>NC_057797.1:173825298-174174033 GCF_018294505.1 Triticum aestivum | reverse complement strand
ATGCATTGAAGGATGGATACAGCTGGATGTAGGATTTGCTAGATTTGGGTGAGATATTATGCTTCCCCTGTATCCCCAACACCAGATTGCATAACCGGAAAGGTTCGGGAGTTTCATAGGTGGGAATTCTTGTAGCTCTAGTTCTTCTTCGACGGATATTTGGTTTGAGATTGGGATTTCTTACCGAGTATTCGTTCTTGCTCCGTACCTTGTTGATTTATTCCTCTACCTAAATTCTAAGTGGCTTCTCAATTTATGGATATGTGACCATTTATATTGGAATGCATTCGTTCACTTTGTTCGGATGTGAAGACTATATGTTGCAATTTCTACCCGTTGGATTCAGCTTCAATATCTATCTATCAATGTGCTAATGGATGTCAACCTCTTCAGGATGGCTCCTCCAATGCGCACGACTCTGAATCCTGATCCGCCACCACCACCTCCTCCTCCAGAGGCATGGCAGGCTGTGATGGCCGCAACCAATGCAAACACGCAGTTGATCATGCAAATTCTTCAAGAGCGCAACCAAGCGAACCAAGGCAACCAAGGCAAGCAAGGCAACAATCAGAATCACTTTGCTACACTCAACCAGTTCCTTGCTAACCAGCCAAAGACCTTCAGCAATTGTGTTGAGGCAACTGATGCTGACGATTGGTTCGTGGACTTGTGCAAGCATTTCGAGTGTAGTAACGTCAGGCCTGAGGACTTTGTCAAGTTCGCTTCCTTCCAACTCAAAGACCAAGCTGCAGAATGGTTTCAGCAGTACAAGGATTCCAGAGGAGGCCGTGTGATTACCTGGGATGAATTCCGTCAAGACTTCAAAGCTCATCATATCCCTCAGAGCATGGTTGAAAGCAAGCGTGAGGAATTCCGCAACCTAAAGCAAGGCTCTATGTCTGTCTATGACTACAACAAGTTGTTTCAGAAGCTCGTCCGCTTTGCTAAGCAGGACGTCCCTGACGAGAAGAGCATGATATACCAGTTCAGGGGTGGTCTCAGAGAAGAAATCCAGCTTGCTCTTGTTCTCTTTGAGCCCTTGAGGTACGATAAGTTCTAAAACATGGCATTGAAGCAAGAGGCTGCTCAAATGAAGTGTGATGCTTCCAAGAAGCGAGTCAGAGATGCTACTCCTTCTTCCTCTACTCAAGTGGCTAAGTAGTAGAAGTATTGGCTTCCTCCTCCGTTTCGTCAGTCGTATCAACAGAAGAGCAAAGGTGGCAGTGGATCTTCCCACCCACCCAACCCTGGCTTTCAGAACAAGACTTCGTCTCAAACTCCAAGATCGAGTGCTCCGTATCACCGTCCGCTTTCAGAGGTCCCGTGCAACAAGTGCCAACAGAAGGGTCACTATGCCAACAAATGCTTCAACCAGAGGTGTCTCCCTCCTCCTCCTCCCGTGAGATCGACAAGTACAGCTGTGGTCAAGCATAACCCCAAGTACGCCAAGGTCAACATGGTGAATGCACCTCAGGCAGAGGACTCGTAAGATGTCATCATGGGTAACCTTCCCGTTAACGATGTTCCCGCAAAAGTACTTTTTGACACTGGTGCATCGCATTGTTTCATTTCCAAACCTTTTGCATCAAAGTATGAGTGCGATTATTAGTATCTGCAAAGTTCCTTGCAAATCGTGTCACCGGGCAAGCAAATGACAGCTAATACCTGTGCCTCGGATGTTACTATCACGTTGGGCGACTACAAATTTGTAGCTTCTCCTATTGTTCTGGGTGACTCGGATATTGATCTTATTCTCGGAATGGATTGGCTATCTAAGCACAAGGCGCATCTTGATTGTGCTGCCAGGCAGATTCAATTGACTCATTCGTCTGAGGATGTAATTGTCTTTGCCGCTCGTGATGATACCATCCGTCTGTTTTCTCTCAATGAGAAGGGTGAACTGGATGCCATCTCTCAAATTCCAGTCGTTTGCGAATGTCAAGACGTCTTTCCAGAAGAGCTTCCAGGAATGCTTCCGCACCAGCCAGTTGAATTTGTCATCGATCTTGAGCCTGTCACGGAACCAGTTTGCAAGCGTCCTTACAAGCTCGGACCTAAAGAGTTGAAGGAGCTGAAGTAGCATCTCGATATTCAAGAGTGAATGGGCCTCCTCCAACCTAGTTCCTCCCCGTGGGGTTGTGGAGTACTTTTTGTGAAGAAGAAGGATGGAACAGACCAACTTTGTGTTGACTACCGTCCATTGAACAAGAAGACTATCAAGAACAAGTACCCACTTCCCAACATCAATGAGCTGTTCGAACAACTCAAAGGTGCCCAAGTATTCTCCAAGCTTGATCTCTGTATGGGCTATCATCAGATTCGAATCCGTGAGCAAGATATTCCCAAGATGGCTTTCAGAACAAGCTATGGTTCATATGAATACACTGTCATGTCTTTTGGCCTCGTCAATGCTCCTCCGACTTTCTCTCGCATGATGAACTTCATCTTCAAATCCTACACCAATGACTTCGTTTTGGTCTATCTCGATGACATTCTGGTCTTTTCGAAGAACAAGGAAGATCATGCCAAGCACTTGCGTTTGGGGCTCGATAAGCTCAGGGAACATCAGTTCTACGCCAAGTTCTCAAAGTGCGAGTTTTGGCTCGACGAGGTTCTATATCTTGGGCATATCATCTCTGCCAAGGGCATTGCGGTGAATCCTGAGAAGGTGTCTGCAATTGTGAATTGGGAACCACCTCAGAACTTGAAGCAACTCCGAAGCTTCCTCGGTCTCGCAAGCTACTGTAGAAGGTTCGTTGAGAACTTTTCAAAGATCGCGAAGCCTCTTTCAAACCTTCTCCAGAAGCACGTCAATTACGTTTGGTCTTCGGAATGTGACATCGATTTCAACACTTTGAAAGAGAAATTGGTCACTGCTCCAGTTCTGACTCCTCCTAATGAATCCAAACCGTTCGAGGTCTTCTGCGATGCCTCTCTTCAAGGTCTTGGTGTAGTGTTGATGCAGGAGAAGAATGTTGTGGCTTATACCTCTCGCCAGTTGAAGCCCAACGAGAAGAACTACCCCACTCATGACCTCGAGTTGGCGGCAGTTGTGCATGCTCTTTTGACTTGGAGACATCTCTTATTGGGTAGAAAAGTGGACATTTTCACAGACCACAAGAGTCTCAAGTACATCTTCACTCAGGCTAATCTCAACCTCAGGCAGACTCGATGGGTCGAAATGATTCAAGAGTATAATCCAAGTATCGAGTATACTCTATGCAAGGCCAATGTGATTGCTGACGCATTGAGCAGGAAGGCTTACTGCAACAGCCTGATTCTCAAGCCTTACCAACCCGAGCTTTGTGAAGCTTTCCGCAAACTCAATCTGCAAGTTGTTCCTCAAGGTTTCCTCGCCAACCTTCAAGTCTATCCTACCTTGGAAGACCAGATTCGCGAGGCTCAACTTCTTGATGATGTGGTGAAGAAGGTGAAGATTGGGATTGCCAAGAGCCAACCCAAGTACAAGTGCTCCCGCCTTGATGACAAGGATACT
Source organism: Triticum aestivum (assembly GCF_018294505.1). Taxonomy (NCBI): domain Eukaryota; kingdom Viridiplantae; phylum Streptophyta; class Magnoliopsida; order Poales; family Poaceae; genus Triticum; species Triticum aestivum. The sequence goes on along the minus strand of NC_057797.1, from coordinate 174,170,537 downwards.
CTCTTCTTTGAGGATCGTATTGTTGTACCCAAAGGTGACCTTCATAAAGTTATCATGAACGAGGCGCACAATTCACTCCTCTCCATCCACCCTGGGAGTACGAAGATGTATCAGGACCTCAAGCAGGCTTATTGGTGGACTCGAATGAAGCGCGAGATTGCTCAGTTCGTGAATGAGGGTGATGTTTGCAGAAGAGTGAAGGCAGAACACCAAAGGCTAGCTGGTCTCCTCCAACCTCTTGCCATTCCAGAATGGAAGTTTGACCACATTGAGATGGACTTCGTGACTGGGTTTCCAAAGTCCAAGCGTGGCAATGATGCTATATTCGTTGTCATCGACAAACTCACTAAAGTGGCTCACTTTCTGCCTATCAAAGAGTCTATCACTGCAGCTCAATTGGCGGAGCTGTATACCTCTCGGATTGTCTCGCTGCACGACATTCCACAGGTGATCTCTTCAGACCGTGGCAGCATCTTTACCTCCAAGTTTTGGGATTCTTTTCAGAAGGCCATGGGCACCAACATCCGTTTCAGCACAGCTTTCCATCCTCAAACTAGCGGTCAAGTCGAGCGTGTCAATCAGATTCTGGAAGATATGCTCAGGGCTTGTGTGATCCCCTTCGGCATGAAGTGGGAAGATTGCCTTCCATATGCTGAATTCTCCTACAACAACAGTTTTCAAGCCAGTTCGGGCAAGGCCCCATTCAAAATTCTGTATAGGAGGAAGTGCCGTACTCCTCTCAACTGGTCTGAAACTGGTGAACGTCAACTTCTTGGAAATGACTTAATCACAGAGGCAGAGGAAATGTGCAAAGTCATTCGTGATAACCTCAAAGTAGCGCAATCACGCCAGAAGAGCTACTATGATAGTAAGCACCGTGATTTGGCTTTCGAGATCAGAGATCATGTTTACCTCCGCGTCTCTCCAATGAAAGGTACTCGTAGCTTCGGTATCAAAGGGAAGCTTGCCCCTAGATACGTGGGTCCTTTCAAGATCGTCAGCAAGAGAGGCGACCTCGCCTATCAACTCGTGCTTCCTTCAAACTTTGCTAATGTGCACGATGTATTCCATGTCTCTCAGCTCCGCAAGTGCTTCAAGACTCCTGACCGCACCGTCAACTTCGAAGATATTGACCTCCAAGAAGATCTCTCTTATCGTGAGCACCCCATTGCTATTCTTGAAGAGACTGAACGCAAGACTCGCAATAAGTCAATCAAATTCCTCAAAGTCAAGTGGTCACACCATTCCGACCGTGAAGCCACCTGGGAATGCGAGGACCACCTCCGTTCTGAGTACCCGGCGTTCTTCCAGTCCTAGATTTCGGGACGAGATCCTTTCGTAGTGGTGGAGTGTTGTAACACCCCGGATGTAATTTACCTAATATGTACTCTAACTCTTGCCGTTTCTAGCGCTAAGTTATTTTATTACCTCGGGTTCGGGTTTTGTCTCCGTGTGTTGTTGTCGTTGTCATGCATCTCATATCATGTCATCATGTGCATTGCATTTGCATACATGTTCGTCTCATGCATCCGAGCATTTTTCCCCGTTGTCCGTTTTGTATTCCGACGCTCCTATCTCCTCAAGTGGTCATTTCTACCTTATTTTCATGTGTAGGGGTTAAACATTTCTGGATTGGACCGAGACTTGCCAAGCGGCCTTGGTTTACTACCGGTAGACCGCCTGTCAAGTTTCGTACCATTTGTACTTTCTTTGATGCTCCAACGGTTAACCGAGGGACCGAGAAGGCCTCGTGTGTGTTGCAGCCCAACACCCCTCCAATTTGGCCCAAAATCCACCAAAACCCTCTCCATCATCTAGTGCGTTCGATCACGATCGCGTGGCCAAAAACCGCACCTCATTTGGACTCTCCTAGCTCATTTTATCTATAAATAGGTGCACTCCCCCGAAAATTCCGGATCCCTGACCCTAGCCCCGCTCCCTCTCCGCCGCCCGATGAAAATCGCCGGGCCGGACACGTCCGACCCGCGCTGCCGCCGCCACGTGGCACGCCGCCATACGCCGTCGCCGTCTCCCACCGCACCGGCCCGTGCGGCCCGGGGCAGGCCCCCGCGGCCCGAGCCGCCCCGCGCCCGCGCCTGGGAGCCCCGCCACCTTCTTCCCCGCGGCCAAGCCGCCTCGCCGGCCGGCGTCCCCGCGGCCCACATCGCCGGCCACCGCCTCCCTTCCGCCGGCGCTCGCCCCGCCGCCCGCTGAAGTCCGCGCCTCGCCTCCTCCTCGGTCGACGCCGCCACCCGCCGCCTCGGCTTCCTCCTCCCTCTCCGGTAAGCCGGCGAGCTTCGGCCACCTCCACGAAGAACTCCGGCGAGCTCCCCGACGAACCTCGAAGTCCGCACGTGAACAGTGATCTCAGATCCAGATCTAGATCCGGTTGACTTTTCTCCCGGAACCCTAATTATTTTGCAATGTTCATCATGCTAGATCTCCGCATCCGTAGCTCCGTTTTGGGTGTGTAGCATATCAAAATGTTCGCCTCAGAGAGTACATCATTTCATCTCATTGCATCATTTTCATTTGAGCTCATCTTGATGCCCGAAATGCTGTTAGAAGAGTGCTATTTGAGTTAGTTGTCATATCTGGTGCACCAAATAGCTATTTGTCATTTTTGCCATGATTAATGTGTGCATGATATGCCCCTGAGCTCTACATTTGTTTTGTTATATGCTTTGCCATCTTTACAGAGGTTCCATCCATGTATTTTTGTGATATGTGTGGTGACTAGCACAAGCTCGCAAAGTGGTGCATTCGTTAATGCTGGTTTCAGGGACTTAGCAATTTTCACTAAGTCCTTGATCTGTTTTTATCAATATGCCACATGTTCATGTTGTTTCCTAGTGATCCGTGCCTCTTTTGTGGATGATCAGTAAGGATGATTTGTTAATCTTGTAGTGCTCTATCCATCCATGTCTTTATTTGCAATTATGGAGCAACCTAGCTTGAGTCAATCGAGCTCTACTTTTGCTATTTCGTGAATCTGGGCAGATCGTCTACGTGTTAGCGATTTTGCCGAGGATGTTGTTGTTGATCCGTGCATGCTATGTTATTGTTCTTGCCATGTCTAGCTTGTATAATGTGTATTCTTGATGGGTGTATGCTTAGATTGTCATGCCATGCTCTGTAGTGAGTGCATCGAGCTCGTGAACATGCCTACTCGTTAAGATATTTGCATGTTCCAGTTTTTCACTAAGTCTGAGATCTGATTATGTTTTTTCCATGTTCACAGGCTTGCAATTATATTTTCTAATCCCTTTTGGCTCAAGGTCACCAAGGGACTTTTGTTAAGCTCTTTGAGTATCTCCATGCCATGCCTTGCCATGTTAAGTTCATGTAGCATATTGTTTTCATGCTCCAAAATGTGCTACCTGATCTGAAATTCCAGGCTTGTGTTAAGTTCACTAAGTCTGAAACCTGTTTACCAATTGCACTTTTGCCATGCTTGTTTGAACCTGTTAATGGATGAATTAGCCGTAGCTCAGTGTTCATCTTTTGTCAAGCATTATGAGTGGATCCCTGCCATGTATTTTGTTGCCATGTTTGAGTATTCTAGCATAATTATCTTGTTGTATTTAGATGGATACTTGTTGTTTATCACAGACCGGTGCCATATTTGTTTTGCTTGCCATTTCCAAACCGTGCATCCGATTCCTGTGTTCTTTATATCAATTTCAACCAAAATCACCTCACCTTTCCAGTGCCACACTTGGATTTCCAAGTTGAGGCCAGTTTCAATCATTCCTTGTCAAATCTTGCATATGCATCACATATCGCATCCCACATAGCATACCATGTTTTCATCATGTTGTTCGAGCATTTGCACGTGGTTGATTGTGTTCCTTTTGCTTGTTTGTCTTGTTTGGGTAGAGCCGGGAGACGAGTTCGGTAACGAGGAGCCCATTGAGTTTGCTTTCGAGGATCCAGTCAACTCTGACAACTTTGCAAGCAAGATGATCATACCCTCGAAATCACTTCTATCTTTGCTTGCTAGATGCTCGCTCTTTTGTTATGCCTATGCTATGATGCCTACCACTTGCTTATCATGCCTCCCAAATTGCCATGTCAAACCTCTAACCCACCATGTCCTAGCAAACTGTTGATTGGCTATGTTACCGCTTTGCTCAGCCCCTCTTATAGCGTTGCTAGTTGCAGGTGAAGATTAGAGATCGTTCCTTGTTGGAACATTATTTTTCTTGTTGTGATATCATTATATTATCTTGTTATCTTAATGCATCTATATACTTGGTGAAGGGTGAAAGTCTCGGCCTTTTGCCTAGTGTTTTGTTCCACTCTTGCCGCCCTAGTTTCCGTCATATCGGTGTTATGTTCCCGAATTTTGCGTTCCTTACGCAGTTGGGTGATAATGGGAACCCCTTGACAAATCGCCTTTAATAAAACTCTTCTAGCAATGCCCAACCTTGGTTTTACCATTTTCCACCTAGCCTCTTTTCCCCTTGGGTTTCCGGAGCCCAAGGGTCATCTTATTTAAACCCCCCGGGCCAGTGCTCCTCTGAGTGTTGGTCCAAACTAGAGTCCTGTGCAGCGCCCCCTCGGGGAAACTCGAGGTTTGGTCTTAGTTGTATGGAGCGCTCATCTTAGTGTGCCCTGAGAACGAGATATGTGCAGCTCCAATCGGGATTTGTCGGCACATTCGGGCGGTGTTGCTGGATTTGTTTTAACTTGTCGAAGTTGTCTTGTAGAACCGGGATACCGAGTCTGATCGGAATGTCTCGGGAGAAGGTATATCCTTAGTTGACTGTGAGAGCTTGTCATGGGCTAAGTTGGGACTCTCCTGCAGGGATTTGAACTTTCGAAAGCCGTGCCCGCGGTTATGGCCGGATGGGAATTTGTTAATGTCCGGTTGTAGATAACTTGAACCTTAACTTAATTAAAATGAATCAACGGTGTGTGTTACCATGATGGTCTCTTATCGGCGGAGTCCGGGAAGTGAACACGGTGTTGGAGTAAAGTTTGCCGTAGGTTGTTTCTCTAGTTCTTCGTTCGCGCTTTGCCTTCTCTTCTCGCTCTCTTTTGCGAACAGGTTAGCCATCATATATGATAGTCGATTGCTGCAGCTCCACATATTTACCTTGCGTTACCTATAAGCTTAAATAGTCTTGATCGCGAGGGTACGAGATTGTTGAGTCCCTGTGGCGCACAGATTACTTCCAAACCAGATGCAGGGCCCGATGACTCCGTTCTAGATGATGCGCTTGAGCTCAAGTGGGAGTTCGACGAGGACTCACGCCGTTACTATGTGTCTTTCCCTGATGATCAGTAGTGGTGCCCAGTTGGGGCGATCGGGACCATGTCGCAGGTTGGGGTTGATCTTTTATTTTGGTACAGTAGTCGGACCATGATTGTATTGGTTGATGTAATGTTGTTTATGTACTTTGTGTGAAGTGGCGAGTGTAAGCCAACTATGTTACCTTTCCCTTTATTATCTATATTACATGGGATGTTGTGAAGATTACCTTACTTGCGACATTGCTTTCAATGCGGTTATGCCTCTAAGTCGTGTTTTGACACGTAGGAGATATAGCCGCATCGAGGGCGTTACATAGATCAACTCTTGTAATACTCATATCATCAAGATCAATCAAGCAGGAAGTAGGGTATTACCTCCATCGAGAGGGCCCGAACCTGGGTAAACATTGTGTCCCTCGTCTCCTGTTACCATCGATCCTAGACGCACAGTTCGGGACCCCCTACCCGAGATCCGCCGGTTTTGACACCGACAGCTACGGCCGAGGAGGTGGACGAGGTGCAGGACGTTGGGACGACCGAGGCCCCGCCAAGAGTGGCGCGACCAGCCTCGCGAGGATAGTTGGCAGGACCAGCCTCGTGAGGGCGCCTGGAGGGACCAGCCTCATGAGGATTGTCCTCAGGGAAAACCTGGCCTCCCTCCGCTGCCGCCGCCAAGAAGGAACGACGACCACCAACAGGACGAAGGGGCTGGGAGCTTCCAGGAGCCGAGCGCCATCGCCTGCATCTTGGGTGGTGCTCACGCCCCAGCCTCCCAGCGCAGGTTCAAGCAGTTCTCCCGCGAAGTGAATGCGGCCCTCCCCAAGCTCGAGGCTATGCGCCCGCTCAGATGGTCCAAGTATGCCATCACCTCTAGCTCGGCGGACCGGCTCAAATGCGCGGCAACCGCTGGCGTCCTCCCGACCGATGCTCTATTCACCCGTCATCAGCAATGTCCAAGTCACCAAGACCCTCATCGACGGCGGCGCAGGACTCAGTGTCCTGTGCGTCGAGACGTTTGATAGCCTCCAAGTACCATACGATCAGCTCCAGCCCACCACGCCTTTCTCAGGAGTGACGGACGGCTCCACCACCCCGATAGGGCAAGTTCGCCTCCCTGTCACCTTTGGTCAGTGCGAAAACTACCACACCGAGCTCATCGACTTCGATGTCGCCCACATCCTCCTGCCGTACAATGCCATGCTCGGATACCCAGCACTGGCCAAATTCATGGCAGTCACCCACCATGGCTACAACGTCCTCAAGATGCCGGGAAGTGCGGAATCATCACGGTCCCTTGTGAATAAAGAGGCACGGTGTGCTCCCTCGAGCGCGCCTTCCAAGCTGCATCAATCGAAGACCCTGACAGCACGGGTGCGCAGTACCCTCCTGAGGCCAACCCCAAGAAGAAGAAGCAGCTACTCCGTGCTAGGCCTCAGGGGAGAGGCGCCTCCAGCGGCGCCACTTCAGGATCCGCGCCAGCGCCTGGGGTGCCTCCCTCCCTCGCATAGGGAGGCGCGCCCTCCACAGGAAGGTCTCAGGGGCTCTCTTCTGGAGGGCCTCGGACCTGGCCAACATCATGAGGGAGGCGCTCAGGCACCTTGTGGAAGTGTGCTTCACAGCATGTTTCCCTCAGGAGGGCACCGGGCGAGGAGCGCCCGACGCTCAGGAGTTCATCACCAAGGCATATCAGGAGCTTCAGGAAGCAAGAGCAATGCGCGGCGATCGCCGCCCACCTGGCGTTGCTCCCCACCCAGGCGAAAGTGGTGAGCTGCGCGTCTGCATCGACATCCCAGGGCTTAACAGGGCCGCATCTTAGGAGCGCTTCTGGCCTTCGTGTGCCGGTCGATGTGAGGACCTGCCTCACAGCTACGTTCGCATGTCGTTTGGCCTGTCGAGTGTGGCTGCCGCCTTCCAACGCAATTTGCAGAGCATCCTGGAAGGTCAGAAGGTCAGGTACCACGCGGTCCTAGCGGAAATGGAGACGGTCCTCCAAAGGCCACCTGAGCCTCCAGATCCTCCCGAGGCTCAGGGTCTCGGCGGCTCATGAGAAGAGGCTTCTTCGCTACGTGTCTTCAGCTACCCCAACACTCCTTCAGCAACCAAACCAGGTGACATTTTTCCAAGTTCATTCAGCTGGGGGCGCATCCTGGGTTGCATCATCCCCAGGCCGTGTGGGTCCGTCCCTGCAGCATGTATCCGCTTGCATCTTTAGTTCACTCTGCTGGGAGCACCCCTCGGGCTGCATCGACCCTAGGCCGCTTGGGTCCAACCCAGTGGCATGTATCGTTCTCACATTTACCTAAGCTAGTTGCTTTTCATGCATAGTCTATCTATGGTTATCACCTGCTTGATTGTCACCCACCAAGGGAGCCACGCGCCGATTGTTTTTCTTCAGGATACTTCGCATAAGAAGGCTAGGCACGGCGTCTGTGCTCGGGCCCGTCCCTGCAGCGTCGATAAATCCAATTGCTGAGCTTTGTCTAGCGGGCCGGCCCCATTCACATCACCTCCTAGGGTCGTTGGTGCTTGGCCTTCTCGCGTGATAGCCTCAGGAAATCCACTCGGCGCAGGTTGTCTAACCATCTCACAGGAACGCCGCAACCATCAGGAACCAAGACCAGGTGCAACCCGCCCTGAGGTAGGGCCTCGTGAGTCCTGCGCTGGCCCACGAGTGCCCAGACACACCTTGTCTAGCCCTGCCATGAAAGCCACGTGTCAGGGCGGGGTTGTACATGCCCCGGGGGCTCTCCGCAGTAGGGAGTCCCCTCCCACGCGCTAGCGACGGACCAACAATCTCCATGGTGATTTGCGCCCCTCCCTGCGCTAACCTGTAGGAACTTCCTGAGGACTACATTGGGCGGTACCGCGGACTTGCGCTTTAAAAGGGGGGCTCCTGAGCATCGCGACTCAGGAGCTCTTACTAGCTCTCCAACCCTCACCCCTAGCCTTGACCACGGCATCGTGACCTGGCATACTAGCGGCGGCTGAGCTCGCTCGAGGTCCGGGACCGGAGGACGTAGAGCACCAGGAAGAGCATGGAGAAGAGGGGGAGGCCCGCACGGGCCTAACCTAGCTTCCCAGCAGCAGCCGACGCACAAGTCTGGTGCGGCACGAGAAACCAGCTCCGAAACTCCAAAGAGAAGTCTTGTAACTGTACCGACCCGGAGCTATGGCATAAGATTCTCACCTTGTCGCTGCCCTGCTGCGGCAATATTGCCACCCTTTCCCATCCTCAGGTAGCTGCTTGCACGCTAAACGGGACCTCTTGAGCATTGCGCCTCAGGAGCTCTTACTGGACCTTGGGCCGCCCACCTCCTGGCCTTGACCACGACATCGCGACCTGGCATACTAGCGACGGCTGCAGCCTGCCTCGGGACCAGGACCCGTCAGCGTAGAGCACCAAGCTGCCGCGGGATTGGAAAGGGGAGACAGAGCCTCAGCAGGACATGCGCTCGCAAATTTCCACAATAAGGATAATATCAACAAAAGATGTTACAGACGCTTTACACACCCCGCGGGGTCAGTTTCGATTCCTCGCAAGGAACAAAGGGAAGGGAATTCCTAGGAGCCCTATCTACACGCACTAGACGTCGCCGACACCATCATCAATAGTGGGCCAGGAGAAGCCGCCGCCAGCCCCATCCAGATCAACGACGGTGGCGGCCGGACATGGCGGCCTTGCTCCGGGCCCGGCGAGAGCTCGGGAGCACGTAGCTATCGTCGCTCGTTTCCGGAGACTCGGCGAGCTCGGGAGAGTCGCTAGACCACCAGGAGTCACCGCTGTCACTGGAGGAGCTGCGGGCGAGGCCAGCGGCAGGCCTGGCGCTAGCCGCTATGCCGTCCTAGTGACCCTCTTCAGGGCAGCATTCCAAGCGGCGGTCTTCCTCATCGAAGATCTTGAAGAACAGCGTGGAGGCTCCATCATAATCGAAGTGGATGGCGAGGGCGCCGTACGCGCGGCAGACTCGGGCGACCTCACCCCGGCCTCGAGTCATGATGATCCTCCCGGAGGCGATGACTTCAACCTCCTCTCTAGTCGTCGGGGCGTCGCACTCGGTGTGCTACAGCCAAAGCTCGAGAGGACCCCTCGGTGACATCTCGGCGGTGAAGAACAGCGGGAGGAAAATCCAAGTGCTCGGAGGAATCGCCGGCCACAGCACCAACTCACGCGAGGAGTCCACGGCATGGACCCCTGGGGCGACAGTGTGCGTCTCCGCGGCCAAGGCCCTGGCGCGGGCGGTGGCGCTAATCGTTCCTCCCTCCGGAACCCTCAGCGTGAGCGTACAAGGGCAACAGGTACCTAGGAGGTGGCCTCTCGTACCACCGCCGCGACACTACCGGCCTCACGACCATCTCGCAACGATGGGACCGCCTTTTCTTCGGCGGGAGTAGCTCTAGCTTGTTGAGGCGAGTCTTGCCCTTCTCCACGGCTGAGAACCTCCGTATCGGCGCCATGACTACCAGCGAGCAACGGAGCAAGGAATAAGAACAAGCGGGAGGAGCAAGGAGGAGACGGGTGACGGGGGCTCCGCCCCCACTTCCCATTTATAACGAAAGGGAGGCCAACCGCTGGCCTCCATGATCTAAGGTAATAATGATCTTTTTTCTGCATGCAGCAAGGACCTGTCAAGTCGGGCAGTTGCCGAGGCAACATGGGGAAGCGGAGACACCCATGTCCAATCAGTCGCCACGCGCCAATAGTAGCCGCAGGCTGATGGGGCCCGCGGCGCTCCATGCTTGCCCTTTGGCTTCGCCTCGAAGCCAAGCCCGAGCGCACCTTGGGCCCAAGGGCTACTATCATTGTTCTGGGAACGGCAGCCCCCAAACTTGCCTGCCAGCAGCCCGCGGCGTGGCTCCCCCGGCGGCCCTGTATGGCCCATCTTCACCAGCAAACATTCAAGACCCTCACGAGGGGCCAAGCCTCGCGAGGCGGACGATGCAAGACCTCCTCAGGGGCGGCCTCACTAGGCTGGCTCGCAAGGGGCGGAGAGATCAAGGCGAGGGAAACCTCGCGAGGTTTCTGTGACGCAAGCCATGACGATTGGAGCCAGGCAGGCACCAGTGCGTGAAGTGTCCTCGTTTCCTCTTTGGTGCTAAAGGGGCAAGCGCAAACGAGGAGTCCCGAGGCATCAGGCAAAGGTTTCCATATTAGTGCAACAAGACCAAGACCAGCAGGACGGCAGGACGGAGGTCACCGTGGAGCCCAATACGGCGTCAGCACCAGAGCTTCAAAAAAATGCGCTACTACGTGTACCCATGAGTGGGTGTGAGAGAACTAGTGTGTGCGTGCACCGCTTCTCTTTGTGAGAGTACAATATACTATGCCCAAAGAATGTCCGCTACAAGAGTAATAGTACAAGTGTGTGACGTGTGAGCTAAATAAAAGGTGTGTGACGTCTTTTGTTTTTTAGAAGTTCTGAGGGTAGGGTGTGAAGAGCACATATGTGTGTGACGTCTACTTGCAGATAGACGACGGGTGCGAGAGGACTCGGGGGAGTCGTGACTCGTGAGGGTGCGTGTGTGCGTGAGAGAGAGGGGGCACGTAGCAGTGCAATGCATGTGTTCGTAAATCATTATTCGACAAACGTTCGCCAGAAGCCGTTTCCTGACAAACGCCGTAAGAACCGTTAGATCGGCATCCGATAGTGTAAGTTTTGCCATGTCATTTAACAGAACAGCCACTCATCCTACACGCAAATCTTCCACATGAGTGTTAGCAACTGCTGTATGCTCCTCCCTCCATTCCAAAATGCAGTGCATATAGCTTTATTGAAAATTCGAACCTCGCAAACTTTTACCAAGTTTTCGTGTACTAGAATGCACATATAGAATACCCAATATATATCATTTCATTCATCTTTTCGAGAGGTAACTATAAAGATGGGGGAGGAGTCTACCAAGAAAGACCGTCGTATCACCTGCAGCAATTTCAACCATCCTTCGGTGTGGAGGAATATCATAGGAACTCTATATGATATGATTTTTATATGATGTTTTCCTTTAGAGCCAATTGGTTCATAGGAATAGATTCATATACTCCACATTTCAAAGGAAATAAACATGGTACCATTTTTATAGATTTAGAGCCACTTGGTTCATATGAATGGATTCCTATACTCCCATAATTTCAAAGGAAAATAAACATTAGTGTATATTCAATAGAAAAGTTCCTATGATATGAACCAAATGACATCTCTTTTCTAATCCCTCCTCATAGGAATTGACATACATGTCATCTATAGATTCAATAGAAAAGTTCCTATGATGTGAACCAAATGACATCTCTTTTCCAATACCAACTCATAGGAATTGAGATACATGTCATCTCTTTCCCTACAACTTCCATGTATACATCTTCTATTCTTCAATAGCTAGTATAACCCACTAGTAGCTTTTTTCCTAGACATGCAACTATGGCACAAGAACAAGTCATGCATGCAAGTTATAAATCACATTGTTTTTCTACTCTATGCATGCAAGCACCACATCATCAATTCGTGCATGTTATCCATAAGTTATTTCTTGCATTAAATTTTGTATTGACAATGTATGTGCTGGTCACGTGCACACATATGTAGTTCACCTTCACATTTTTGTTAGAAATGACATTCTTTTAACTACAATTCATTTTTTCTCTTTGTACTCCCTCCATCTAGGTGTGTAAGTCATCTTCCAAAAACCAAATAATCCCAAAACACATAGGCATGGTACATTAACTCCCTCCTCGTTTCTTGTTTCGTGACATATCAAACAATAAGAGATGTGGGTCGTGCATCCTTTCAATGGCTTGAGACTTTCAAACATGACATGAAGTGGTTAATTCATTGCATGGAATGCTATTAACTAGCAAAAAAACCTAAGATGACTTATACACCTAGATGGAGGGAGTATTACATTTTTCATTTTAAGCATACATTCACTTCCCATTAGTTATAGATGTTTTTGGAGGAACTTTTATGCATTATCTATACCCCTATATAGTGTGCGAATAACTTTGAAAGATGGTCGTTGGATGAAGCTAATCTGACAGTGCGGAGATGGAAAATCCGAGCACTATTGGTCGTTGGATATCATCAACATTCCACCAGATTCTGCCACATGTACAATCTAGAAGACACCATGGTTGAACTTAAGCATAATGCGTAAACCTCAAAACACAAGCACTTCTCCTTTGTTCTAGAATATTTCGTATCATAATTGCCCAAACTTTTTTTTCTAAATGAATTGCCATTATTTGTTTTTTACTTTATGCTTTACAATGCACAATCCTATGAATCTTAACCTTTTTATAAAACTAATTGATTTTGTATGAGATGAACTATAAAAACTAAACGAACATCTACATCATGCATATATGACTCAAAGCTTTACATGCTATAGTGTGTATTTATTCATAATTTGGTTTCCAAATCTCATGCGTACAATGCATGTGTACCTTACTAGTTTTGAGTAGAGTACCAAATTTAACGCGGCCGTGGGTATATCAAAATGCAGGGCCCATGCATCATTGCCTTTCGGTCGAACCTACGTCCACAATTTTTTGTACGTATATCTCCACTGGTCCCCGAACCCAAAATGATGCCTCATTCCCGTAAAACCAAGCAGCCCACACATATTAAGGCGTCGAATCAAACTCAATCCCACTCCCGTTTACTACGATGTGGCCCCGCTGTAAGGGCATATTTATCCTTTAGTAGTTTTGGTGATTGATGACAATGCGTTTGCGGGCTAATCGTGTGCATTAAGAATGTCAGATATATCATGTCTAGGCACAAGACGATTTGGTGCCCCTGGAAGACTATTGAAGACGGCGTTTATCTACATTTCTTTTCGGTGGTTTGAGTCGTAGGAAAGTCGTACTATTAAGAGGGGGTCCACGTTGGAAAGGTTTGGGTGGAATCAACACGTACATGTCTGTTCCTTTTGCACCACCTTTCCTTTGGCTCTTTGGAGCATCCTTCGTTTCTCTGAATCTCTACAAAAGGAAAGACTTCTAGTGTTGTTGAACTGGGGCATGCGGTAGTACTTCTCCTCAGAGCGGTTGTACTGCAGGCCCCTGCGGTAGTACCGACCATGGGTGCGGTAGTACCGTAGGTGCTCACGGTAGTACTGCTTCTCTAACGCGGTAGTAACATGGCCTCAGGTCTGGCTCAGCAACACGAGCCGAAGTAGGGGCGGGTGTAATTTTTTACATATGTGCCCTGCGCGGTAGTATCGCTCCTGGCTTGCGGTACTACCATGTCAGACTTTTGCATAGATCTAAACTTAGCGGAAGTTGCCACGAATGTATTTTTATATGTCCGTGCCTTCCCAAATCTGGACTATCCCTGCCTTGCGGTAGTACCGCAAGGGGGAGCGGTAGTACCGCGCCAGCGGTTCTACCGCCCTCTGCTTCATCGCATCAGGGCTGTTTTGGATACTGTCGCGTGGGCGGTAGTACTGCAGTGCCTTGTAGTAGTACCGCGGGCCCTGGCGGTAGTACTGCGTCTCCGGTGCGGTAGTACCATGCGTCACAGGCTGAGTTGGTGGATAACGATTGGATTTGTTCTTCCACTATAAAAGGGCAGTCTTCTTCTCCGAGTTGACTTACCTCTTCCACCCCAAGCTCCATTGTTGCTCTAAGCTCCACTTTCGCCGACCTCTCTCGCTAGCCAATCAAACTTGTTGATTTCCTAGGGATTGGTTGAGAAGGCCCCGATCTACACATCCACCAAGAGAAATTTGATTCCCCCCTCTAATCCCTCGCGGATCTTGTTACTCTTGGGTGTTTTAGAAACCTAGATGGTTGAGGTCATCGCGGAGCCATACTCCATTGTGGAGAAGCTTCGTGGTGCCGTTGGAAGCCTCTAATTAAGTTGTGGAGATTTCCCCAACCTTGTTTGTAAAGGTTTGGTCGCCGCCTTCAAGGGCACCAATAGTGGAATCACGACATCTCGCATTGTGTGAGGGCGTGAGGAGAATACGGTGACCCTAGTGGCTTCTTGGGGAGCATTTTGCCTCCACACCGCTCCAACGGAGACGTACTTCCTCTCAAAGGGAAGGAACTTCGGTAACACATCCTCGTCTTCACCGACTCCACTCTTGGTTATCTCGTCCCTTTACTCGTGCAAGATTATCTTGTGTTACATCCCCTGCTTGCGTGTGTACTTATTGTTGTTGCATCATATAGGTTGCTCACCTAGTTGCATATCTAGACAACCTACTTTGATTCAAAGTTTAAATTGATAAAGAAAAGCTAAAAATTGTTAGTTGCCTATTCACCCCCCTCTAGTCAACTATATCGATCCTTTCACCCGCACGCCGTAGTACTCCTACAAACCCTACCATCGCACGCATCATCAGTTTTCTTCAAGAGGACGAGGGAGAAGCGGATTTGTAGTGGAGGCGCTTTCAAAAAATGGATTTGTAGTGGAGGCCCCTACCCTAGGGTGCCCTAGGTAGCTACCGCAAGCATCATTGGTTTTCTCTTTTCTTTATGCTCTTGTGCCCTAGAGTGAAATGATGGTTACTACGTCCGTCCAGCTTAATGCGGGAAATGTGGGGCTTTGTGATTTGACCCCTCATCGCTCATTTATTCCTACTGCAGTGCTACGATCGGGGTGCCTCCAAGTCCAACCACTGCTCCGAACTGTAATTTGGTGCATCGCACGTGGAACAAGACGATGGAGGAGGCACATGTCGGCCAAAGGGGTCCTGTTAAGTGTGTCGCCATTTCGTGTGCGGACTGACCCTACTTGAGTTGCTATGCCAACACAACAGGAGTAGCCTACAACTTGGTTTTGCTCCTTGGTGAATCCCGACTATAATGATATAAAAAGATAAGTACTGTACTACCCTCTCTGTCTTGGTTTATAGGGCGTGCACGTAGTTCTAGGTCATCCATTTGACTAATTAAATATGAGTTACTATGTCACAAAAAGTATATCATTGGATTCTTAAGCAGATGTAGTTTCTAAACATATAATGTTCATCACATATATAGCCAGTTAAATTCTCAACCTAGAACGACGTGCATGCCATGTAAACCGATACGGAGGAAGTATAGTAGTAAAAATGAGGTGATTTTACCGAGCGATCAGCGGGGGAGCATGTCCTGTCATGTGGTCCCACGTGTCATGATGTACCAATGCGATGTGTGTGTCCCTCTTAAGGTAGAACAATGGCAGAAGCAATGCTATGTGGTTTCCTTGAAGGAGATGATGCCGAAGCGCAGTGTGAAATAATGGTTGCTTCGTCCGTCTGGGAAGGTGCGGCATAGTGATTTGATGTCTCATTGCTCATTACTACTACTGGGGCGGTACGACGGGGGTGCGCCCCCTATTGTTCTGCACTGTTATTTGGTGCATGACACGTTGACCCGGTTGCTATATGTCCCACATGTCGGCGAGAGGAAATACAGAATTCATGAAAGTGAGCGTCGACGGAGGAGTACAAGACACGGCGATTTTTGCTGCTTCGCGCGATCCATCAATACAAACCGGGACTAAAAAAGGCGAGGGCGGGTCTTTTCCCGTGCGGCAGGTAGGGGAGTTTGGCATAGTCTGTTGAAGGCAAGGAGGCAGGAAGGGAAACAAGCAAATAAAGGTTGAGCGACTTAGTTTTGGGAAAATCTGATTTTACGGAGTACGTACCCACTATGGAGGAGTACTACTTACTACTCCATCCTTTTTGGTTTATAGGGCTCATCTAAAAAAATCATTTTTCCTTTTTATAAGTCTCAATTCTACTACTACTACTACTACTACTACTACTACTACTACTACTACTACTACTACTACTACTACTACTACTACTACTACTACTACTACTACTACTAGTAGTAGTAGTAGTAGTAGTACTAGTAGTAGTAGTAGTAGTAGTAGTAGTAGTACCATCACGTGTTGGATTTCGAGGTGCGTTAAATCACCCGATGCAAACAGTGTCGAGAGAAAACTCACCAATGCATGTAGAAGTTCATAGAAATTTAGTGGTCATGCATGCATTCATTCTAATTAATGCCTCGGTAAACATAACTTCTTGAGAAAAACGAGCTTACTAATTACTTGTGCAAAGTATGAAATTAATTCCACCACTTACCGTCTACCTTGGTTGGAGAGATTTTGAAATTGAGCCATAAGACTAGCCACAATGGGTAGTAACATAAACATGTTACTAGTCTATGTTACTACCTCTATAGTGGGGAGTAACATATGTGTGGTAACATGCAACACTTCATTTATTAAGATATAGACACATCTTTCCTTGATATGTGTGATGTTACTCATACTACTAGTAACTAGCTATGTTACTACTTTGCTCTCTTTCTTCATTTATTGCTTGCCACATCACCTATTTTATCTAGATATGTGTGATGTTATGTAACGCCCCAGATGTAACTTGCCATATTTGTCAACTCCGACTCTGCCATTTTCGGCTTTAAGTTATGAGATTCCCTTCGTGGTTAGGTTTTGTCTTTGTTTTGCATTTTGTTCATGTCATGCATTTCATATCATTTCATCATGTGCATCGCATTTGCATAAGTGTTCGTCTCATGCATCCGAGCATTTTTCCCGTTGTCTGTTTTGCAATCCGACACTCCTACGTGCACCGGCATCCCCCTTTTGTCTCTTTTCGTGAGCGGGTGTTAAACATTCTCGGAATGGACCGAGATTTGCCAAGCGGCCTTGGTACACTACCGGTAGACCGCCTGTCAAATTTCGTGCCATTTGGGGTCCGTTTGATACTCCAACGGTTAACCTGGGAACCGTAAACGCCTCGTGTGTGTTGCAGCCCAACACCCCTCCAAAACGGCCCAATAACCCTTCCAAACCACTCCCATGTCCTCCGTCGTCGGATCACGATCGCGTGGCCAAAAACCGCACTCCATTTGGACACTCCAAACTCCCCT
This sequence comes from Triticum aestivum, assembly GCF_018294505.1. Taxonomy (NCBI): domain Eukaryota; kingdom Viridiplantae; phylum Streptophyta; class Magnoliopsida; order Poales; family Poaceae; genus Triticum; species Triticum aestivum. The sequence continues at coordinate 174,153,391 of NC_057797.1, read as the reverse complement.
ACCTATATATATGTCCTCCCCGTCCAAAAATACGAGTCCAAACCCTAGCCCCGCTCCCTCTCCGCGTGCCAGACACGTCCATCGCCGTCGCCCGCAGCCAACAGGGGTGCGCCACCTGTCCCCGCGCTGCTCCACCGCCGTCGGCCCGCCGCGGCCCACAGCGGGCCCTCGAGGCCCGGATCTCGCCGCCGCCCAGCCCGGTTCGCGCCGCCGCCTCTCCCCACGCGCCACCGCGCCTAGCCGCCGCTCCGCGCTAGCTCGCCGGCGCACCGTCCCCGCCGTCAACACCGATCGCCGCCGCCTCACCCGCCTCCTCCACCCTCGCCGGCCTGCTCCTCCGCCCGGCGACGCCGCGCCCTCGCCGGCCTCGGCTTCCACACGCCGCCGCGCCGCCCCGCGCACTCTGGCGAGCCTCGCTGACTCCGGCCACCTGCCCCCAAGCTCCGGCGAAGATCCCGACGAACCTCGATCCATGCGCCTGAAACCCTAGAACAACTTCCTGATTCCAGTTTCTTTCATTTATACCTATGATATCCATGCTAAAGATGAAAACTTCTGCAGTTCATATCAGCCTGAATGAGGAAGTAGAGTCAGTTTCGTCCATAAACTGGGCCGATCTAGGATTTTAGAGGTGAAATCCACTAAGTCCTTTCCCCCCCTAACATTTTAGCCCCTGTTCATTATGCCATAACTCTGTGACCGTAGCTCCGTTTTGTGCATGTGATATATCAAAATTTTCATCATGATGTGCTCTTCATTTTCTTCCATTGTGACATGCTTGTTTGAGTCCATCTTGATGCCCTAATCACTGATGCAAGAGTGCTATAAATTGTTAGGTGCTGATTATTATCAGAGTATGGGGTTTTGTCATTTTTGTCACATTTGTTGTGTGCTGCATATGAACATGAGCTCTATAGGTGTTTTGATCTACGCCATGTCATGTTTATAGGGGTGCTTGCCATGTATAATTGTGATCATTGTGGTGACTAGCACAAGCATGCAAAGTAGCCTTCGTGATATTGTTGATTTCAGGGACTTAGGATTTTGCTAAGTACTTGCTCTGCTGTTATTTTTTATGCCATGTATCCATGATGCTACAGTGAGATCCATGCTTCTTTTAGTTGCTTCAATAAGGATAATTTGGACCTATGGTTGTGCTCTATCTATCCATGCCCCTGTTGGCAATTATGGAGTGACCTAGCATGACTTAATCTTGCTCTGCTTTTGCTATAAAATGATCCTGGCAGATTGTTTACATGTTAATCAATTTTGCCATGGATGTTGTAGTTGATCCATGCATGCTATAAACTTATTCTTGCCATGGTTAGATTCATGAACATGTCTTCTTGCTATTGCTATGCTTAGTTTGTCATGCAAGGCTTTGTGATGGTGTATCGAGCTCGCAACGATGCCTCCATAATTCTGTTTATGTCATGCTCAGTTTTCTGCTAAGTGTGAATCTATTAACGAAACTTGCTATGTTTACATGGGTGCCATAATATCTTCTGTGCCTTTTTGGCTCATGATCAGTAAGGAGCTTTTGTTCTATGCTTTGAGTAGATTCACGCCATGCCTTTGTTTGCTATGATATGTTCCTGTAGCATGTTGTTTGCTTTCTCTAAACCTGGCTTCCTAATGTTATTTTCTGGCATGTTAGTATTTTCACCAAGTCTGTGATGCTGATATCTTTTGCACTTTTGCCATGCTTGTTTGAACCTGTTCTAGTGTGTTTTAGTCGTAGCTCAGTGTTCATATTTTGTCAAGCATCTTGTGTAGATCACTGCCATGTGCTTTGTTGCTTTGTTGGAGTGCGGTAGCTTAGTTTCTTGTTGCATTCTAGATGGCATCATGCTGTTAATCGCAGAATTGTGCCATTCTTGTTTTGCTTGCCATTTGCAAACTGTGCATCCGATTCCGGTGATCTTTATATGTATTTTGACCGAAATCATCTCATGTTTCCAGCGGCACTCTTGGTTTGCTAAGTTGATGCCTTGATCAATCTTTTACTTCCGGAGCATGCATATGCATTGCATATCACATCCCGCATATCATGCCATGTTTTGCATCATGTTGCTTGCGCATTGCACCATGGTTGATTGTTTTTTCCTTTGCTTGTGTTCTTGCCTTGGGTAGATCCGGGAGACGAGTATGTGAGCGAGGAACCTGTTGAGTATGCTTATGAGGATCAAGTTTTCGTCAACTCTGAGAACTTTGGAGGCAGGATGACCATACCCTCAAAATCACTTCTATCTTTGCTTGCTAGTTGTTTGCTCTATTGCTATGACGCGATACCTACCACTTGCTTTATCATGCCTCCCATGTTGCCATGTCAAGCCTCTAACCCACCTTTCCTAGCAAACCGTTGTTTGGCTATGTCACCGCTTTGCTCAGCCCTTCTTATAGTGTTGCTAGTTGCAGGTGAAGATGGAGTTTGTTCCTTGTTGGAACATTGTTATTGTTGGGATATCATTATTATATATTGTTTACTTTAATGCACCTATATACTTGGTAAAGGGCGGAAGGCTCGGCCTTATGCCTGGCGTTTTGTTCCGCTCTTGCCGCCCTAGTTTCCGTCATACCGGTGTTATGTTCATTGATTTTGCGTTCCTTGCGCGGTTGGGTGATAATGTGAACCCCTTGACAGTTCGCTTTGAATAAAACTCCTCCAGCAAGGCCCAACCTTGGTTTTACCAGTTGCCACCTAAGCCTTTTCCCTTGGGTTCCGCAAACTCAAGGGTCATCTTTATTTTAAACCCCCGGGCTAGTGTTCCTCTGAGTGTTGGTCCAAAATAGAGCCACTTGCAGTGCTGCCTCGGGGAAACTTGAGGGTTGGTTTTAGTTGTACGTAGTGTTCATCCGGTGTGCCCTGAGAACGAGATATGTGCAACTCCTATCGGGTTTTGTCGGGCACATCGGGAGGCTTTGCTGCTCTTTTTTTACCATTGTTGAAATGTCTTGTAACCGGGATTCCGAGTCTAATCAGGCCATCCTGGGAGAAGGAATATCCTTCGTTGACCGTGTGAGCTTGTGATGGGCTAAGTTGGGACACCCCTGTAGGGTTTTGAACTTTCGAAAGCCGTCCCCGCGGTTATGGGCAGACGGGAATTTGTTAATATCCGGTTGTAGAAAACTTGACACTTAACTTAATTAAAATGAATCAACCGCGTGTGTAGCCGTTATGGTCTCTTTTCAGCGGAGACCGGGAAGAGAACACGGTCTCGTGTTATGCTTGAACGTAAGTAGTTTCAGGATCACTTCTTGATCATTTTAGCTTCTCCACCGTGCTTTGCTTCTCTTCTTGCTCTCTTTTGCGTAAGTTAGCCACCATACATGCTAGTGCTTGCTGCAGCTCCACCTCACTACCTTTTCCTACCCTTAAGCTTAAATAGTCTTGACCGCGAGTGTCACTGTCAAAACCGGCGGATCTCGGGTAGGGGGTCCCGAACTGTGCGTCTAGGCCAGATGGTAACAGGAGGCAGGGGACACGAAGTTTTACCCAGGTTCAGGCCCTCTTGATGGAGGTAAAACCCTATGTCCTGCTCGATTAATATTGATGATATGGGTTGTCCAAGAGTAGATCTACCACGAGATCAGAGAGGCTAAACCCTAGAAGCTAGCCTATGGTATGATTGTATGTTGTGATTGTTGTCCTACGGACTAAAACCCTTCGGTTTATATAGACACTGGAGAGGGTTAGGGTTACACAAGGTCGGTTACAAAGGAGGAGATATCCATATACGTATTGCCTAGCTTGCCTTCCACGCCAAGTAGAGTCCCATCCGAACACGAGACAAAGTCTTCAATCTTGTATCTTCGTAGTCTATCAGTCCGGCCAATGCAGATAGTCCGGCTGTCCGGAGACCCCCTAATCCAGGACTCCATCAATAGCCCCCGAACCAGGCTTCAATGACGATGAGTCCGGCGCGCAGTTGTCTTCGGCATTGCAAGGCGGGTTCGTTCTCCAAACTCTGTGTACCTGTCGAAATAATGTTCGGTTCCTTGTGACGGTTTGTACTCCTTTGCTTTCTACGCCCAATAATGGCCACTTTCCACGTGTCGAGCGAATGTGAAGAGCCAGGGTGTTTTCACATTTACCCCCTAGCTATGTAAATGAGCCGCCTATTTAAAAAGACGAGGATTCAGATCCAAATCACATCATCCTCCCTTCCCGAGTCTTCATCGGAGCATGCTCGACAGAGATCCATTCCACCATGGCCGGTCGACGCAGCTCCTCCTCTCGCACCCCTAGTTCTAAGCCTGGAGATTGGGAGAGATGTTCCATCCCGCACAGCAAATTGGTGATGCTTCAGTCCAAGGGATTTCTTCCCCCAGCGTACCTGGTCCCGGTTCGAGCCGGGCATGCCACCTATAATGGCGGAGAGCAGGCGGAGAGCCGTCCCAATCCCTCCAAGGGACAACGGGTATGCCTTGTCCCTTATCTGGTAAGAGGGCTCGGATTCCCAATTCATCCGTTTCTTCGCGGGCTTCTAGAGTTCTATGGCCTCCAGCTGCACAACCCTACGCCTACCTCCCTGCTGCATATCGCGGGATTCGTAGCCCTTTGCGAGTTGTTTTTGGGCTGTGAGGCTCATTTTGCTTTGTGGAATAAGTTGTTCTGCCTCGTGCCCCATTCTAAGAAGGGATCAATATATCAAGTGGGCGGAGCCAAAGTGTGGCGTATTGCTGGGACCGGATATCTATCCGGGACCCCGAAGAAGACGTCTGAAGACTGGCCTTCAGAATGGTTTTATATAGAAGATGTCGCCCTTCCGGACCCTATTCGGATCGGCATCATTGAGTTTGACAACGCCCCTTTAAAGAAGCGCCAGAGTTGGCATCCACGGAGCCCCCTGGAGGAAGATGACCGGGACATTCTTTATCTAATGAGCCGGATAAGCCTTTTAGCTCGATCCGGATTAACCATGATCGAGGTCATGGCTATATGCATTATGCGGGGGTTGCAGCCACTCCAGTATATAGGCCACCCCATGTGGGACTTCAACAGGGAGGACGACGCCACCCGCTACGGCCGCAAAGGGCCGGGATCGGCTGCTGACCTAACAAAGATCTTGTCCACTTTGTACAAGGGAGAAGAGGAGGAATTCCAATGTGTCAACCCGCAGGGCGCATTCTCTATGTACAAACCTCCAAGCTGGGTAAGCGAAGACTTTTTCTCGCCCATCCGTTCGTATTCCCATAGCTTAAGTATTCATTCTAGCGATTTCATCGCAGGAGCTGTGCCAGGCCGTAAAGGAGATAAACAGCCCACCTCCACAGCCCGAGGACCCTAGACGATCCCTTGACCCAGCCTCCCAGGAGGATCCGGACATATCCGTGGAGCCGATCGACGGGTTTTTTTTACCAAGGGAGTAATGACAATACCTTGGTTGCCATTACGGCCGATTACCCTGGGCTAGTTCCAGCCTCACAGGTGACTGAGACCGAAATCCCAACACTTAAAAAGGGATCCATCCTGGTGCTCTCTCTCTTTTTTTATTGCCGTATAACAGCCGTGTCTTGCAGGGGAGGTCCTCGGGGAAGAAGGCCGAGCCTGTGGCAATTAGCCAACAAGGGCCGCGAGGCCAGGCAGGCTGAAAAAATCCACAGTCCGGATTGAGGCATCAGCGCAGCGGAATGGCGCGCCATCTTTATTGCAAGACATTAGTTACAGAGGCATATTAACGCCCATGCCTTCTTTTCAGGAAAAAGAGCGCTCACCGAACTATGCCCGGAGAGGCTACCAATCGCGCCTCCACAAGCCAGGCTCCAAGGCCGGACTCGGAGGTGGGAACGAGTACAAGGCGTGCACCGGGTGCTCCTCCGACAGAGGATACAGATAGACTGTCTGCCACCCATTCCGAGGTGGAAAGTGCCATGAACCACAGGCGTCGCCGGACTGTTCTTCATGACGCTTGTTTCTCCCAAGAGGCATTGGATGCCTTCAACTCGGGAGACGCGCACCTCCGTGCCGCTCAAAATGGTCTAGCCAGAGCCACGGAGCAGTATGTAAAAGACATACGGGTGAGAAAATTTGATGATTATATATATATATCAGTAGCCCCTGAGACTCGAAACCGTTAGGATAAGTGATTTAAGGATCATTTTTATGTAGGTTCTTACAGAAAAGAATACTCAACTGTCCCAGGAGCTTACTAGAGTGCAGGGGAGCCCAAAGAGACCCCCTCTGGTATCATATCCGTCAAATGATAAGTATCATACTAGAGTGCGGCTTTATATGCAGATCTGACTATAAAATTGCAGATGACGCTGGAGTGAATCCGGATAAGCAACAGCTCATACGCCAGCTGAAGGCCGGTGAGAGTGTGCTTACAAGGGTGAGGCAGGAGAAGAATGATCTCCAAGATGCCAACACCAAGTTGGGTGTGGAACTAAAAGATGTTCATGCCCAACTGTCGGACTCTGTTAAGGAGAATCGGCGGCTTCGACGCAGCATATTTAGTAAGTGCTTGAACGAACTTTGAAAAAGGAGTTCGGCGAGGAAGCTGGCTGACAGAGTTATGTCTGTAGGTATGCTAACAGGTCGTCCCGCCGAGGAGATGCCTAGTTCAACGGGTGATCTTCTTCCCGAGCTCGCATAGTTGCACGAACGAGTTCTGCAGGTGATGCAAGGCGTTGCCCAGGCCTTGTGGCCGTCCGTCTCCATACCCGAAGGCCTTAAAGAGCTTGCAGAAAAGCTGAAGGGAGCACGACAGCATTTCCGATTATGGAAGATATCGGCTTGCCGTCAGGGTGCCAGGGAAGCTTGGGCAATGGTGAAGACATGGTACACGAAGGCCGACCCAAACCACATGGCCGAAGTTGGACCTGTGGGGCCTGATGGCAAGGAGATCCCTGTGAATTTAGTATACGGCCAAGTAGAATTGGCTGCAAAGTATTCCCAACAAGAATGTAGACTAGACAGCCTATTGGAGGGCATTGCAGAGGAATTCAACCAGTCAAATTGACTATGTAATTTTAAAGTGACATATATGATGTCTTCTACCCGGATTGTAGATCGTTTGTCGTGGCGGAACTTTCGCTTCAACCTCGGGACCCGACAGTCCAGAGTGTATCCGAATACCTTGTCGGTTATTTAAGAACCGGGGCATGCGTGGAGACCAGGCATAGGGGTCATTGGTGCTTTATCAGACAAGTGCCCAACTAGTTATGTTATATTACATGGGTAGTAAGAAACATCTTCCAGGGAGAATAGTTCTGTTAAGGGTTCCTTTCCCTGGGTAGGCATGCCCTAAAGTGCATGTCCGGACTGCCACAAGAAGCGCAGTGAAAACGTCTGGGGGAAAATATGGATAATAAATAAAAGTAATCTTTTGTTCACCGACCGAATATTCTCTTAAGAACTTTAGCTTTCGGCTTCACCCAGTCTAAGGTACACGTCCGGCTGACCCAGCGGTAACAATCGCAGAGGTGCTCCCCTTATGCCCTAGCCGAATTAATGGGAACATAGGGCATAAATACAAGAGCCAGGCAACCCAGCTTGGACAAAACTTAAGTCATATCGATGCATATAATGGTGAAAAAAGGTACATGCGGAAGTATAACACATGTGTTAGGCGTTGGGCCCAGGTAAATAATTTAAGCTTCTGTCAGAGAACCCCCCAGGTATGAAGAGTGCGGCTAGCGCATCTATGATGTATGAGTGAGGCACAAGGTGATCCTTGAAGGCCTAGGGAAAAAAGGAAAGAAAGGGAAACAAGACATATGATGCATATGCAGAAAATAGACGAAGGGAGGTGTCGGTGTCAAAACCGGCGGATCTCGGGTAGGGGGTCCCGAACCGTGCGTCTAGGCCGGATGGTAACAGGAGGCAAGGGACACGAAGTTTTACCCAGGTTCGGGCCCTCTTGATAGAGGTAAAACCCTACGTCCTGCTTGATTAATATTGATGATATGGGTAGTACAAGAGTAGATCTACCATGAGATCGGAGAGGCTAAACCCTAGAAGCTAGCCTATGGTATGATTGTTGTTTTGTATGTTTTCCTACGGACTAAAACCCTCTGGTTTATATAGACACCGGAGACGGTTAGGGTTACACAAAGTCGGTTACAATGGTAGGAGATCTATATATCCGTATCGCCAAGCTTGCCTTCCATGCCAAGGAAAGTCCCTTCCGGACACGGGACGAAGTCTTCAATCTTGTATCTTCATAGTCCAGGAGTCCGGTCGAAGGTATAGTCCGGCCATACGGACACCCCCTGATCCAGGACTCCCTCAATAGCCCCCGAACCAGGCTTCAATGACGATGAGTCCGGCACACAGAATGTCTCCGGCATTGCAAGGCGGGTTCTCCTTCAAATTCCGTGTACCTGTCGAATAAAGTCCGGTTTCTTGTAAATGTTGCACTCCTCGGCTTCTACGCCCAATAATAGCCGTCTCCCACGTGTCAAATGAATATGAAAATTATGAGCGTTTTTACATCCACACCCCTAGCCGCGTAAATGAGCCGCCCATTTAAGGGGACGAGGATTTAGATCCAAAACACACCTTATCCCCTTCGCGAGTGTTCATCAAAGCGCTTCCGACAAAGGTCCATACCACCATGGCCAGCCGTCGCAACTCCTCCTTTCGCCCCTCCAGCCCTCAGCCTGGATATTGGGAGAGAGGTTCCATCCCGCATAGCGAGCTAGTGACGCTCCAGACCAAGGGATTTCTCCCCCCGGCCTATATGGTCCCGGTTCGAGCCGGTCTTGCCATCTATAATGGCGGAGATCAAGCGGAGAGTGCCCCTAATCCCTCCAAAGGAGAGCGGGTATGCCTCGTCCCTTATTTAATAAGAGGGCTCGGATTTCCAATCCATCCATTTCTCCGGGGGCTCCTGGAGTTCTATGGCCTCCAGCTACACAATCTTACGCCTGCCTCCGTATTGCATATCGCGGGCTTCGTAGCCCTCTGTGAGCTATTCTTGGGTGTTGAGGCTCACTTCGGGCTATGGAAAGAGCTATTCTGCCTTGTGCCCCGCTCTCAGAAGGGGTCGATATATCAAGTGGGCGGAGCCGAAGTGTGGCGCATCGCCGGGACCGGATATGTATCCGGAACCCCAAAGAAGGCGTCCGAGGACTGGCCTTCGGAATGGTTTTACATAGAGGACGTCCCGCTGCCGGATCCTGTCCGGATCGGCCTCCCTGAGTTCGGTAGTGCTCCACTAAAGGAGCACCTAAGTTGGCGTCCATGGAGCCCTCAGAGGGAAAGTGACAAGGACGTCCGTTACCTGATGAGCCGGATAAGATTGTTAGCTCATTCCGGACTGACCATGATCGGGGTCATGGCCGCATGCATCATACGAGGGGTGCAGCCGCTACAGTACAGAGGCCACCCCATGTGGGATTTCAATGGGGAGGACGACGCCACCCGCTACGGCCGTAAGGGACCGGATTCGGCTGCGGCCCTAACAAAGACCTTGTCCGCTTTGTACAAGGGAGAAGAGGAGGAATTTCTCCACGTCAACCCGCAGGGTGGATTTTCTATGTACAATCCCCCAAGCTGGGTAAGTGGTTTACTTGCCCATCCATTTTATATTCCCATTGTTAAATATTCAGTCTAACGACTTTAACGCAGGAACTGCGCCAGGCTGTTAAAGAAATAAACAGCCCTCCTCCACAACCCGAGGACCCAGGACGGTCCCTCGACCCGGCCTCCCAAGAGGATCCGGACTTATCTATGGAGCTGATTGACGGAGTGTTTCATCAATTGAGCAAGGACAACGCCTTGGTGGCCATTACGGCTGATTACCCAGGGATAATCCTGGCCTCCCAGGTAACTGAGATCGAGGTCCCAGTACCCCGAATAAGGGTCCTCCCTCTCATGTTTTCAGTTTCCTGATTACAACCGAGCTTTGCAGGGGAGATTTTTGAGACGGGAGACCGAACCTGCGGCGACAAGCCAACGAGGGGCCACAGGGCCCCGTGGGTAGAAAAGAGGTGCAGTCTGGATCGAGACGTTAGCGCAAAGGTATGGCGCGCCCCCTTATCCCAGGTGTTATACCTTCAAGGCATGTTAACATTCGTGCTCTCTTCAGGACAAAGAGACCTCGCCGGACTATATCCGAAGAGGCTGCCAATCACGCCTCCACCAGCCAGGCTCCAAAGCCTGGTCCGGAGGCGGAGCCAAACACAAGGCGCGCACCGGACGCTCCTCCGACGGAGGACGTGGACAGGTTGTCTGCCACCAACTCTGAGGTGGAGAGTGCCATGAACCACATGCGTCGCCGGACAATTCTTCACGACGCTTGTTTCTCCCGAGAGGCATTAGATGCCTTCAATTCGGGAGATGCGTACCTCCGTGCCGCTCAAAATGGTCTAGCCAGAGCCATGGAGCAATATGTAAAAGACATACGGGTAAGAAAATTTTTGTAATTATATATATATATATATATATATATAGGTATATATATATACCAGTAGCCCCCGAGACTTGACACAGTTAGAATAACTGATTTAAGGATCATATGTTATGCAGGTTCTTACAGAAAAGAATTCCCTACTGTCCCAGGAGCTGGAAGAGTGCAAAGCCCAACTTGAGGCCGCACTAGCCGCAGCAGGGGAGCCCAAGGAGACCCCCTCTGGTAATATACACTTCGAAAGATAAGTATTTTGCGAAGCACGGCATGGGTGCGAATCTGACAAATGAAATTACAAATGGCGCCAGATAGAATCCGGAAAGGAAACACCTCCTACGCCAGCTGAAGGCTGGTGAGAAGGTGCTGACAAAGGTGAGGCGGGAGAAGAACGATCTCCAAAATGCCAACACCAAGCTGGGCGTCGAGCTGAAAGATGTTCGTGCCCAGCTGTCAGACTCTGTTAAGGAGAATCAGCGGCTTCGGCGCGGCATATTGAGTAAGTGCTTGAATGAACCTTTGGAGAGAAAAAAGTTCAGCAGGGAAGTCGACAAACAGAGTAATGTCTGTAGGTGTGCTAATAGGTCGTCCTGCAGAGGAGATGCCCGGTTCTATGGGTGACCTTCTTCCCGAGCTCTCGCAACTGCTCAAGCGAGTTCGGAAGGCGATGCGAGGCGTCGCCCAGGCCCTGTGGCCATCCATCTCCGTGCCCAAAGGTCTTGGAGAGCTTGCGGAGAAGCTAAAGGGAGCACAGCGGCGCTTCCGATTGTGGAAGTTATCGGCCTGCCGTCAAGGTGCTAGGTAGGCCTGGGCCATGGTGAAGACGCGGTACACAAAGGCTGACCCCAACCACATGGCCGAGGTCGGTCCTATGGGGCCCGATGGGAAGGAGATCCCTGTAAGCTTAGTATACGACCAAGTAGAATTGGCCGCAAAGTATTCCCAGCAGGACTGTAAATTAGACAGCCTGTTAGATGGTATTGAAGAGGAATACAGTCAGTCAGAATGACTATATAATTTAATTGACATTTATAATGCCTTCTAGCCGGATTGTAGATCATTTGTCATGGCCGACCTTTTCGCTTCAGCCTCGGGACCTGACGGTCCGGAGTGTGTCCGAATTCCCATGCGGTTATATAAGAACTGGGGAATGCATGGAGACCAGGCGTAGGGGACATTAGTGCGTGAACAGACAAGTGCCCGACTAGTTATGTTATATTACATGGTTAGTAAGAAACATCTTCCAGGGACAATAGTTCCGTTAGGGCTTCCTTTCCCTGGGAGGCATGCCCTAAAGTGCATAGCTTTCGGCTTCACCCAGTCTGAGGTACACATCCGGCTGATCCGGCAGTAACAATCATAGAGGTGCTCCCTTTATCGCCTAGCCGAATAATCGGGAACGTAGGGGTAAGCACAGGAGCTAGGCAACCCAGCTTGGCCAAAACTTAAGTCATATCGATGCATATAATGGTGAAATAAAAGGTACATGCGGAAGTGTCACACATGTGTTGGGCGTGAAGCCCGTATAAATAAGCTTCTGGTAAAAGAAGCCCCCAGGTTTAATGAGTGCGAATAGCACGTCATTTGATGAGCCTTTAAAGGCTATAAGAGAAAGGAAGGGGAGAAGGAGAGAAATGTAAGACAGACAGTATATAAAAAATGGACAGAGGAAGGAGACGAACACAGAGTGCGGCGCTAGGCATAGAATCTTCGGAGACGGGCTGCGTTCCATGGGTTCGGCTCGAGTCGGTTATCCGATGCATCTCGCAGGCGGTACGCTCCACCATTCAGGACTTGGTCAATTATGAAGGGACCTTCCCACTTGGGCTTGAGTTTGTCCTTTTTCTTGTCTGGCAGGCGTAGAACTAATTCGCCAACGTTGTAATTTTTGGCCCGTACTTCTCTGCTTTGGTATCTTCAAGCCTACTGTTGATAGAATGCGGAACGGGCTTTTGCCACGTCACGCTCCTCCTCCAATGTGTCCAAACTGTCCTGCCGATCGAGCTCAGCTTCTCTTTCTTCGTACATGCGCACTCGAGGTGAGTCATGAATTATGTCGCAAGGCAAAACTGCCTCTGCGTCGTACACCATAAAGAATGGTGTGTATCTGGTGGTGCGATTCGGCGTGGTCCGCAGCCCCCAGAGTACGGAGTCGAGCTCCTCTACCCAGTGTGTGTTAGATTCCTTGAGGGACCGCACTAATCTGGGTTTGATGCCGCTCATGATAAGACCATTTGCACGTTCGACCTAGCCGTTAGTTTGTGGGTGATAGACGAAAGCATAATCGAGCTTGATGCCCATGTTTTTGCACCAGAGTTTTACCTCGTCGGCCGTAAAGTTCGTGCTGTTATCAGTGATGATGCTGTGGGGGACGCCATAATGGTGTACAACCCGAGATATAAAGTCTATCACCGGTCTGGATTCGGCCGTCTTAACAGGCTTGGCTTCCATCCATTTGGTGAACTTATCCACCATGACCAGTAAGTATTTTTGCTTGTGGGTTCCGCATTTAAGGGGTCCAACCATGTCAAGCCCCCAGACCGCGAAGGGCCAAGTGATGGGGATAGTTTGGAGGGCGGTGGGTGGCATATGGCTTTGGTTTGCAAAGAGATGGCAACCGACGCATCGCTGGACTAAGTCCTGGGCGTCTGCCCGGGCCGTCGGCCAATAAAAGCCTGCATGGAAGGCCTTGCTTACAAGGGACCGGGCTGCATCATGATGACCGCCGAGTCTGGAATGAATTTCAGCCAGGAGGTTCCGCCCTTCCTCTTTGGACATGGACCTTTGAAGGACTCCGGTAGTGCTTTTCTTATAAAGATCTCCCTCGTGGACTTTGTAGGCTTTGGATCGCAGCACTATGCAGCGTGCCTCATTTTGGTCCTCGGGGAGTTCCTGCCTAGTAAGGTAGGCGAGGAATGGTTCTGTCCACGGGGCGATAACAGCCATTATTACGTGGGCTGAAGGTGTTATTTCATTGGCAGAGCCTCCGATTGTGCCAGAATGTTCGGTGTCGGGCAGTGCGGTTGGGTCCGGGCTGTTATTGTCTGGCTCCCCTTCCCATACTACGGATGGCTTGAACAGCCTTTCCAAGAAGATGTTGGGGGGGGGGGGACTACATCGCGTTTTGCGCCGATGCGTGCTAGGACATCTGCTGCCTGATTATTTTCCCGGGCTATATGGTGAAATTCAAGCCCTTCGAACCGAGCTGACATTTTTAGGATGGTGTTGCGGTAAGCTACCATTTTTGGATCCTTGGCATCGAAGTCTCCATTTATTTGTGATATTACGAGGTTCGAGTCCCCGCGCACCTCTAGGCGTTGAATGCCCATGGATACTGCCATCCGGAGACCATGTAAAAGGGCCTCATATTCGGCTGCATTGTTGGAGTCTGTGTACATAATCTGGAGTACGTATTGAACTGTATCTCTTGTGGGGGACATCAAAACGACGCCAGCCCCTAGTCCGGCCAACATCTTGGAGCCGTCGAAATGCATGATCCAATTTGAATATGTGCCGAACTCTTTTGGGAGTTCGGCCTCCGTCCATTCTGCGACGAAGTCGGCCAAAACTTGCGACTTGATGGCTCGCCGTGGCTTATAAGTTATGTCGAACGGGAGGAGCTCAATGGCCCATTTTGCAATCCGGCCCGTTGCGTCACGGTTGTTTATAATATCATTAAGTGGTACTTCCAAGGCTACTGTTATTGAACACTCTCGAAAGTAGTGTCGTAGCTGCCGGGATGCCATGAATACCGCGTAAGCGATCTTTTGGTAATGAGGGTATTGTGATTTGCATGGAGTGGGGACAGTGGACACATAATAGACCGGTTTTTGAAGGGGGAATTTGTGTCCGTCCATTTCTCGTTCGACGACGAGCACTGCGCTTACAACCTGATGTGTTGCTGCAATGTACAATAGCATTGGTTCGCCAATGTTTGGCGCGGCCAGGACTGGGTTTGTTGCCTATATGGCTTTTATTTTGTCGAGTCCGGCCGTGGCTGCATCCGTCCATTTGAAGTGTTCGGTGCACCGAAGGAGGCGGTAAAGGGGTAGGGCCTTTTCTCCCAAGCGGGAGATAAAGCGGCTTAGAGCCGCCACGCATCCGGTTAACTTTTGTATTTGTTTGAGGTCCTTTGGGATATCCAATTGTGACAGAGCTCGGATCTTGGCTGGATTTGCTTCAATTCCTCTACCGGATACAATGAAGCCCAAGAACTTTCCGGCTGGGACGCCGAAAACGCATTTTTCCGGGTTGAGCTTGATGTCGTATGTTCAGAGGTTATCAAATCTGAGACTCAAGTCGTCTACTAGAGATTCGACATGTCTTGTTTTGACGACCACATCATCTACATATGCCTTCACTGTTTTTGCCTATCTGGTTTGCCAGACATGTCTGAATCATGCGCTGATATGTTGCGCCGGCATTTTTGAGCCCGAAGGGCATTGTGTTGAAGCAGAATGGGTCGTATGGTGTAATAAATGCCGTTGCAGCTTGGTCTGATTCTGCCATCTTGATTTGATGGTAGTCGGAATATGCGTCGAGGAAACACAATGAATCGTGTCCTGCGGTAGCGTCGATAATTTGATCGATGCGGGGGAGGGGGAAGGGATCCTTTGGGCAAGCCTTGTTAAGGTCTTTAAAATCAACGCACAGGCGCCAAGATTTGTCCTTCTTTGGTACCATCACCAGGTTTGCTAGCCAGTCTGGATGTTTTATATCTCTAATGAATCCGGCCTCCAATAGCTTTGCTAGCTCCTCCCATAGCCTGTCTCTTAGGTTCCGAAAAACGCCGAAGAGCTTGTTTGACATGTTTGAATCCTTTTAGGATATTTAGGCTGTGCTCGGCCAGCCTGCGTGGGATTCCTGGCATGTCTGAAGGGTGCCAGGCAAAAATGCCCCAGTTCTCTCATAGGAACTCTCGCAGTGCGGCGTCTACATCAGGGTTTAATGTGCCCCGATGGAAGCTGTTTTATTGGGGTCCGTTGGATGGACCTAGAATTTGACTATTTCGTCCGCCGGTTTAAAGGAGGTGGACTTGGATCTTTTGTCGAGTACCACATCGTCCCTATTCACCATGGAGCGCAGCGCAGTCAGTTCCTCAGCCGCTAGGGCTTTGGATAGTGCCTCGAGGGCCAGTGCG
Source organism: Triticum aestivum (assembly GCF_018294505.1). Taxonomy (NCBI): domain Eukaryota; kingdom Viridiplantae; phylum Streptophyta; class Magnoliopsida; order Poales; family Poaceae; genus Triticum; species Triticum aestivum. Next base: position 174,137,896 of record NC_057797.1, on the reverse strand, counting down.
GCTGTCTTGTTTTCGGCGCAGAGTGTTATGTCCGGATCACTAGCGAGAGTGATGATCCCTTTAGGCCCGGGCATCTCGAGCTTCATGTACCCGTAATGGGGTATTGCTTGGAAGATTGTAAACACTTCCCGCCCTAACAGAGCGTGATAACCACTGCTGAACGGAGCCACATGGAACATGACCTCTTCGGACCTGTAATTATCCGGCGTGCCGAACACCACATCTAGTGTGATTTTTCCTGTACAGCGCGCTTGTCGACTGGGGATTATTCCTCTAAAGGTTGTGCTGCTTCGCTCAATGCGGTTCCAGTCTATTTCCATTTTTTGAAGGGTTTCCTCATAAATGAGGTTCAATCCGCTGCCACCGTCCATGAGTACCTTGGTAAGACGAAGGCCGTCCACTATTGGACTAAGGACCAATGCGGCTGGTGCTCGGGCTGTTCGGAATTTAGGTTCATCACTGGCGTTAAAGGTAATAGCCGTGTCACTCCATGGGTTTATTGTTGCTACTTGGTAGACTTTGGCAAGGCTGCGGAGTGTCCTTTTTCGCACATTATTTGATGCGAAAGTCTCGAAGACTGTTAATACCGTATTGGTGTCTCTGGGGTGGCTTTCTGTGGCCTCCAGAATTAGGAGATCTTCGCCAATTTTGGCCACCTGCCGGAGTATCCAACATGCTCTAAGGCTGTGAGTTGGTGTGGAGTCCTCTGTACTGTGAATTTTACAGGGTCCATTAAGCCATCCTTCCAGTATGGTTCCATGCCCTGTAGAGGGTTTTTGCTTTTTGGTGTTTGACCCGGGTGTCTGGCGATGATGCACCCTTTTATTTTGGACTGGGTTTGTATTCAGGGTCGGATCGTCCCAAAATTTTATTTTGGTTTTCCAGGCGCTTTCCATCGCATAGTATTTTCGTACAATGGACGCCAAGTCAGCGAAGCGTGTAATATCAGGGTGACTTATGGCATTGAGGATTCCCTTGTCCGTGCAATTATTGCAGAAGATTGAGATTGCGTCTTCCTCGCGGCAGTCCCTTATCCTGTTCCTAACCAGGAGGAATCTGGCCCAGTAATGATGTACTGTTTCTTCGGGCTCTTGCCTGATTTGGGATAGATCACTTATGTTCGGGTGGGTGGGTGGAATTAAATCCGAAGCATCACCCCATCTGAGGCTCAGAGGCCGAGGAATTTCCGAACTCGAAAATTTGGATTCCTGGATGTTGTCCAATGAATCCAACCCGTCGCCTGACTCTGAGTTCAGGTCTTGAGTGATATCCTCCCCTCCGCGAGTATCCGGCTTGGAGGGATCGGGAATCCGGACGTAGCTAGTCCTTAAGATAGATGAAGGGTCGCCGCACTGTCCCTCTACCACGGCAACGTGATGGGTGACTTGGGAGAGTTAATCTCTCTCAGATCGGGCTTAGGCCCAATTTGGTCGTAATCCGTAGCGACTCCCAAGGCGGCGATGCGATCCAAGAGCTCGTTTATGGAGGAGAGCTCCATTGGATCTAACTGCTCGGCGAGTTCCGAGCTGACATGAAGATTGTTTTTGATGGCTCGAGAGGTCATCGTCGGTGCAGAAGCCGAACAGGCAGTCATGAGAAAACCACCTAGCCGGAGGGTTTGGCCGACAACCAAAGCTCCCTTAGCAACGGTGCCGTCTTTAAAGATGGGGCGAGGCATCCTTCCTGATGGCGACGACACAGAGGAACTCTCCATGAAAGCACCAATGTCAGTGTCAAAACCGGCGGATCTCGGGTAGGGGGTCTTGAACTGTGCGTCTAGGCCGGATGGTAACAGGAGGCAAGGGACACGAAGTTTTACCCAGGTTCGGGCCCTCTTGATGGAGGTAGAACCCTACATCCTGCTTGATTAATATTGATGATATGGGTAGTACAAGAGTAGATCTACCACGAGATCGGAGAGGCTAAACCCTAGAGGCTAGCCTATGGTATGATTGTTGTTCTGTATGTTGTCCTACGGACTAAAACCCTCCGGTTTATATAGACACCGGAGAGGGTTAGGGTTACACAAAGTCGGTTACAATGGTAGGAGATCTATATATCCGTATTGCCAAGCTTGCCTTCCACGCCAAGGAAAGTCCCTTCCGGACACGGGACGAAGTCTTCAATCTTGTATCTTCATAGTCTAGGAGTCCGGTCAAAGGTATAGTCCGGCCATCCGGACACCCCCTAATCCAGGACTCCCTCAGGAGGGGACTAACATAAAGTTCGGAGCTAGGCATAGAATCTTCGGAGCCTAGCTGCGTTCCATGGGTTCAGCTCGAGTCGACTGGTCGATGCATCCCGCAGTCGGTACGCTCCAACGGTCAGAACTTGGTCGATAATGAAGGGACCTTCCCATTTGGGCTCGAGCTTGTTCTTTTTCTTGTCCGGCAGCCATAGAACTAGTTCGCCAACATTATAAGTTTTGGCCCGTACTTCTCTGCTTTGGTATCTGCGAGCCTGCTGCTGGTAAAATGCGGAACGGGCTTTGGCTACGTTGCGCTCTTCCTCCAATGTGTCCAGACCATCCTGCCGATCGAGCTCGGCTTCTCTTTCTTCGTACATGCGCACTCGAGGTGAGTCATGAATTATGTCACAGGGCAGGACTGCCTCTGCACCGTACACCATAAAAATGGTGTATATCCGGTACTATGATTCGGCGTGGTCCGCAGTACCCAGAGTATGGAGTCGAGCTCCTCTACCCAGTGCGTATCGGACTCCATTAGGGAGCGCACTAATCGGGGTTTAATGCCGCTCATTATAAGACCATTTGCTCGTTTGACTTGACCGTTGGTTTGTGGGTGATAGACTGAAGCGTAATCTATCCATTTTGCTGCACCAGAGTTTTACCTCGTCGGCCGTGAAGTTCGTGCCGTTATCAGTGATGATGTTGTGGGGGACGCCGTAACTGTGTACAACCCCGGATATGAAATCTATCACCGGTCCGGATTCGGCTGTTTTTACCAGTTTAGCCTCTATCCATTTGGTGAATTTATCCACCATGACCAATAAGTATTTTTTTCTTGTGGGTTCCCCCTTTAAGGGGTCCAACCATGTCAAGTCCCCAGACTGCGAAGGGCCATGTAATGGGGATCGTTTGGAGGGCGGTGGGTGGCATGTGGCTTTGATTTGCAAAGAGCTGGCAACCGGTGCAGCGTTGGACCAAGTCCTGTGCATCTGCCCGGGCCATTGGCCAATAAAATCCTGTGCGGAAGGCCTTGCTTACAAGAGCCCGGGCTGCGGCGTGATGGCCGCCGAGTCCGGCGTGAATTTCTGCCAAAAGATTCCGCCCTTCCTCTTCGGAGATGCACCTTTGAAGGACTCCAGTAGCGCTTTTTTTATACAATTCTCCCTCGTGGACCCTATAGTCTTTGGATCACCGCACTATGCAGCGTGCCTCATTGTGGTCTTCCGGAAGTTCCTGTCTAATTAGGTAGGCCAGGAATGGTTCTGTCCACGGGGCAATAATGGCCATTATTTCATGGGCTAATTGTGTAATTTCGATGGCGGAGCCTCCGATTGTGTCATAGAGTTCGGTATCGGGTATTTTGGCCGGGTCCGGACTGTAGTTACCGGTGTCCCCTTCCCATGCTACGGATGGCTTGAAAAGCCTTTCCAGAAAAACGTTGGGAGGGACCGTGTCGCGTTTTGCGCCAATGCGGGCAAGGATATCTGCCGCCTGATTGTTTTCCCGAGCCACATGGTGAAATTCGAGCCCCTCAAACCGAGCTAACATTTTTAGGACTGCATTGCGATAAGCGGCCATTTTTGGATCCTTGGCATCAAAGTCTCCATTTATTTGGGATATCGCGAGGTTTGAATCCCCACGCACCTCTAGGCGTTGAATGCCCATGGATACTGCCATCCGGAGACCATGTAGAACGGCCTCATATTCGGCTGTGTTGTTGGAGTCCGTATACATTATCTGTAGTACGTATTGAGCGGTGTCTCCTGTTGGGGATGTCAAAATGACGCCAGCCCCCAGACCAGACAACATTTTGGAGCCATCGAAGTGCATGATCCAGTTTGAATATGTGCCGTACTCTTTAGGGAGTTCGGCTTCCGTCCATTCAGTGACGAAGTCAGCCAAAACTTGCGATTTAATAGCTCCCAGTGGCTTGTAAGTTATGTCGAACGGGAGGAGCTCAATGGCCCATTTGGCAATTCGGCCCGTCGCATCGCGGTTGTTTATAATATCGTGAAGTGGTACTTCTGAGGCTACCGTTATCAAACACTCCTGAAAGTAGTGTCGCAGCTTACGGAATGCCATGAATACCGCATACGCTATCTTTTGATAATGCGGGTAGCGTGATTTGCATGGAGTAAGGACAGTGGACACGTAGTAAACCGGCTTTTGAAGGGGAAATTTGTGTCCGTCCACTTCTCACTCGACGACAAGCACTGCGCTTACTACTTGATGAGTTGCCGCAATGTATAATAACATTGGTTCGCCAATGTTTGGCGCGGCCAGGACTGGGTTTGTTGCCAATATGGCTTTTATTTCGTTGAGTCCGGCTGTGGCGGCGTCCGTCCACTCGAAGTGTTCGGTGCGCCGGAGGAGGCGATAAAGGGGTAGTGCCTTTTCTCCCAAGCGGGAGATAAAGCGTCTTAGAGCCGCCACGCATCCAGGTAATTTTTGTATTTGCTTGAGGTATGTTGGGATAGCCAACTGTGACAATGCTTGGATTTTGGCCGGATTAGCTTCAATACCTCTACTGGAGACAATGAATCCCAGGAGCTTTCCTGCTGGTACGCCGAAGATGCATTTTTCTGGATTGAGCTTGATGTCATATGTTCGGAGGTTGTCGAATGTGAGCCTTAAGTCGTCTACTAGAGGTTCGGCATGCTTGGTTTTAACGACCACGTCATCCACGTATGCCTCCACTGTTTTGCCGATCTGGTTTGCCAGGCATGTCTGAATCATGTGCTGATATGTTGCACCGACGTTTTTTAGACCAAAGGGCATTGTGTTGAAGCAGAATGGGCCGTATGGTGTGATGAATGTCGTTGCGGCTTGGTATGGCTCTGCCATTTTGATTTGATGGTAGCCGGAGTATGCGTCGAGGAAACACAATGAATCGTGTCCTGCGGTAGCATCGATGATTTGATCTATGCGGGGGAGGGGGAAGGGATCCTTTGGGAAGGCCTTGTTAAGGTCCTTAAAATTGACGCACAAGCACCAGGATTTGTCCTTCTTTGGTACCATCACCAGGTTTGCTAGCCAGTCCGGATGTTTTATGTATCTGATGAATCCGGCCTCCAATAGCTTGGCTAGTTCCTCTCCCATGGCTTGTCTTTTAGGCTCGGAGAAATGTCGAAGAGCCTGCTTGACTGGCTTGAATCCTTTAGGATATTTAGGCTGTGCTCGGCCAGCCTACGTGGGATTCCCGACATATCTGATGGGTGCCAGGCAAAAATGTCCCAGTTCTCGCGTAGGAACTCTCGTAGTGCGGCATCGACATCAGGGTTTAATTGTGCTCCGATGGAAGCTGTTTTTGTAGGGTCCGTTGGATGGACTTGGAATTTGACTATTTCGTCCGCCGGCTTAAAGGAGGTGGACTTGGATCTCTTATCGAGTATCACGTCGTCCCTGTTCACTGTGGAGCGCAGCGCAGTTAGTTCTTCGGTCGCTAGGGCTTCGGATAGTGCCTCAAGGGCCAGCGCGGCTGTCTTATTTTCGACGCGGAGTGCTATGTCCGGATCACTAACAAGAGTGATGATTCCGTTGGGCCCGGGCATTTTGAGCTTCATGTACCCGTAATGGGGTATCGCTTGGAAGATTGTAAACGCCTCCCGCCCTAATAGAGCGTGGTATCCGCTGCTGAACGGGGCCACTTGGAATGTAATTTCTTCGGACCTGTAATTATCCGGTGTGCCGAATACCACGTCTAGTGTGATTTTTCTAGCGCAGCGTGCTTCCCGACTGGGGATGATTCCTCTAAAGGTTGTGCTGCTTTGCTTAACGCGGCTCCAGTCTATTTCCATCTTTTGAAGAGTTTCCTCGTAGGTGAGGTTTAATCCGCTACCGCCGTCCATGAGTACCTTGGTGAGTCGAAAGCCGTCCATGATTGGACTGAGGACCAGTGCGGCTGGTACTTGGGCTGTTCGGAATTTAGGTTCGTCACTGGCATTGAAGGTAGCCGTGTCGCTCCAAGGATTTGTTTCGGCTAGATGGCAGATTTCGGACGTGGTGCGCAGTGTTCGCTTCCGTCTTTTATTTGACGCGAAGGTCTCGAAGACCGTTAAGACCGTACTGTTGTTCTCGGGGTGGTGCTCTGTGGTTTTTGGGAGGAGTAGATCCTCACCACTTTTGGCCACCTGCCAGAGTACCCAGCATGCTCTAAGGCTGTGCGTTGGTATCGCGTCTGCTGTACTATGAATTTTGCAGGGTCCATTGAGCCATCCCTCTAGTACAGTTCCTTGCCCCGTAGATGGCTTTTGCTTTTTGTAGTTAACCCAGGTGTATTGTGATAATGCACCCTTTTATTTAGGACTGAGTTTGTATTCAGGGCCGGATTATCCCAAAATTTTATTTCGGTTTTCCAGGCGCTTTCCATCGCACAGTACTTTCGTACTATGGACACCAAGTCAGCAAAGCGTGTAATTTCGTGATGACTTTTGGCGTTGGGGATTCCCTTGTCCGTGCAATTATTGCAGAAGAGTGAAATTGCGTCTTCCTCGTGGCAGTCCTTTATCCTGTTCTTGACTAGGAGGAATCTGGCCCAGTGATGGTGTACTGTTTCTGCGGGCTCTTGCCTAATTTGGGACAGAGTGCATATGTTTGGGTGGGTGGGTGGAATTGAATGCGAATCCTCACCCAATCTGAGGCTCAGTGGCCAAGGAGTTTCCAAACTCGAAAGTTTGGATTCTTGGATGTTTTCCGGTAAATCTGGCCCGCTGCCTGATTTTGGGTTCAGGCTTTGAGTGACATCCTCCCCTCCGCGGGTATCCGGCTAGGAGGGATCGGGAATCCGAACGTAGCTAGTCCTTAAGATAGATGAAGTTTTGCCGCATTGTTCTTCCACCACTGCAACGTGATGGGTGACCTGGGGAGAGTTAATTTCTCTTAGATCGGGTTTAGGCCCAATTTGATCATAGTCTGTAGCGACTCCAGGGCGGCGATACGATCCAAGAGCTCGTTCAGGGAAGAGAGCTCCATTGGATCTAACTGCTCGGCGAGTTCCAAGTTGATGTGAAGATTGCTTTCGATGACCCGAGAAGTCATCGTCAACGCAGCGGCCGAACAGGCGGTCATAAGAAAACCACCTAGCCGGAGAGTTTGGCCGATAGCCAAAGCTCCCTCAGTGATAGTGCCGTCTTTAAAGACGGTACGAGACATCCTTCCTTGTGGCGACGGCACAGCGGAGCTCTCAATGAAAGCACCAATGTCGGTGTCAAAACATGCGGATCTCGGGTAGGGGGTCCCGAACTGTGCGTCTAGGCCGGATGGTAACAGGAGGCAGGGGACACGAAGTTTTACCCAGGTTCGGGCCCTCTTGATGGAGGTAAAACCCTACGTCCTGCTCGATTAATATTGATGATATGGGTAGTACAAGAGTAGATTTACCACGAGATCAGAGAGGCTAAACCCTGGAAGCTAGCCTATGGTATGATTGGATGTTGTGATTGTTGTCCTACGGACTAAAACCCTTCGGTTTATATAGACACCGGAGAGGGTTAGGGTTACACAAGGTCGGTTACAAAGGAGGAGATATCCATATACGTATTGCCTAGCTTGCCTTCCACGCCAAGTAGAGTCCCATCCGGACACGAGACGAAGTCTTCAATCTTGTATCTTCATAGTCTATCAGTCTGGCCAATGGAGATAGTCCGGCTGTCCAGAGACCCCCTAATCTAGGACTCCCTCAGCAAGGGTGTGAGATTGCTGAGTCCCCGTGACTCATAGTTACTTCCAAACAGATGCAGGTGCCGATGATGCTAGTGCAAGGGACGCAACCGAACTGAAGTGGCACTAGTAGAAAAAGGGTCAAATGTGAAGCACATTAGTGCCGGTTTGAATTTGAGCCAGCACTAATGTGTCCATTAGTGCCGGTTCCAACGGCTAGGCAGGCGGACATCGTTAGTACCGGTTCGTGGCGAACCTTTAGCACCGGTTCGTGCCAAAAACCGGTACTAAAGTGAGTGGTGGCAGGATGTTGTCAGTCTGGGGCCCCTCCAGCACCTTTAGTACCGGTTCGTATCACGAACCGGTACTAAAGGTCATCCTACATAAGCCCTTCGTCCACCCATGCTCGCTCTGTGCTTCCCCTTTCCCCTCTCCTCTCTGTTCTTTCCCTCTTCCTCTCAAGCTCATCACACATGTTGCCCAAAATTTGTCAAGATTTGAAGGCCCCCATCCATTCAAATGATCACAAATGTTAGGAACTTTCTCCTTTCATCTCTTGTTGCTAGATTAGCTCTTGCAATGCTTTATATAGTGATTAATTTCTGAGTTTAGTAATTTGGGAGGAATTATATATTTGTACTAGTATTTGATTTTTATGCAATTTGAGGTCAAAAATAACACTTATTTTGCATATGTAGGTGTGGTTTAGTTAGTGCCTTCTAAATCTCCGTCGTAACCACCGTCGATCGCCCGCAACATCCCGTCGCCGGCACCACCTTGTGGTGAGCCTCTTGTTCATGAATGTTTTATATAAAAAATTGATGTTTGTGTGATTTGGATATATAGTTACTCGTATAATTATCTTACCCATACATTGTTTGTTATACATAGTGCCATGGTTTTCATATCCGGCCCCGTCGGCCCTCGTCTGGGTTATGATTCGGATGTGGTATATTCTCTTTTAAAACTATTTGTTGCATTTTGTGTTTATGACAAATTATGCCCTTCAAGTTGACATAGATATTTGTATGTAGGAGGTAGTTGAACCGGAAATTCCAACCGACTCTATTGTCGAGAGGTTAAATTTAGTTGAAAGAGAAAACGAGGATTTGAAGGAAAAATTGAAAAGAATTGAGGGGGAGAAGATGGAATTGGAGTTGCATGTTGCCGATGTCGTCGATGATCACAATATTAAGATGGAGAAAATGCGCTTGAAGATTAGAAAGGTTAGAAAATATACCATTCATAGTGAGGCTTGGTATCATTATGCTGTTGGATCAATTGTTACCTTAGTTGCGATCTTGATCGCATTTTTTGTTGCATTTAAATTCTTTAGCTAGAGAGTTATTTGTTTGTTGCATTTAAGTGTTGTATGAACGTGTATGAATTTGGTCTTTTCGGTGTAGTGTAATGAAGATGATCCGACAATGGATGTACGATGACCGATGCTCTCCCGAGTTTATTAATGGCGTGCAAACTTTTCTGCTTGCGGCTGAGGCAAACAAGCAGGCGGATGGTTTTATGCCTTGTCCATGTGCTGGCTGTAAGAATGATCTAAATTACTCTAAGTCAAGGACCATTCACGTCCACCTGTTTAAGTCCGGTTTCGTGCCCCACTATAATGTTTGGACCAAGCACGGAGAAAGAGGGGCTATGATGGAAGACAATGAAGAAGAAGAGGACGACGACAGCTATCCTGGCCATATGTTCCCTGAATACGATGATACAACAATGGGGGAAGAAGCTGAGCCGGTAATGCGGGAAGAAGGTGAGCCGACAATGCGGGAAGAAGCTGAAGAAGAGGCATCATATGAGCCCGTTGATGATCTAGGTCGGGCCATTGCCGATGCAAAGACAAACTGCGCAAGTGATTTGGAGAAGTAGAAGTTGCAGCGCATGTTAGAGGATCACAAAAAATTGTTGTACCCGAATTGCGTAGGTGACAAGAAAAAGCTGGGCACCACACTGGAATTGCTGCAATGGAAGGCAGAGAATGGTGTATCTGACAAGGGATTTGGAAAGTTGCTGGTAATGATAAAGAATATGCTTCCAAAGGACAAGGAATTGCCCGAGAGTATGTACGAAGCAAAGAAGGAATTTGAAACGCGAAGAAATTTTATGTGCAAACAAATTCTTTCATGCATTTACTGATTTTTTCAGCTAAATTGAAAAACACTTCAAATGAACTCCGAAAAGGTTGAAAGTTGGCATGGTATCATAATTTCACCCACATAGCATGTGCAAAGATTTAGAGAGGTTTACGGCAAAAAATGGATGCACTTCGTGTACAAAATGGACAATCTCTTTCAAACAATCATTGTTTCGGGCGAAAACTCATCTATTACAAAGGCATTTCAGTTTTTAAATAACCTAAGCATTACAAAATTGAATATAATGATAAAACACACTAATATTAAACATAATAAAAAAGAATCACTGAAAAATGTATTCACAAAGAAACTCTAAATACAGCAAAAACCAACTAAAAATAAATAAAACAAAATTAATAATGCAGAAAAGAAAAAAAAAAGCCTGCCTACTAGGCCACAACGGGTTGCATATGACTAGAAACCCAACCTGTTGTTGGGCCAGGATGCAGGCTTGCAAGCCCAATAGGCCCCACATGGCAGAGTAGCAGACGTAGGCCCAGAAGGCCTGCATTTGAGAGGAGCTCAGTGCAGTGCCCGCGACGGGGCTTATAAACTGGTCCTGGCGCTCCTCGACTAGCGAGGCATCTGCGCCCCTCGCCTACCAGTGCACCCCCAATTAGCACCGGGTCGTGGCACCGAACCAGTACTAAAGGGGGGGTATTTAGTACTGGTTGGAGCCACCACCCGGTACTAAAGGCATGCCCTTCCCGCCGCTTGGCTTGGCCAAAACAGATCTTTAGTACCGGTTAGTGGCTCCAACCGGTACCAAAGGTCCATCATATATAAGAAAACACTTTGAAATTTTGCAATTTCATCTCCCACTTCATCTCTGCTTCATCGTCGCCGCCCCGTCCCGCACCATGGCCGCCGCCATCACGCCGTCCCCGTCGACTCCGCGCCGCCCACGTCACGGCGTCCGCGTCGCCGGCCCGTCCCCGTCCCCGCACCGGCCCACGTCCGCGTGCCTGCACAGGCCCGCGTCGCCATCGCCGTCGCCTTGACCTTGCCCGCGCTTTGAGACTCTGTCCCCCCCTCTCCTCCCTCCAATCTAAGCCGCCGCGCGCGCCGCCGGCGTCGTCGATCGCCTTGGCTCGCCGTCGCGGGCGTCCCCACGCTTCCCCGCGTGCACCATCGCCGTGCACACACACAACACATACACACACATACACACACATACAGAATTTTTGATCTGTTTTTAGTATTTAGTTTTTCTGTTTTTAGTTTTTAGTTTTTAGTTTTCTGTTTTTAGTTTTTAGTTATTAGTTATATATATATATAGAAACGTTAGTTTTTAGTTTTCTGTATTAATGTTAGAAATGTTAGTTTTTAGTTATTAGTTATATATAGAAATGTTAGTTTTTAGTTATTAGTTTTCTGTATTAATGTTAGAAATGTTAGTTATATATAGAAATGTTAGTTATATATAGAAATGTTAGTTTTTTCTGTATTAATGTTATAGAAATGTTAGAAATGTTAAAGAAAAAATTTGTTATAGAAATGTTAGTTTTAGATATGGTCAATGTTTTTTTGTTTATTATATTTTTAGTTATAAAATTTAGAATTTGCATATATGAAATCATAATCCATCATTTAAAAAATGTTAGTTTACTTTTGCGGCATATAGTATTTGTTGTCGACGATGCCCGGCTCGCATCCTCGCCGTCGACTCATTCGCGACGACGTCCTGCTTCAGAGGACCCATGTCCGGGACAGGGCTCCGCCGGGCTGGCACTGGGAGGTGCTAACTTCAGGGGCGCGACGCTTGTGAGGAACCCGGTCCCGGGTCCCGCCGTCGACCCTGATATGCTTTGGTGGCGTTCGCGTGGGCCACTTTCGGTGCGGAGGGAGCCGGCCCCGCCGGAGGTGGTACGTCGCCGTGTCAGGGAGGAGGACGAGGACGTCTATCGCTACATGGCTGCTATGGACGTCAGGTTCTCCAATACCTGGCAGGTTCTTTGGGGAGATCACCCGAGGTATGATCCAGTGATGGTTCCATCACTTTGGTTGTCCATCGCCCGCGCCTCAGGAACCGCGAGTGGCCTAGATTACTCTCTAGTATTCGATCTTTATTAGCTAGCTAGCTAGTGATGTATTCGATATATAATATTCGAGATGATTTATTCGAGATTATATATATTATTCGAGACGATGTATTCGAGATTATATCTATTATTCGAGACGATGTATTCGAGATTATATTCGATGATGCTTATTATCTACTATGATTGATTCATTTTTTCCTTATTAATTGATTGCATCCATGCATTGTAATTTTAATACTAAATTGTTTTATATTTCTTTTGGATTAGTTAAATAAAAGCTATGGTGGACAATACCGACAGAGAGGGAGAAGAGGCCCTGTTCAATATCATATGCCATCCTCGCGGGCCAGATGATGATCAGAATGAAGAAGATTATGAGGGCTCCGAATATCTAAACAACACCGGGGAGGGTGATATGATATTCGATCGCGAGGACCGAATTGATGAAGTCATGAACTATAAACATGAGGGAGAAAATATTGATCTTGAAACAACAAAGACCGGCGAGGTATATTTATATAAGCAGGCATCTGGTGAGCATCACATGTTTTAAATGACTTGAAGATATATTAATGAATCGATCTTTCTTCTTTCAGCCATCCGGATTGACCAAATCTTTACGCAGTAGGACAGTACGAGGCCCGAACAAAAAGTTGAAGGAGGGCGTAAAGTACAATATCGAGGCCATCAAACCTAATGGCGAACCATTAGCGCCTAAGAAGACTGCGGACAAGTTCATTCATCAGTGCGGAGTTCTTGTGAAGCACCAACTCCCGATCTCCCTTCAAGAATGGAGAGAGCCAGCAAAGCCACATCCAGATCTTACTTTCGTCGATGATAGACAAAAAGTTCTGCTTTGGGAAACTCTCATGGAACATTTCACCCTACCAGATCATTTCACAGATGCAGATGTGGAGAAAGTCAAGGACGCAGCTCTTAGGAAGATGGCGGTTACATTCAGCAACCACAAGAAACGTGTATGGGCCAAGTACGTCTAGGGAGGAAGGAAGACTCCAGTATTCAAGGGAACACTAGAGAAGCAAAGTGCTCATTGGGATGATTTTGTTAAATTCAAGGAATTGGAATTATCTAAGGAACGGATGAGAATAAACAAGGCCAATGCCGCAAAAAAGGATAAGTTCCATAAGCTGGGGCCAGGTGGCTATGCGGTGGCAATGCCTAAGGGGGTCTCAGCAGCGGCAGCACCTAGCGGATGATCCAACATTGGATAGCACCGTCCCATCCATGCCGAGAAGTAGCGTGGGTTCCGCCCTGGGCGATGCATTGCTTGATAGATACCCCGTGGATGACATCATGGAGAACACTAACTGTGAGCTACACTTCAAAATGAAGAACATATCCATGAAGGTGGCGGACGTTGTTGCTTTTACAAATCCCCCCGAGGCAACCTTCCATTGCAAAACGATTCCAGCGGGCTATGCTCGTGTCTTGGTTGATGAGGTGGTGGACCAATATTCGGGGCTAGAGCTTGACATTCCTGGAGGTGATGAGGAGCACACACTAGGAGAGGCCAAACATCGTATCATCCTATGGAGAAAGGATTGCATCATCTTTCGAAGGCCACCGACACCGCGTCAGCCGACTCCTCGTCGAAGTCCGCCACCGAGTCAGTAGACCGCTCCTCCAAGTCCACCAACGCATCAGGCCACTCCTCCTCCTCCAAGTATGTCAAAGCGTCAGGCCACTCCTCCTCCAAATCCGACACAACGTCAGACCACTCCTCCTCCAAGTCCGGCACAACTTCAGGCCACTCCTCCTCCAAGTCCGGCACAGCTTTAGGCCACTCCTCCTCCTCCAACTCAGCCACGTCAGCCGTCTCCGCCGCCTCAGCAATCTTGGAAGAGAGCTTCCGCAGCTATTATGCGTAGCGGTACAAGTCGAGGTAGTACGGGAGGTACAGGCGGAGGCAAGCGATTTCAATATGGTCCAAGCCTCGCGCCTCTTCCGCAGAGGCCTTACGACAAGTCCGAGGAGGAAAACGCAACCATAGTGAAGGCCCATGTGGAAGCCCATTTTTCACCGAAACCGCCACCGCCGCCAAGGGAGAAAGTGCCTGACGAAAAGATTGACCACTTCATTCGTATGGCTAGAGCTCCAGCTCCCAAGCCTGTTGACACAGACTATGAGCGCCACCTTAGGAAGTTAAATCGAGCACGTCTACATAATGAGGCGAGCTCGAGCTCGAGCAAATCAGCTGGCAAAAAATGCGGTAAAACCGTTCCCCAGCTGGGAGAACAGGCGGCGCAATCAATCCCCCCGCTTGTTGTGCCAACAACACATGAGAGTACGTGCGCCCAATATTATTGTGGGCAAACCATTAACGTTCCCCAGCTGGGCGATGTGGTAATAACCGAGCAGCATATTGAGCAGGCTGAAATGCTCAAGATCACTATTGGACAACTCCTCGATATCGGTCCCATGTCTCCGATTAGAGAGGAGGAAATAAAACGGAAATATGTCCGGGGCCAACCTTTGGTCGAGCCAGACGAGGTCAAGAAGCTCCCAACGAGAATGTATGAATTGCATCAATGGTACATGAACATTACCAAGATTTCCAATCGAGAGTCCCTCATGGTGAATGTCAAGAAGGATCATTACTTCCATGAGAAAGCTGTGTCCGTTGAGTATTCAGAACTATTTCAGTTATACAATCAAGACGCACTCGACAAATCTCTCGTCAGTTGCTATTGCCTGTAAGTGATTTCTTTCTGTAATTTAAGTCTCAAGCTAGCTGTAGTGATCATTTTGATCAACCATTACCTATAATTATCCTCACTATATTCTTTTCCGTGGTATTATGCAGGATGAAGATGTATGAAATGAAAAAAGGTGCACACTATGGCATTGGGTTCATTGACCCAAATACCATTAATGAATACACATGGAACTTAGATACATATTATCGAGCAAGTGTAGAGGAAAGCAAGCTAGACTTCTTGAAGCGCCTCAAATACAATGAATATATACTACTTCCTTACAACTTCCTGTGAGTCACACTGTCTTGTACTACAAATTCTGTTTTTGCTTTCTAGCTAGCTACATGTTTTTGCTTACATATATATGCCCGCTTAATTAAGACATGCAAACGTGTGTGCATGCAGTTTTCACTGGATCTTGTTAATCATTAAAGTTGATGAAGGAACAGTTGAAGTACTGGACTCACTACTTAAGAAACAAAGTGACTACACCATCGTGAAGGGGATAGTAAACAGGTAATTTCAATCATTATTAACTATATCTCGGCCTATTTAATTAGTTCGTCATTTCCTGATAACAACTATTTAATAACCCCTTTATTCATTTTCTTTGTCGGCAGGCAGGGCTTGGGCAAAGTTCATCAACGTCACTCCAGGCCAATGGAAACAAAAGCTGAAATGGTATCGACCCAAGGTAAGTAATTAAGTAGTACTAGCTAGCTAGCTGCCATCTCTTTAATTATCATGCTTGATTAATTATTATCTGATCAAATTCCATTCTCGTAAAGGCCCTGAAGCAGGCATAGGGGAATGATCTGTGTGGATACTACGTTTGCGAGAACATTCGCATGATGGCGTCCGAAAGGAGCATATATCAAAGACAGGAATGGGTACGTTTGTCAGAACACTATTCACAATTTTTACACCATTATCGATACCTAGTCACACAACTAATACACATGCATATTGATCTCCTTCTTAATAGTTCAGAGAGGTGCGGGACAAGCTCCTACCAACGGAGCGCATACAAGCAAATCAAGAGGAAATAGTGGGATTTTTGCTCGTCCAGGTCATAGATACGAACGGAGAATACTATTACCCGCTACCGCCCCCATGAACCACTTCCAATTGTCATCATGCTCCGAAGGCACCAATTAGGCTAATGCCACTGGCTCCGAAGGCACCAATTAGGAGAAATTGTATATAGCTAGCTAATTGTATATATATACATGTGTGTATGTGTTAATTAATGGTGGTTGTGAGACATTCGATGATATATATATATAGTGATACTATTCATCACCCAGGGTGCAAAATTATTTATTCTTCACCCGAGGTAATCTTATGATTATTTTATAATTAAATTACGTTCGGAATTCAAATAGTTACATTCATATTGATTCACTACGTAAAATTTGGCACAAGAAAATAAAAATATAGGTCATAAGACAAGAAAATTTGCAATTTATGTGTATTTTACACTATGTTTTTACGTTTGTAATTTTACATAATATAAAATATTTTTTACGACGATTATATATTTTCTTACGGTCTCTTTTTATGTCGGAAATAAGACAAAACTTACGGAACGTATAATTACGGTGCATATATGGTAAAATAGAGAGGGGTGAAGAATAACTATTCCTCACCGAGGGTGATGAATATATATATGATCGGTTCTACTCGAAATTCAATTTATATATATGCATAACGTGTACAATATGCAGTATCGTAAAATACCAGCAAACAAAAAAGAATTAAACGGAAAACACAAAATTAAATGAAAAAGAAATCATAAACCCAAAACCCCCCAGCCTTTTAGTACCGGTTGGTGTCACCAACCGGTACTAAAGGGCTCCCTGCCCTCGGAGCTGGCTCGTGCCATGTGGTTGCCCTTTAGCACCGGTTCGTGTGGAACCGGTACTAAAGGGGGGGACCTTTAGTCCCCACACTTTAGTGCCAGTTACCGAACTGGCACTAAAGGGCCTTATGAACCGGTGCTATAGCCCGGTTCTGCCTAGTGTGGGAGTTCGACGAGGTTTCGGGCCGTTACTATGTTTCTTTTCCGGGTGATCAGTAGAGGAGCCCAGTTGGGGCGATCGGGGATCTAGCATTTGGGGTTGTCTTTATTTATGTTGGTTTCGTAGTCGGACCTTGATTGTATTCTGGATGATGTATGATATATTTATGTATTGTGCGAAGTGGCGATTATAAGCCAACTCTTTACCCCTTTCTTATTCAGTACATGACATGTGTAAACATTGCCCCTCTTGCGACATGCCTACCATGCAGTTATGCCTCTAAGTCGTGCTCCGACACGTGGGAGATATAGCCGGATCGTGGGTGTAACAAGTTAGTAATCAGAGCCTTCCCCGACTTAGGAGACCCCTACTTGATCGAATCGCTGATGTTGTTGAGTCTAGAACAAAATGTTTTGAGTCTTAGGATTATATATATCGGAGAGTAGGATTCTTTTTACTCGTCAGTCCCTTCGTCGCTCTGGTGAGGCCTCCTGACGTAGAGTTTTGACTCTTCTCTTCTCAAATTTCATGAAAAAAATTAGGATCACACGGGTATCTTGGAATCGTTCGATGGTTTTGTGACAAGAACAATGTTCTTGGTGCCTCCTGACATTTAGGGGTTGTGGCAGTGTCCCGAGGAGTTGAGCTCCGAGGTGTTGTCGTCACAATTTTATCATTGCAGTTATGGAATACCTGAGTTCGCCGACATCAAAAATCTCTTTTATGCAGTTGTTGGCGAGATAACCTCGATGCCACCCAGTACTGGGGCGGGAGTTCGGGAGTATTGCCATAACTCATATAACGAATGCTTTTCGAAGGTTTAGGTAAATGATTTCTGTGGTTTTCTTGGTTATGTGTTGTAGGATGGATATAGCTGGATGTAGGTTTTGCTAGTTTTGGGTGAGATATTATGCTTCCCCTGTATCCCCAACATCTGATTGCATAACCAGAAAGTTTTGGGAGTTTTATAGGTGGGAATTCAAGTAGCTCTAGTATTTCTTCCCGCAGATATTTGGTTTGTGATTGGGTAATCCTTACCAATTATTTGTTCATATCCGTACCTTGTTGCTTTGTTCTTCTACCTTTATCTAAGTGGCTTCTCAACTTATGGAAGTGTGATGATTTACTTTGGAATTCATTCGTTCATTCTTGTTCGATTGTTAGGGCTATATGTTACAATTGCGATCCATTGATTCATCTTCAATATTGTCTTTCAAGATGCTAACGGTTGTCAACCTCCTCAGGATGGCTCCTCCAACGCGTCAAAATCCAGAACCTCTGCCACCACCTCCACCTCCGGAGGCATGGCAAGCTGTCACGGCTGCCACCAACGCCAACACTCTGATGCTTTTGCAGCTCTTGCAAGAGCGCAACCAAGGCAAGGCAACCAAGGAAATCAAGGCCAAGGCAACAATCAACCTCAGTTTGCTACCCTCAATCAGTTCCTCGCAAACTAGCCGAAGTCCTTCAGTAACTGTGTCGAGGCCACACACGCCAACGACTGGCTCGTGGATATCTGCAAATATTTTGAGTGTAGCAATGTCAGGCATGAGGACTTTGTCAAGTTTGCTTTGTTTCAACTCAAGGATCAAGCTGCTGAGTGGTATCAACAATACAAAGACTCCAGAGGAGGTTGTGTGATTACCTGGGATGATTTCCGCCGAGACTTCAAAGCTCACCACATTTCACAAAGTGTTGCTGACAGTAAGCGTGAGGAGTTCCGCAATCTCAAGCATGACAGCACGTCGGTTTACCAATACAATATCTTGTTTCAGAGGCTCGCTCGCTTCTCTAAACAAGACGCCCCTGACGAGAAGAGCATGATTTATCAATTTAGAGGTGGCGTCAGAGAAGATCTGCAATTAGCTCTCATGCTTTTTGAGCCGACCAAGTATGATGAATTCTACAACATTGCACTAAAGCAAGAAGCTGCTCAGATCAAGTGTGATGCATCTAAGAAGAGAGTCAGGGATGCGCTCCATCTTCTTCATCAACTCAAGTGGCGGCTAAGCAACAAAAGTTCTGGTTGCCTCCTCCTCCTTCGTTCCGTCAGCCTTATCAACAGAAGAGTAAAGGTGGCAATGGATCTTCCCACCCACCCAACCCAGGCTATCAGAGCAAAGCGCAGACTCATGCTCCAAGGTTAAGTGCTCCTTATCACCGTCCGCTCTCAGAGGTTACTTGCAACAAGTGTCAGCAGAAAGGGCACTATGCGAACAAATGCTTCAACCAAAGGTGCCTTCCGCCTCCTCCTCCTGTGAGATCTGCCAGCAATGCAGTGGTCAAGCATAATCCCAAGCATGCTAAGGTCAACATGATGAACGCA
This sequence comes from Triticum aestivum, assembly GCF_018294505.1. NCBI lineage: Eukaryota > Viridiplantae > Streptophyta > Magnoliopsida > Poales > Poaceae > Triticum > Triticum aestivum. Next base: position 174,118,794 of record NC_057797.1, on the reverse strand, counting down.
ACTCAGGCAGAGGTCTCTTCAGAAGTGATCATGGGTAACCTTCCAGTCAACTCCTTTCCTGCAAAAGTATTATTTCATACTGGTGCATAGCTTTCTTTCATTTCAAGACCTTTTGTTGCCAAGCATGAGTTTGTTACCGAAAAGATTCCTTTCCCGTTGAAGATTGTGTCCCCGGGCAAGCAGATGACATCTAATATTTGTTGGAAATATGCCCTAGAGGCAATAATAAAAGTATTATTATATTTCAATGTTCATGATAAATGTCTTTTATTCATGCTATAACTGTATTATCCGGAAATCGTAATACACGTGTGAATACTTAGACCACAATATGTCCCTGGTGAGCCTCTAGTTGACTAGCTCGTTGTGATCAACAGATAGTCATGGTTTCCTGACTATGGACATTAGATGTCGTTGATAACGGGATCACATCATTAGGAGAATGATGTGATGGACAAGACCTAATCCTAAGCATAGCATAAAAGATCGTGTAGTTCGTTTTGCTAGAGCTTTGCCAATGTCAAGTATCTCTTCCTTCGACCATGAGATCGTGTAACTCCCGGATACCGTAAGAGTGCCTTGGGTGTATCAAACGTCACAACGTAACTGGGTGACTATAAAGGTGCATTACAGGTATCTCCGAAAGTATCTGTTGGGTTGACACGGATCGAGACTGGGATTTGTCACTCCGTATGACGGAGAGGTATCTCTGGGCCCACTCGGTAATGCATCATCATAATGAGCTCAATGTGACCAAGGTGTTGGACACGGGATCATGCATTACGGTACGAGTAAAGTGACTTGCCGGTAACGAGACTGAACAAGGTATTGGGATACCGACGATCGAGTCTCGGGCAAGTAACGTACCGATTGACAAAGGGAATTGCATACAGGGTTTGATCGAATCCTCGACATCGTGGTTCATCCGATGACAACATCGAGGAGCATGTGGGAGCCATCATGGGTATCCAGATCCCGCTGTTGGTTATTGACCTGAGAGCGTCTCGGTCATGTCTGCATGTCTCCCGAACCCGTAGGGTCTACACACTTAAGGTTCGGTGACGCTAGGGTTATTAGGAAGACTAGTATGTGACTACCGAATGTTGTTCGGAGTCCCGGATGGGATCCTGGACGTCACGAGGAGCTCCGGAAGGGTCCGGAGGTAAAGATTTATATATGGGAAGTTGTCAAACGGACACCGGGAAGTTTCGGGGTCATACCGGTATTGTACCGGGGCCACCGGAAGGGTTCCGGGGGTCCACCGGGAGGGGCCACCCCTCCCGGGGGGCCACATGGGCTGCGTGGGGCAGGGAGCCAGCCCCTGGTGGGCTGGGCGCACCCCCTCCCTTGGGCCCTTGCGCCTAGGGTTGAGGGGGGAACCCTAGAGGGGGCGCCCCCTTGGCTTGGGGGGCAAGCCACCCTCTCCCCCTCTCCCCTTGGCCGCCGCACCCCCCTAGATGGGTTCTAGGGGGCCGGCCCCCTTCTCCCTTCCCCCTATAAATAGAGGGGTGAGGGGAGGGCAGCCGCACCACCCTCCAAGGCGCAGCCCTCCCCTCCCCAACACCTCTCCTCCTCCGTTGTGTGCTTGGCGAAGCCCTGTCGGAGTACTGCCTCTCCACCATCACCACGCCGTCGTGCTGCCGGTGGAGCTGTCTTCCTCAACCTCTCCTTCCCCCTTGCTGGATCAAGAAGGAGGAGACGTCTCCCGTCCCGTACGTGTGTTGAACGCGGAGGTGCTGTCCGTTCAGCACTTGGTCATCGGTGATTCGAATCACGTCGAGTACGACTCCATCATCACCTTGCAAGCTTCCGCACGCGATCTACAAGTGGTATGTAGATGCAAACTCTCTCCCTTGACTCGTTGCTTAGATGAACTCATAGATGGATCTTGGTGAAACCGTAGGAAAAATTTTAATTTTCTGCAACGTTCCCCAACAGTGGCATCATGAGCTAGGTCTATGCGTAGTTCTCTTTGCACGAGTAGAACACAATTTTGTTGTGGGCGTGGATTTTGTCATCTTACTTGCCTCTACTAGTCTTTTCTTGCTCAACGGTATTGTGGGATGAAGCGGCCCGGACCAACCTTACACGTACGCTTACGTGAGACCGGTTCCACCGACTGACATGCACTAGTTGCATAAGGTGGCTGGCGGGTGTCTGTCTCTCCCACTTTAGTTGGAGCGGAATCGATGAACAGGGCCCTTATGAAGGGTAAATAGAAGTTGACAAAATCACGTTGTGGTGATTCGTAGGTAAGAAAACGTTCTTGCTAGAACCCAATTGCAGCCACGTAAAAGATGCAACAACAATTAGAGGACGTCTAACTTGTTTTTGCAGCGATTGATCATGTGATGTGATATGGCCAGAAGTTGTGATGAATGATGAATTGTGATGTATGAGATCATGTTCTTTGTAATAGGATTCACGACTTGCATGTCGATGAGTATGACAACCGGCAGGAGCCATAGGAGTTGTCTTTATTTTTTGTATGACCTGCGTGTCATTGAATAACGCCATGTAAACTACTTTACTTTATTGCTAAACGTTAGTCATAGAAGTAGAAGTAGTCGTTGGCGTGACAACTTCATGAAGACACGATGATGGAGATCATGATGATGGAGATCATGGTGTCAAGCCGGTGACAAGATGATCATGGAGCCCCGAAGATGAAGATCAATGGAGCTATATGATATTGGCCATATCATGTCACAACTATATAATTGCATGTGATGTTTATTATGTTTATGCATCTTGTTTACTTAGGACGACGGTAGTAAATAAGATGATCCCTTACAAAAATTTCAAGAAGTGTTCTCCCCTAACTGTGCACCGTTGCTACAGTTCGTCGCTTCTAAGCACCACGTGATGATCGGGTGTGATGGATTCTTACGTTCACATACAACGGGTGTAAGACAGTTTTACACAGCGAAAACACTTAGGGTTAACTTGACGAGCCTAGCATGTGCAGACATGGCCTCGGAACACGGAGACCGAAAGGTCGAACACGAGTCGTATGGAAGATACGATCAACATGAGAATGTTCACCGACGATGACTAGTCCGTCTCACGTGATGATCGGACACGGGCTAGTCGACTCGGATCGTGTAACACTTAGATGACTAAAGGGATGTCTAATCTAAGTGGGAGTTCATAATTTGATTAGAACTTTATTATCATGAACTTAGTCTAAAACCTTTGCAAATATGTCTTGTAGATCAATGGCCAACGCTAATGTCAACATGAACTTCAACGCGTTCCTAGAGAAAACCAAGCTGAAAGATGATGGCAGCAACTATACGGACTGGGTCCGGAACCTGAGGATCATCCTCATAGCTGCCAGGAAACAATATGTCCTAGAAGGACCGCTAGGTGACGCTCCCGTCCCAGAGAACCAAGACATTATGAATGCTTGGCAGTCTCGTGCTGATGATTACTCCCTCGTTCAGTGCGGCATGCTTTACAGCTTAGAACCGGGGCTCCAAAAGCGTTTTGAGCACCACGGAGCATATGAGATGTTCGAAGAGCTGAAACTAGTTTTTCAAGCTCATGCCCGGGTCGAGAGATATGATGTCTCCGACAAGTTCTACAGTTGTAAGATGGAGGAAAACAGTTCTGTCAGTGAGCACATCCTGAAGATGTCTGGGTTGCACAACCGTATGACCCAGCTGAACATTAACCTCCCAGATGAGGCGGTCATTGACAGAATCCTCCAGTCGCTCCCACCAAGCTACAAGAGCTTTGTGATGAACTACAACATGCAGGGGATGGAAAAGACCATTCCTGAAGTGTTCTCGATGCTGAAGTCAGCAGAGGCTGAAATCAAGAAAGAACATCAAGTGTTGATGGTCAATAAGACCACTAAGTTCAAGAAGGGCAAGGGTAAGAAGAACTTCAAGAAGGACGGCAAGGAGGTTGCCGCGCCTGGTAAGCCAGTTACCGGGAAGAAGTCAAAGAATGGACCCAAGCCTGAGACTGAGTGCTTTTATTGCAAGGGGAAGGGTCACTGGAAGCGGAACTGCCCCAAATACTTAGCGGATAAGAAGGCCGGCAACACCAAAGGTATATTTGATATACATGTGATTGATGTGTACCTTACCAGTACTCGTAGTAACTCCTGGGTATTTGATACCGGTGCCGTTGCTCATATTTGTAACTCACAGCAGGAGCTGCGGAATAAACGGAGACTGGCGAAGGACGAGGTGACGATGCGCGTCGGGAATGGTTCCAGAGTCGATGTGATCGCCGTCGGCACGCTGCCTCTACATTTACCTACGGGATTAGTTTTGAACCTTAATAATTGTTATTTAGTGCCAAGTTTGAGCATGAACATTGTATCTGGATCTCGTTTAATACGAGATGGCTACTCATTTAAGTCTGAGAATAATGGTTGTTCGATTTATATGAGAGATATGTTTTATGGTCATGCTCCGATGGTCAATGGTTTATTCTTAATGAATCTCGAGCGTAATATTACACATGTTCATAGTGTAGATGCCAAAAGATTTAAAGTTGATAACGATAGTCCCACATACTTGTGGCACTGCCGCCTTGGTCACATTGGTGTCAAGCGCATGAAGAAGCTCCATGCCGATGGACTTTTAGAGTCTCTTGATTATGAATCGTTTGACACGTGCGAACCATGCCTCTTGGGCAAAATGACCAAGACTCCGTTCTCCGGAACAATGGAGCGAGCAACCAACTTGTTGGAAATCATACATACCGATGTGTGCGGTCCAATGAGCGTTGAGGCTCGCGGAGGATATCGTTATGTTCTCACTCTCACTGATGACTTGAGTAGATATGGGTATGTCTACTTAATGAAACACAAGTCTGAGACCTTTGAAAAGTTCAAGGAATTTCAGAATGAGGTAGAGAATCAACGTGACCGAAAGATAAAATTCTTACGATCAGATCGTGGAGGAGAATACTTAAGTCACGAATTTGGTACACACTTAAGGAAATGTGGAATCGTTTCACAACTCACGCCGCCTGGAACACCTCAGCGAAACGGTGTGTCCGAACGTCGTAATCGCACTCTATTGGATATGGTGCGGTCTATGATGTCTCTTACCGATTTACCGCTATCATTTTGGGGATACGCTCTAGAGACAGCTACATTCACTTTAAATAGGGCACCGTCTAAATCCGTTGAGACGACACCGTATGAATTATGGTTTGGAAAGAAACCTAAGCTGTCGTTTCTAAAAGTTTGGGGATGCGATGCTTATGTCAAGAAACTTCAACCTGAAAAGCTCGAACCCAAGTCGGAAAAATGCGTATTCATAGGATACCCTAAGGAAACTGTCGGGTATACCTTCTACTTAAGATCCGAAGGCAAGATCTTTGTTGCCAAGAACGGATGCTTTCTGGAAAAAGAGTTTCTCTCGAAAGAAGTAAGTGGGAGGAAAGTAGAACTCGATGAAGTACTACCTCTTGAACGGGAAAGTGGCGCAGCGCAGGAAACCGTTCCTGTGATGCCCACACCAACTGAAGAGGAAAACAATGATGATGATCAAGGTACTTCGGATCAAGTTACTACTGAACTTCGTAGGTCCACAAGGACACGTTCCGCACCAGAGTGGTACGGCAACCCTGTCCTGGAAATCATGTTGTTAGACAACAATGAACCTTCGAACTATGAAGAAGCGATGGCGGGCCCGGATTCCAACAAATGGCTTGAAGCCATGAAATCCGAGATAGAATCCATGTATGAAAACAAAGTATGGACTTTGACAGACTTGCCCGATGATCGGCGAGCGATAGAAAACAAATGGATTTTTAAGAAGAAGACGGACGCGGATGGTAATGTTACCATCTATAAGGCTCGACTTGTCGCTAAGGGTTATCGACAAGTTCAAGGGATTGACTACGACGAGACTTTCTCTCCCGTAGCGAAGCTGAAGTCCGTCCGAATCATGTTAGCAATTGCCGCATACTATGATTATGAGATATGGCAGATGGACGTCAAAACGGCATTCCTTAACGGACATCTTAAGGAAGAGCTGTATATGATGCAGCCGGAAGGTTTTGTCGATCCTCGGAACGCTAACAAAGTATGCAAGCTCCAGCGATCCATTTATGGACTGGTGCAAGCATCTCGGAGTTGGAACATTCGCTTTGATGAGATGATCAAAGCGTTTGGGTTTATGCAGACTTATGGAGAAGCCTGCGTTTACAAGAAAGTGAGTGGGAGCTCTGTAGCATTTCTCATATTATATGTAGATGACATACTCTTGATGGGAAATAATATAGAATTTCTGGACAGCATTAAGGCCTACTTGAATAAGTGTTTTTCAATGAAGGACCTTGGAGAAGCTGCTTACATATTAGGCATCAAGATCTATAGAGATAGATCGAGACGCCTCATAGGTCTTTCACAAAGCACATACCTTGATAAGATTTTGAAGAGGTTCAAAATGGATCAGTCCAAGAAGGGGTTCTTGCCTATGTTACAAGGTGTGAGACTGAGCTCGGCTCAGTCACCGACCACGGCAAAAGATAAAGAAGAGATGAGTGTCATCCCCTATGCTTCAGCCATAGGATCTATTATGTATGCCATGCTGTGTACCAGACCCGATGTAAACCTTGCCGTAAGTTTGGTAGCAAGATACCAAAGTAATCCCGGCAAGGAACACTGGACAGCGGTCAAGAATATCCTGAAGTACCTGAAAAGGACGAAGGACATGTTTCTCGTTTATGGAGGAGACGAAGAGCTCGTCGTAAAGGGTTACGTCGACGCTAGCTTCGACTCAGATCTGGATGACTCTAAGTCACAAACCGGATACGTGTATATGTTGAATGGTGGAGCAGTAAGCTGGTGCAGCTGCAAGCAGAGCGTCGTGGCGGGATCTACGTGTGAAGCGGAGTACATGGCAGCCTCGGAGGCAGCGCATGAAGCGATTTGGGTGAAGGAGTTCATCACCGACCTAGGAGTCATACCCAATGCGTCGGGGCCGATCAAACTCTTCTGTGACAACACTGGAGCTATTGCCCTCGCCAAGGAGCCCAGGTTTCACAAGAAGACCAGGCACATCAAGCGTCGTTTCAACTCCATCCGTGAAAATGTTCAAGATGGAGACATAGAGATTTGCAAAGTGCACACGGATCTGAATGTCGCAGATCCGCTGACTAAACCTCTCTCGCGTGCAAAACATGATCAACACCAGAACTCTATGGGTGTTCGATTCATCACAATGTAACTAGATTGGTGACTCTAGTGCAAGTGGGAGACTGTTGGAAATATGCCCTAGAGGCAATAATAAAAGTATTATTATATTTCAATGTTCATGATAAATGTCTTTTATTCATGCTATAACTGTATTATCCGGAAATCGTAATACACGTGTGAATACTTAGACCACAATATGTCCCTGGTGAGCCTCTAGTTGACTAGCTCGTTGTGATCAACAGATAGTCATGGTTTCCTGACTATGGACATTGGATGTCGTTGATAACGGGATCACATCATTAGGAGAATGATGTGATGGACAAGACCCAATCCTAAGCATAGCATAAAAGATCGTGTAGTTCGTTTTGCTAGAGCTTTGCCAATGTCAAGTATCTCTTCCTTCGACCATGAGATCGTGTAACTCCCGGATACCGTAAGAGTGCCTTGGGTGTATCAAACGTCACAACGTAACTGGGTGACTATAAAGGTGCATTACAGGTATCTCCGAAAGTATCTGTTGGGTTGACACGGATCGAGACTGGGATTTGTCACTCCGTATGACGGAGAGGTATCTCTGGGCCCACTCGGTAATGCATCATCATAATGAGCTCAATGTGACCAAGGTGTTGGACACGGGATCATGCATTACGGTACGAGTAAAGTGACTTGCCGGTAACGAGACTGAACAAGGTATTGGGATACCGACGATCGAGTCTCGGGCAAGTAACGTACCGATTGACAAAGGGAATTGCATACAGGGTTTGATCGAATCCTCGACATCGTGGTTCATCCGATGACAACATCGAGGAGCATGTGGGAGCCATCATGGGTATCCAGATCCCGCTGTTGGTTATTGACCTGAGAGCGTCTCGGTCATGTCTGCATGTCTCCCGAACCCGTAGGGTCTACACACTTAAGGTTCGGTGACGCTAGGGTTATTAGGAAGACTAGTATGTGACTACCGAATGTTGTTCGGAGTCCCGGATGGGATCCTGGACGTCACGAGGAGCTCCGGAAGGGTCCGGAGGTAAAGATTTATATATGGGAAGTTGTCAAACGGACACCGGGAAGTTTCGGGGTCATACCGGTATTGTACCGGGGCCACCGGAAGGGTTCCGGGGGTCCACCGGGAGGGGCCACCCCTCCCGGGGGGCCACATGGGCTGCGTGGGGCAGGGAGCCAGCCCCTGGTGGGCTGGGCGCACCCCCTCCCTTGGGCCCTTGCGCCTAGGGTTGAGGGGGGAACCCTAGAGGGGGCGCCCCCTTGGCTTGGGGGGCAAGCCACCCTCTCCCCCTCTCCCCTTGGCCGCCGCACCCCCCTAGATGGGTTCTAGGGGGCCGGCCCCCTTCTCCCTTCCCCCTATAAATAGAGGGGTGAGGGGAGGGCAGCCGCACCACCCTCCAAGGCGCAGCCCTCCCCTCCCCAACACCTCTCCTCCTCCGTTGTGTGCTTGGCGAAGCCCTGTCGGAGTACTGCCTCTCCACCATCACCACGCCGTCGTGCTGCCGGTGGAGCTGTCTTCCTCAACCTCTCCTTCCCCCTTGCTGGATCAAGAAGGAGGAGACGTCTCCCGTCCCGTACGTGTGTTGAACGCGGAGGTGCTGTCCGTTCAGCACTTGGTCATCGGTGATTCGAATCACGTCGAGTACGACTCCATCATCACCTTGCAAGCTTCCGCACGCGATCTACAAGTGGTATGTAGATGCAAACTCTCTCCCTTGACTCGTTGCTTAGATGAACTCATAGATGGATCTTGGTGAAACCGTAGGAAAAATTTTAATTTTCTGCAACGTTCCCCAACAATATTTGCGTCCCGAATGTGTCTATCAAGATGGGTGACTATAAGTTTCTGTCTTCTCCTATTGTTCTTGGTGACTCGGATATTGATCTAATTCTTGGCATGGACTGGCTTTCTAAGAACAAGGCTCAGCTTGATTGTGCTGCCAGGAAGATTCAATTGACACACTCGTCTGAGGATCTAATCATCATGCCGCTTGTGATGATACCATTCGACTGTTTTCTCCTAATGAGAAGGGCGAGTTGAATGCCATCTCTCAGATTCCAGTCGTTTGTGAATATCAAGACGTATTTCCAGAAGAGCTTCCAGGAATGCCTACACAAAGGCCAGTTGAATCCGTTATCGATCTTGAACCTGGACGGAACCTGTTTGCAAACGTCCTTACAAGCTTGGACCAAAGGAATTGAAGGAATTGAAGAAACAACTCGATGAACAAGAGCGCATGGGTCTGATCAGACCGAGTTCATCTCCATGGGGTTGTGGTGTTCTTTTTGTCAAGAAGAAGGATGGAACAGAACGACTCTACGTCGAGTACCCTCCATTGAACAAGAAAACAATAAAGAACAAGTACCCACTTCCCAAAATCAATGAGCTTTTCGAGCAACTTAAGGGTGCTCAAGTATTCTCCAAGGTTGACCTCCGTATGGGTTATCATCAGATTCGCATTCGTGAACAAGATATCCCCGAGACAACATTCAGAACAAGCTATGGTTCTTATGATTATACTGTCATGTCTTTCGACCTTGTCAATACTCCTCCAACGTTCTCTCGCATGATGAACTTCATCTTCAACCCTCCAATATTTTGGTCTTTTCCAAGAACAAGGAGGATCATGCCAATCATTTAAGATTGGAACTCGACAAACTCAGAGAACATCAATTCTTTGCGAAGTTTTCAAAGTGTGAGTTCTGGCTTGACGAGGTTCTCTACCTTGGCCATATCATCTCCGCCAAGGGCATTGCTGTTAATCCTGAGAAGGTGTCTGCAATTGTGAATTGGGAACCACCTTAGAATGTCAAGCAGCTCCGCAGTTTCCTTGGGCTTGCAAGCTATTGTCGAAGATTCATTGAGAATTTCTCTAAGACAGCAAAGCCTCTCTCCAACCTCCTCCAGAAGCACGTCAAGTATGTATGGACGCTTGAATGTGACGTCGCCTTCAACACCCTCAAAGAGAAGCTAGTCACAGCTCTTGTCTTGACTCCTCCTAATGAATCCAAACCATTTGAAGTTTTCTGTGATGCTTCCCTGCAAGGTCTCGGTGCTGTGTTAATGCAAGAGAAGAAAGTTGTGGCTTATACCTCTCGTTAGTTGAAGCCCGACGAAAAGAACTACCCCACTCATGACCTCGAGTTGGCGGCAGTTGTCCATGCTCTTTTAACATGGAGACATCTCTTGTTGGGAAGGAAAGTGGACATCTTCACTGATCATAAGAGCCTCAAGTACATCTTCACTCAGCCCAACCTCAACCTCAGGCAGACTCGTTGGGTCGAAATGATTCAAGAGTACAATCCGAGTATTGAATATACTCCAGGCAAGGCCAATGTCATTGCAGATGCTTTGAGCAGTAAGGCTTACTGCAACAGCTTAATTCTCAAGCCCTTCCAACCGGACCTTTGTGAAGCTTTCCGCAAACTAAATCTCCAAGTTATTCCTCAAGGATTTCTTGCCAACCTACAAGTCTCTCCTACTTTGGAAGAACAAATTCGTGAGGCACAACTTCTTGAAGCCATGGTGAAGAAGGTGAAAATGGGATTGCCAAGAGTCAACCCATGTACAAGTGGTATCGCCTGGATGACAAGGACACTCTATTCTTCGAGGATTGAATTGTGGTTCCTAAGGGTGATCTACGTAAAGTTATTATGAACGAGGCTCACAATTCTCTTCTATCCATTCATCCTAGAAGTACAAAGATGTACCATGACCTCAAGCAGTCGTATTGGTGGACGTGAATGAAGCGAGAAATTACTCAGTTCGTGAATGAATGTGATGTCTGCAAAAGGGTGAAAGCAGAACACCAACGGCCAGCTGGTCTCCTCCAACCTCTTGCTATTCCAGAATGGAAGTTTGACCATATTGAGATGGACTTCGTGACTGGATTTCCCAACTCCAAACGTGGAAATGATGCTATCTTTGTTGTCATTGGCAAGATTACTAAAGTGGCTCATTTTCTTCCTATCAAAGAATCTATCACAGCAGCTCAGCTGGCAGAGCTATATACCTCTAGGATTGTCTCTTTGCACGACATCCCGCAATTCATATCTTCAGATCGTGGAAGCATCTTCACTTCTAAGTTCTGGGATTCCTTTCAAAAGGTTATGGGCACCAACATTCGCTTTAGCACAGCCTTCCATCCTCAAACTAGTGGCCAAGTTGATCGAGTCAATCAAATTCTTGAAGATATGCTCAGGGCTTGTGTCATTTCTTTCGGTGTGAAATGGGAAAATTGTCTCCCATATGCCGAGTTCTCCTACAACAACAGCTTCCAAGCGAGTTTGGGCAAGGCCCATCTTGGCAATGACTTAATCACAGAAGCTGAAGAAATGTGTAAAGTCATCCGTGAAAACTTCAAAGCCGCGCAATCGCGCCAGAAGAGTTACTATGATAGCAAGCATCGTGACTTGGCTTTCGAGATAGGAGACCATGTCTACCTCCGCATCTCTCCAATGAAAGGTACTCGTCGCTTCGGTATCAAAGGGAAGCTTGCCTTAGATATGTGGGTCCTTTCAAGATCATTGGCAAAAGAGGCGACCTCGCCTATCAACTTGAACACCCGTCCAACTTTGCAAATGTGCATGACGTGTTTCACGTGTCTCAGCTTTGCAAGTGCTTCAAGACTCCTGACCGCACCTTCAACTTCGAAGAGATTGATCTCCAAGAAGACTTGTCTTAACATGAACATCCTGTTGCTATTCTTGAAGAAACCGAGCGCAAGAGTCACAACAAATCTATCAAATTCATGAAAGTGAAGTGGACACACCATTCCGACCGTGAAGCCACCTGGGAACGCGAGGACCACCTCTGTTTCGAATATCCGGAGTTCTTTCAGTCCTAGATCTCAGGACGAGATCCTTTCATAGTGGTGGAGTGTTGTAACGCCCCGGATGTAACTTGCCATATTTGTCAACTCCGACTCTGCCATTTTCGGCTTTAAGTTATGAGATTCCCTTCATGGTTGGGTTTTGTCTTTGTTTTGCATTTTGTTCATGTCATGCATTTCATATCATGTCATCATGTGCATCACATTTGCATACGTGTTCATCTCATGCATCCGAGCATTTTCCCCGTTGTCCGTTTTGCAATCCGACACTCCTACATGCACCGGCGTCCCCCTTTTGTCTCTTTTCGTGAGCGGGTGTTAAACATTCTCGGAATGAACCGAGATTTGCCAAGCGGCCTTGGTACACTACCGGTAGACCGCCTGTCGAAATTCGTGCCATTTGGGGTCCGTTTGATACTCCAACGATTAACCGGGGAACAGTAAAGGCCTTGTGTGTGTTGTAGCCCAACACCCCTCCAAAACGGCCCAATAACCCTTCCAAACCACTCACATGTCCTCCGTCATCGGATCACGATCGCGTGGCCGAAAACCGCACTCCATTTGGACACTCCAAACTCCCCTACCTATATATATGTCCTCCTAGTCCAAAAATCCGGGTCGAAACCCTAGCCCCACTCCCTCTCCGCCGCCGGACGCGTCCGCCTATGCCGGACACGTCCACCGCCGCTGCCCGCAGCCAACAGGGGCGCGCCACCTGTCCCCGCGCCGCTCCACCGCCGCCGGCCCGCCGCGGCCCATAGCGGGCCCCCGAGGCCCGGATCTCGCCGCCGCCCAGCTCGGATCGCATCGCCGCCTCTCCCAACGCGCCACCGTGCCTCGCCGCTGCTCTGCGCTAGCTCGCCGGCATGCCATCCCTGCCATCAACGCCGGTCGCCGCCGCCTCACCCACCTCCTCCGCCCTCGCCGGCCTGCTCCTCCGCCCGGTGACGCCGTGCCCTCACCGGCCTCGGCTTCCACGCGCCACCGCGCCGCCCTGCGCACTCCGGCGAGCCTCGCTGACTCCGGCCACCTCCTCCCCAAGCTCCGGCGAAGATCCCGACGAACCTCGATCCATGCACCTGAAACCCTAGATCTGGATTTCAGAGGTGAAATCCACGAAGTCCTTTTCCCCCCTAACATTTTCAGCCCCTGTTCATCATGCCATAACTCTGTTGCCGTAGCTCCATTTTGTGCGTGTGATATATCAAAATGTTCATCATGATGTGCTCTTCATTTTCTTCCATTGTGGCATGCTTGTTTGAGTCCATCTTGATGCCCTAATCACTAATGCAAGAGTGCTATAAATTGTTAGGTGCTGATTATTGTCAGACTATGAGGTTTTGTCATTTTTGTCACATTTGTTGTGTGCTGCATATGAACATGAGCTCTACAGGTGTTTTGATCTATGCCATGTCATCTTTATAGGGGTGCTTGCCATGTATTTTTGTGATCATTGTGGTGACTAGCACAAGCATGCAAAGTAGCCTTCATGATATTGTTGATTTCAGGGACTTAGGATTTTGCTAAGTCCTTGCTCTGCTGTTATTTTCTATGCCATGTATCCATGATGCTACAGTGAGATCCATGCTTGTGTTGAGTTGCTTAAATAAGGATAATTTGGACCTATGGTTGTGCTCTATCTATCCATGCCCCTGTTTGCAATTATGGACTGACCTAGCATGACTTAATCTTGCTCTACTTTTGCTATAAAATGTTCCTGGCAGATTATTTACATGTTAATCAATTTTGCCATGGATGTTGCAGTTGATCCATGCATGCTATAAACTTGTTCTTGCTATTATTATGATTAGTTTTTCATGCAAGGCTTTGTGATGAGTGTATCGAGCTCGCAAAGATGCCTTCATAATTTTGTTTATGCCATGCTCAGTTTTCTGCTAAGTCTGAATCTGTTAAACTTGCTATGTTTACATGGGTGCCATAATATCTTCTGTGCCTTTTTGGCTCTTCATCAGTAAGGGACTTTTGTTCTATGCTTTGAGTAGATTCATGCCATGCCTTTGTTTGACATGATATGTTCTTGTAGCATGTTGTTTGCTTGCTCTAAACCTGGCTTCCTGATGTTATTTTCTGGCATGTTAGTATTTTCACCAAGTCTGTGATGCTGATATCTTTTGCACTTTTCTCATGCTTGTTTGAACCTGTTCCAGTGTGTTTTAGCCGTAGCTCAGTTTTCATGTTTTGTCAAGCATCTCGAGTAGATCACTACCATGTGCTTTGTTGCTTTGTTGGAGTGCAGTAGCTTAGTTTCTTGTTGCATTCTAGATGGCATCATGTTGTTAATCGCAGAATTGTGCCATTCTTGTTTTGCTTGCCATTTGCAAACCGTGCATCCGATTCCGGTGATCTTTATATCGATTTCGATCGAAATCATCTCATGTTTCCAGCGGCACTCTTGGTTTGCCAAGTTGATGCCTTGATGAATCTTTTCCTTCCGGAGCATGCATATGCATTGCATATCACATCCCGCATATCATGCCATGTTTTGCATCATGTTGCTTGCGCATTGCACCGTGGTTGATTGTTTTTTCCTTTGCTTGTGTTCTTGCCTTGGGTAGATACGGGAGACGAGTACGTAATCGAGGAACCTGTTGAGTACACTTACGAGGATCAAGTTTTCGTCAACTCTGTGAACTTTGCAGGCAAGATGACCATACCCTTGAAATCACTTCTATCTTTGCTTGCTAGTTGTTCGCTCTATTGCTATTTCGCGATACCTACCACTTGCTTTATCATGCCTCCCATATTGCCATGTCAAGCCTCTAACCCACCTTTCCTAGCAAACCGTTGTTTGGCTATGTTACCGCTTTGCTCAGCCCTTCTTATAGCGTTGCTAGTTGCAGGTGAAGATGGAGTTTGTTCCTTGTTGGAACATGGTTATTGTTGGGATATCATTATGATATCTTGTTTACTTTAATGCACCTATATACTTCGTAAAGGGTGGAAGGCTCGGCCTTATGCCTGGTGTTTTGTTCCACTCTTGCCGCCCTAGTTTCTGTCATACCGGTATGTTCCTTGATTTTGCGTTCCTTACGCGGTTGGGTGATAATGGGAACCCCTTGACAGTTCGCTTTGAATAAAACTCCTCCAGCAAGGCCTAACCTTAGTTTTACCATTTTCCACCTAAGCCTTTACCCTTGGGTTCCATGGACTCAAGGGTCATCTTTATTTTAAACCCCCGAGCCAGTGCTCCTCTGAGTGTTTGTCCAAAACAGAGCCACTTGCAGCGCCACCTCGGGGAAACTTGAGGGTTGGTTTTAGTTGTACGTAGTGTTCATCTAGTGTGCCTTGAGAACGAGATATATTTAGCTCCTATCGGGATTTGTCAGGCACATCGGGAGGCTTTGCTGGTCTTGTTTTACCATTGCCGAAATGTCTTGTAACTGGGATGCCGAGTCTAATCGGGCCATCCTGGGAGAAGGAATATCCTTCGTTGACCGTGTGAGCTTGTGATGGGCTAAGTTGGGACACCCCTACAGGGTTTTGAACTTTCAAAAGACGTTTCCCCGGTTATGGGCAGATGGGAATTTGTTAATATCCGGTTGTAGAAAACTTGACACTTAACTTAATTAAAATGAATCAACCGCGTGTGTAGCCGTGATGGTCTCTTTTCGGCGGAGACCGGGAAGAGAACACGGTCTCGTGTTATGCTTGAACGTAAGTAGTTTCTAGATCACTTCTTGATCATTTTAGCTTCTCGACCGTGCTTTGCTTCTCTTCTCGCTCTCTTTTGCGTAAGTTAGCCATCATACATGCTAGTGCTTGCTGCAGCTCCACCTCACTACCTTTTCCTACCCTTAAGCTTAAATAGTCTTGACCGCGAGGGTGTGAGATTACTAAGTCCCCGTGACTCACAGTTACTTCGAAACAAATGCAGGTGCCGATGATGCCAGTGCAGGGGACGCAACCGAACTCAAGTGGCACTAGTAGAAAAAGGGTCAAATGTGAAGCACATTAGTGCTGGTTTGAATTTGAGCCGGCACTAATGTGTCCATTAGTGCCAGTTCCAACGGCTAGGCGGGCAGACCTCATTAGTACCGGTTCGTGGCGAACCTTTAGCGCCGGTTCGTGCCACAAACCGGTACTAAAGTGAGTGGTGGCAGGATGTTGTCCGTCTGGGGCCCCTCCAGCACCGTTAGTACCGGTTCGTATCACGAACCGGTACTAAAGGTCATCCTACATAAACCCTTCGTCCACCCGTGCTCGCTCTGTTCTTCCCCTTTCCCCTCTCCTCTCTGTTCTTTCCCTCTTCCTCTCAATCTCATCACACATTTTGCCCAAAATTTGTCAAAATTTGAAGGCCCCCATCCATTCAAATGATCACAAAGGTTAGGAACTTTGTCCTTTCATCTCTCATTGCTAGATTAGCTCTTGCAATGCTTTATATAGTGATTGATTTGTGAGTTTAGTAATTTGGGAGGAATTATATATATGTGCTAGTATTTGATTTTTATGCAATTTGAGGTCAAAAATAACACTTAGTTTGCATATGTAGGTGTGGTTTACTTAGTGCCTTCTAAATCTCCGTTGTAACCACCGTTTATCGCCCGCAACGTCCCATCGCCGGCACCACCTTGTGGTGAGCCTCTTGTTCATGAATGTTTTATATAAAAAATTGATGTTTGTGTGATTTGGGTATATAGTTACTCGTATAATTATCTTACCCATACGTTGTTTGTTCTACATAGTGCCATGGTTTTGATATCCGTCTCCGTCGGCCCTCGTCTGGGTTATGATTGGGATGTGGTATATTCTCTTTTAAAACTATTTGTTGCATTTCATGTTTATGACAAATTATGCCATCAAGTTTACATAGATATTTGTATGTAGGAGGTAGTTGAACCGGAAATTCCAACCGACCCTATTGTCGAGAGGTTAAATTTAGTTGAAAGAGAAAACGAGGATTTGAGGGAAAAATTGAAAAGAATTGAGGGGGAGAAGATGGAATTGGAGTTGCATGTTGCCGATGTCGTCGATGATCACAAGATTAAGATGGAGAAAATGCGCTTGAAGATTAGAAAGATTAGAAAATATGCCATTCATAGTGAGGCTTGGTATCATTATGTTGTTGGATCAATTGTTACCTTGGTTGCGATCTTGATCGCATTTGTCGTTGCATTTAAATTCTTTAGCTACAAAGTTATTTGTTTGTTGCATTTAAGTGTTGTATGAACTTGTATTATTTTGGTATTTTTTGGTGTTGTGTAATGAAGATGAGCCGACAATGGATGTACGATGACCGATGCTCTACGGAGTTCATTAATGGCGTGCAAACTTTTCTGCTTGCGGCTGAGGCAAACAAGCGGGCGGATGGTTTTATGCCTTGTCCATGTGCTGGCTGTAAGAATGATCTAAATTACTCTAAGTCAAGAACCATTCACGTCCACCTGTTTATGTCCGGTTTCGTGCCCCACTATAATGTTTGTACCAAGCACGGAGAAAGAGGGGTTATGATGGAAGACAATGAAGAAGAAGAGGACGACGACTGCTATCCTGGCCATGTGTTCGCTGAATACGATGATACAACAATATGGGAAGAAGCTGAGCCGGTAATGCGGGAAGAAGCTGAGCCGGCAATGCGGGAAGAAGCTGAAGAAGAGGCATCAGATGAGCCCATTGATGATCTAGGTCGGGCTATTGCCGATGCAAAGAGAAACTTCGCAAGTGATTTGGAGAAGAAGAAGTTGCAGCGCATGTTAGAGGATCACAAAAAAAATTTGTACCCGAATTGCGTAGGTGACAAGAAAAAGTTGGGCACCACACTGGAATTGCTGCAATGGAAGGCGGAGAATGGTGTATCTGACAACGTATTTGGAAAGTTGCTGGTAATGATAAAGAATATGTTTCCAAAGGACCACGAATTGCCCGAGAGTACGTACAAAGCAAAGAAGGATGTCTGCCCTCTAGGGTTAGAGGTGCAGAAGATACATGCATGCCCTAATGATTGCATCCTCTACCGCGGTGAGTACGAGGATTTGAACGCTTTCCCGGTATGCGGTACATTGCACTATAAGATCAGCCGCGATGACCCTGGTGATGTCGAGGGCGAGCGGCCCAGGGAGAATATTCCTGCGAAGGTGATGTGGTATGCTCCTATAATACCACAGTTGAAACGTTTGTTCCAAAACAAAGAGCATGCCAAGGCGATGCGATGGCACAGAGAAGACCATAAGAAAGATAGAAAGTTGAGAGTACCCGCTGACGGGTCGCAGTGGAGAAAAATCGAGAGAAAGTATGGGAAGGAGTTTGCAGATGACGCAAGGAATGTATGGTTTGGTCTAAGAGCAGCAACCATAGCACCTGGCCTGTGAATCTATGTTTGTATAACCTTCCTCCTTGGTTTTGCATGAAGCGGAAGTTCATTATGATGCCAGTGCTCATCCAAGGCCCTAAGCAACCCGGCAACGATATTGATGTGTACCTAAGGCCATTAGTTGAAGAACTCTTACAGCTGTGGAATGGAACAGGTGTACGTGCATGGGATGAGCACATGGGGGAAGAATTTGACCTAAAGGCATTGTTGTTCGTGACCATCAATGATTGGCCTGATCTCAGTAACCTTTCAGATCAGACAAACAAGGGATACCACGCATGCACGCACTGTTTGGACGATACCGACAATATATATTTGGCTAATTGTAAGAAGAATGTGTACCTGGGACATCGTCGATTTCTTCCGAGCAGACATGCCGTAAGAAAGAAAGGCAAGCATTTGAAAGGTGAGGCGGATCACCGGACGAAGCCTCGCCACCATACTGGTGCTGATGTACATGATATGGTCAAGGATTTCAAGGTAGTCTTTGGAAAGGGTCCTAGCGGACAACCTGTTCCGAATGACGCTGACGGACGCGCACCCATGTGGAAGAAGAAATCTATATTTTGGGACCTGCCCTATTGGAAAGACCTAGAGGTCCGCTCCGCAATCGACGTGATGCACGTGCCGAAGAATCTTTGCGTGACCCTGCTTGGCTTCTTGGGTGTGTATGGGAAGACAAAAGATACACCTGAGGCAGGGGAGGACCAGCAACGTATGCACGGAAAAGACGGAATACATCAGGGTCATGCCAGCTACGCTCTTACCAAAGAAGAGAAGGAAATCTTTTTTGAATGCATGCTCAGTATTAAGATACCGTCTGGCTTCTAGTCGAATATAAATGGAATAATAAACATGTCAGAGAAAAAGTTCCAGAACCTAAAGTCTCATGACTGGCATGTGATTATGATGCAACTGCTTCCAGTTGCATTAAGGGGGCTTCTATCGGAAAACGTTCGATTAGCCATTGTGAAGCTATGTGCATTCCTCAATGCAATCTCTCAGAAGGTAATTGATCCTGAAATCATACCAAGGTTAGAGAATGATTTGGTGCAATGTCTTGTCAGTTTCGAGTTGGTGTTCCCACCATCCTTCTTCAACATCATGACGCACGTCCTAGTTCACCTATGCGAAGAGATTAACGTTTTGGGTCCTGTATTTCTACACAATATGTTCCCCTTTGAGAGGTTCATGGGAGTCTTAAAGAAATATGTTCATAACCATGATAGGCCAGAAGGAATCATCTCCAAGGGCCATGAAAATGAGGAGGTCATTGAGTTTTGTATTGACTTTATTCCTGACCTTAAGCCGATTGGTGTTCCTGAATCGCGGCATAAGGGCAGACTGGATGGAAAAGGCACGCTAGGAGGGGATCAAATAATATGTATGGACGGACATTCTCTCGCTGAAGCACACTACATAGTTCTACAGAATTCCACCTTGGTGGCTCCGTATATGGACAAACACAAGAATTTTCTACGCTCCAAACACCCGGAGCGGTCTGATGACTGGATTACACGTGAACAAACCAGGAGTTTCGTCGGCTGGTTGCAGACACGTACAATGCATGACGCCTCTATTGAAGATGACCTGTACTCGCTGTCCCAGTTACCATCTTTGAATATAATGACTTTCAATGGGTACGAGATAAATGGTAACACATTTTACACGATCGCCCAAGATAAGAAGAGCACCAACCAAAACAGTGGTGTCCGCTTTGATGCAGCAACCAAGACGGGAAAGGAAACATATTATTGTTATATACAGGACATATGGGAACTTGACTATGGACGTGGTGTGAAGGTCCCTTTGTTTTGGTGCAAATGGGTCAATATGACATGAGGCAGGGTAACGGAAGACCCGTAGTACGGAATGACAACAGTGGATCTCAACAATCTTGCGTATGCAGACGAACCATTCGTCCTAGCCAATGATGTGGCACAGGTTTTCTATGTGAAGGGCATGTCTACCAAGCCGAGAAAAAGAAAAGATAACGAAGCGAATGCATCATACGATGAGCCAAAAGCGGCACATAGTTCTTTCTGGGAAGAGAAACATCGTGGGAGTGGATGACAAGACAGACATGTCAGGAGATTATGAAAAGTTTGATGAAATTGCTCCATTCATAGTGAATATTGACCCGAGCATCCCTTAAATGATGAAGATTTTCCATGGTTACGGTGCAAAGGGACACACGCGGAGAAAAAGTTTCACACCCAAAGATCTGGGATGTGATCGGCTTCACTATCATCACTTTCTTCTGTGTTTGACACCCAGGAGGGAATCTTCGTAATAGTTAGGGTAGTTATGTGTTTTGGCATTTGAAACGCGAAGAAATTTTATGTGCAAACAAATTCTTTCATGCATTTACTGATTTTTTCAGCTAAATTGAAAAACACTTCAAATGAACTCCGAAAAGGTTGAAAGTTGGCATGGTATCATAATTTCACCCACATAGCATGTGCAAAAAAGTAGAGAGGCTTACGACAAAAACTGGATGCACTTCGTGTACAAAATGGACAATCTCTTTCGAACTATCAGGGTTTCGAACGAAAACTCATTTGTTACAAAGGCATTTCATTTTTTAAATAACCTAAGCATTACCAAGTTGAATATAATGATAAAACACACTAATATTAAACATAAAAAAGAATCACTGAAAATTTTATTCACAAAGAAACTCTAAATACAGCAAAAAACAACTAAAAATAAATAAAACAAAATTAATAATGCAGAAAAGAAAAAAAAGAAAAAAAGCCTGCCTACTGGGCCACAGCGGCCTGCATACGACTAGAAACCCAACCTGTTGTTGGGCCAGGATGCAGGCCCGCAAGCCCAATAGGCCCCACATGGCAGAGTAGCAGAGGTAGGCCCAGAAGGCCTGCATTTGAGAGGAGCTCCGTGCAGTGCCCGCGCCGGGGCTTATAAACTGGTCCTGGCGCTCCTCGACTAGAGGGGTGGGACTAAACATCTACGCCCCTCGCCTGCCAGCGCACCCCCAATTAGTACCGGGTCGTTGCACCAACCGGTACTAAAGGGGGGTCCTTAGTACTAGTTGGAGCCACCACCCAGTACTAAAGGCATGCCCTTCCCACCGCTTGGCCTGGCCAAAACAGATCTTTAGTACCGGTTAGTGGCTCCAACCGGTACTAAAGGTCCATCCTATATAAGAAAACACTTTGAAACTTTGCAGTTTCATCTCCCACTTCCTCTCTGCTTCATCGCTGCCGCCCAGTCCCGCGCCGTCCCCGTCGACTTTGCGCCTCCCCCGTCCTCGTCGCGCCGTCCACGTCGCCGGCCCGTCCCCGTCCCCGCACCGGCACGTGTCCCCGTGCCCACACCAGCCCGCATCGCCATCGCCTCGACCTCGCCCGCGCTGTGAGCCTCTGTCCCCCCTTTCCTCCCTCCAATCTAAGCTGCCGCGCGCGTCGCCGGCGCCGTCAATCGCCTTGGCTCGCAGTCGGGGGCGTCCTCGCGCGTCCCCGCGCGCACCGTCACCCTGCACACACACAACACATACACACACATACAGAATTTTTGATCTATTTTTAGCATTTAGTTTTTCTGTTTTTAGTTTTTAGTTTTTTGTTTTTAGTTATTAGTTATTAGGTATATATATAGAAATGTTAGTTTTTAGTTTTCTGTATTAATGTTAGAAATGTTAGTTTTTAGTTATTAGTTATATATAGAAATGTTAGTTTTTAGTTATTAGTTTTCTGTATTAATGTTAGAAATGTTAGTTATCTATAGAAATGTTAGTTTTTTCTGTTTAATGTTATAGAAATGTTAAAGAAAAAATTTGTTATAGAAATGTTAGAAATGTTAGTTTTAGATATGGTCAATGTTTTTTTAGTTTATTATATCTTTAGTTATAAAATTTATAATTTGCATATATGAAATCAGAATCCATCATTTAAAAAATGTTACTTTACTTTTGCGGCATATAGTATTTGTAGTCGACGATGCCCGGCCCGCATCCTCCCCATCGACCCGTTCGCGACGACATCCTACTTCAGAGGACCCATGTCCAAGACTGGGCTCTGCCGGGCTGGCACTAGGAGGTGTTACTTTCAGGGGCGCGACGCTTGGTGAGGAACCCGGCCCCGGGTCCCGTCGTCGACCCTGATCTCCTTTGGTGGCGTTCGCGTGGACCACTTTTGGTGAGGAGGGAGCCGGCCCCGCCGGAGGTGGTACGTCGCCATGTCAGGGAGGAGGACGAGCACATCCATCGCTACATGGCTGCTATGGACGTCAGGTTCTCCAATACCTGGCAGGTTATTTGGGGAGATCACCCGAGCTATGATCCAGTGATGGTTCCTTCACTTTGGTTGTCCACCGCCCGCGCGTCAGGAACCATGAGTGGCTTAGATTACTCTCTAGTATTCGTTCTTTATAGCTATCTATCTAGTGATGTATTCGATATATAATATTCGAGATGATTTATTCGAGATTATATATATTATTCGAGACGATGTATTCGAGATTATATCTATTATTTGAGACGACATATTCGAGATTATATTCGATGATGCTTATTATGTACTATGATTGATTCAGTTTTCCTTATTAATTGATTGCATCCATGCATTGTAATTTGAATACTAAATTATTTTATATTTCTTTTGGATGAGTTAAATAAAAGCTACGGCGGACAATACCGGCAGAGAGGGAGAAGAGTCCCTGTTCAATATCATATGCCATCCTGGCAGGCCAGATGATGATCAGAATGAAGAAGATTATGACGGCTCCGAATATCTAAACAACACTAGGGAGGGTGATATGATATTCGATCACGACGACCGAATTGATGAAGTCATGAACTATGAACATGACGAAGAAAATGTTGATCTTGAAACAACAAAGACCGGCGAGGTATATTTATATAAGCAGGCATCTGGTGATCATCACATGTTTTAAATGACTTGAAGATATATTAACGAATCGATCTTTCTTCTTTCAGCCATCCGGATCGAGCAAATCTTCAGGCAGCAGGACTGTACAAGGCCCAAACAAAAAGTTGAAGGAGGGCGTAAAGTACAATATCGAGGGCATCAAACCTAATGGCAAACCATTAGCGCTAAGAAGATTGCGGACAAGTTCTTTCGTCAGTGCGGAGTTCTTGTGAAGGACCAACTCCCGATCTCCCTTCAAGAATGGAGAGAGCCAGCAAATCCACGTCCAGATCTTACTTTTGTCGACGACAGACAAAAAGTTCTGCTTTGGGAAACTCTCATGGAACATTTCACCCTACCAGATCATCCCACAGATGCAGATGTGGAGAAAGTCAAGGACGCTGCTCTTAGGAAGATGGCGGTTGCATTCAACAACCACAAGAAACGTGTATGGGACAAGTACGTCGAGGGAGGAAGGAAGACTCCAGTATTCAAGGGAACACTAGAGAAGCAAAGTGCTCATTGGGACGATTTCATGAAATTCAAGGAATCAGAATTATCTAAGGAACGGTCAAGAATAAACAAGGCCAATGCCGCAAAAAGGATAAGTTCCATAAGCTGGGGACATGTGGCTACGTGGTGGCAATGCCTAAGTGGGATAAGTCTGAGAAAGAGATGGAGGATGCAGGTGTCACTCCAGTTACATTGAGTTGGGCCCCCAGGTGCAGGACTTGGTTCTATGCGCATGGGGGGGGGGTTGGACCCGAAGACAGGCTTAGTTTTGAAGAAGGCATGTCTGAACGGAGCCGAAGATAAGATACTTGTTGCAATAGAAGAGGCTCGATCAGGGGTGTTCGAGCCCAACAGAGAGAACGATGAGCTTACGCGTGCCCTGGGAAATCCTGAACACCCGGGAAGAACACGAGGCAAGGGTGTTATTCCATGGTATGAGGGTTTTTCAGACTGGAACACCGACTACAGAACCCGTGCGAGAAGGAAGATTGCGGAGGAGAAGAAGAGGAAGATGGAGGAGGAGCAGAGGAAGCAGGACTATGAACGCCTTCAAGGCCTAGAATTAGCGCACGCGGACTTGGCAGTCAAATTCCAGCGGCAACAGGAGCAGATCGACACACTTAGCCAGCAAAGGGGGTCTCAGCAGCGGCAGCAGCTAGCGGATGATCCAGCATTGGATAGCACCATCCCATCCATGCCAAGAAGCTGCGTGGGTTCCGCCCCGGGTGATGCATTGTTGGATAGATACCCCGTGGATGACATCATGGAGAACACTAACTGCGAGCTACACTTCAAAATGAAGAACATATCCATGAAGGTGGCGGACGCCGTTGCTTTTACAAATCCCCCCGAGGCAACCTTCCATTGCAACCCGATTCCCGCGTGCTATGCTCGTGTCTTGGTTGATGAGGTGGTGGACCAATATTCGGGGCTAGAGCTTGACATTCCTGGAGGTGACAAGGAGCACACACTGGGAGAGGCCAAACATTGTATCATCCTATGGAGAAAGGATTGCATCATCTTTCGAAGGCCACCGACACCGCGTCAGCCGACTCCTCGTTGAAGTCCGCCACCGAGTCAGCAGACTCCTGCTCCTCCAAGTCCACCAACGCGTCAGGCCACTCCTCCTCCTCCAAGTCCGGCAAAGCGTCAGGCCACTCCTCCTCCAAGTCCGACACAGCGTCAGACCACTCCTCCTCCAAGTCCGGCACAACTTCATGCCACTCCTCCTCCAAGTCCGGCACAGCTTCAGGCCACTCCTCCTCCTCCAACTCAGCCACGTCAGCCGTCTCCACCGCCTCAGCAATCATGGAAGAGAGCCGCCGCAGCTATGCTGTGTAGCGGTACAAGTCGAGGTAGTACGGGAGGTACAGGCGGAGGCAAGCGATTTCAATATGGTCCAAGCCTCGCGCCTCTTCCGCTGAGGCCTTACGACAAGTCCGAGGAGGAAAACACAGCCATAGTGAAGGCCCATGTGGAAGCCCATTTTACACCAAAACCGCCACCACCGCCAAGGGAGAAAGTTCCTGAGGAAAAGATTGACCACTTCATTCGTATGGCTAGAGCACCAGCTCCCAAGCCTGTTGACACAGACTATGAGCGCCACCTCAGGAAGTTAAATTGAGCACGTCTACAGAATGAGGCGAGCTCGAGCTCGAGCAAATCAGCTGGCAAAAAATGCGGTAAATCCGTTCCCCAGCTGGAGAACAGGCGGCGCAATCAATCCCCCCGCTTGTTGTGCCAACAACACATGAGAGTACGCGCGCCCAATATTATTGTGGGCAAACTGTTAACGTTCCCCAGCTCGGCGATGTGGTAATAACCGAGCAGCATATTGAGCAGGCTGAAATACTCAAGATCACTGTTGGACAACTCCTCGATATCAAGCCCATGTCTCTGCTTAGAGAGGAGGAAATAAAACGGAAATATGTCCGGGGCCAACCTTTGGTCGAGCCAGACAAGGTCAAGAAGCTCCCAATGCGAATGTATGAAATGCATCAATGGTACATGAACATTACCAAGATTTCCAATCGAGAGTCCCTCATTGTGAATGTCAAGAAGGATCATTACTTCCATGAGAAAGTTGTGTCTGTTGAGTATTCAAAACTATTTCAGTTATACAATCAAGACGCACTCGACAAATCAATCGTCAGTTGCTATTGTCTGTAAGTGATCTCTTTCTGTAATTTAAGTCTCAAGATAGCTATAGTGATCATTTTGATCAATCATTACCTGTAATTATCCTCACTATATTCTTTTCTGTGGTATTATGTAGGATGAAGATGTATGAAATGAAAAAAGGTGCACACTATGGCATTGGGTTCATTGACCCAAATACCATTAATTATTACACATGGAACTTAGATACATATTATCGAGCAAGTGTAGAGGAAAGCATGCTAGAGTTCTTCAAGCGCCTGAAATACAATGAAGATATACTACTTCCTTACAACTTCTTATGAGTCACACTGTCTTGTACTACAAATTATGTTTTTGCTTACTAGCTAGCTACATGTTTTTGCTTACATATATATGCCCGCTTAATTAAGACATGCAAACGTGTGTGCATGCAGTTTTCACTGGATCTTGTTAATCATTAAAGTTGATGAAGGAACAGTTGAAGTACTGGACTCACTACTTAAGAAACAAAGTGACTACACCATCGTGAAGGGGATAGTAAACAAGTAATTTCAATCATTATTAACTATATCTCGGCCAATTTAATTAGTTTGTCATTTCCTGATAACAACTATTTAATAACCCCTTTATTCATTTTCTTTGTTAGTGGGCAGGGCTTGGGCAAAGTTCATCAACGTCACTTCAGGCCAATGCAAACAAAAGCTGAAATGGTATCGACCCAAGGTAAGTAATTAAGCAGTACTAGCTAGCTAGCTGCCATCTCTTTAATTATCATGCTTGATTAATTATTATCTGATCAAATTCCATTCTCGTAAAGGCCCAGAAGCAGGCATAGGGGAATGATCTGTGTGGATACTATGTTTGCGAGAACATTCGCATGATAGCGTCCGAAAGGAGCAGATCTCAAAGACAGGAATGGGTACGTTTGTCAGAACACTATTCACCATTTTTACACCATTATTGATATCTAGTCACACAACTAATACACATGCATATTGATCTCCTTCTTAACAGTTTAGAGAAGTGCGGGACAAGCTCCTACCAACGGAGCACATACAAGCAATTCAAGAGGAAATAGCGGGATTTTTGCTCGACCAGGTCATAGATACGAACGGAGAATACTATTACCCGCTACCGCCCCCATGAACCACTTCCAATTGTCATTGTGCTCCGAAGGCACCAATTAGGCTAATGCCACTGGCTCCGAAGGCACCAATTAGGAAAAATTGTATATAGCTAGCTAATTGTATATATATATATATACACATGTGTGTATGTGTGAATTAATGGTGGTTGTGAGACATTCGATGATATATATATATATATATATGATCGGTTCTACTCGAAATTCTATTTATATATATGCATAACATGTACAATATGCAGTATCGTAAAATACCAGCAAATGAAAAAGAATTATATGGAAAACACAAAATTAAATGAAAAAGTAATCTTAAACCCAAAACCCCCCAACCTTTTAATACCGATTGGTGTCACCAACTGGTACTAAAGGGCTCCCTGCCCCCGGAGCTGGCTCGTGCCACATGATTGCCCTTTAGCACCGGTTCGTGCGAAACCGGTACTAAAGGGGTTGGGGACCTTTTTGCTGACTCAGTGGTAACCGGCACTAAAGGGCCTGACGAACCGGTGCCATAGCCCGGTTCTGGACTAGTGTGGGAGTTCGACGAGGATTCGGGCCGTTACTATGTTTCTTTTCCGGATGATCAGTAGAGGAGCCCAGTTGGGGCGATCGGGGATCTAGCATTTGGGGTTGTCTTTATTTATGTTGGTTTCGTAGTCGGACCTTGATTGTATTCTGGATGATGTATGATATATTTATGTATTGTGCGAAGTGGCGATTATAAGCCAACTCTTTACCCCTTTCTGATTCAGTACATGAGATGTGTAAACATTGCCCCTCTTGCGACATTCCTACCATGCTGTTATGCCTCTAAGTTGTGCTCCGACACGTGGGAGATATAGCCGGATCGTGGGTGTAACAACTTGGTAATCAGAGCCTTCCCCGACTTAGGAGACCCCTGCTTGATCGAATCGCTGATGTTGTTGAGTCTAGAAAAAATGTTTTGAGTCTTAGGATTATATATATCGGAGAGTAGGATTCTTTTTACTCCTCAGTCCCTTCGTCGCTCTGTGAGGCCTCCTGACGTAGAGTTTTGACTCTTCTCTTCTCAAATTTCACGAAAAAAAATTTAGGATCACGTGGGTATCTTGGAATCCTTTCAATGGTTTTGTGAAAAGAACATTGTTCTTGGTGCCTCCTGACATTTAGGGGTTGTGGCAGTGTCCCGGGGAGTTGAGCTCCGAGGTGTTGTCGTCACAATTTTATCGTTGCAGTTCTGGAATACCTGAGTTCGCCGACATCAAAAATCTCTTTTATGCAGTTGTTGGTGAGATAACCTCGACGCCACCCAGTACTGGGACGGGAGTTCGGGAGTATTGCCATAACTCGTATAATGGATTCTTTTCGAAGGTATAAATAAATGATTTCCGAGGTTTTCTTGGTTATGTGTTGAAGGATGGATACAGCTGGATGTAGGATTTGCTAGTTTTGGGTGAGATATTATGCTTCCCCTGTATCCCCAACATTTGATTGCATAACCAGAAAGTTTCGGGAGTTTTATAGGTGGGAATTCAAGTAGCTCTAGTATTTCTTCCCGCAGATATTTGGTTTGTGATTGGGTAATCCTTACCAATTATTTGTTCATATCCGTACCTTGTTGCTTTATTCTTCTACCTTTATCTAAGTGGCTTCTCAACTTATGAAAGTGTGATGATTTACTTTGGAATTCATTCGTTCATTCTTGTTTGATTGTTAAGGCTATATGTTGCAATTTCGATCCATTGATTCAGCTTCAATATTGTTTTTCAAGATGCTAACAGTAGTCAACCTCTTCAGGATGGCTCCTCCAACGCGTGAAAATCCGAAACCTCGGCCACCACCTCCACCTCCAGAGGCATGGCAAGCTGTCATGGCCGCCACCAACGCCAACACTCAGATGCTTTTGCAGCTCTTGCAAGAGCGCAACCAAGGGCAAGGCAACCAACGAAATCTAGGCCAAGGCAACAATCAACCTCAGTTTGCTACCCTCAATCAGTTCCTCGCAAACTAGCCGAAGTCCTTCAGTAACTGTGTCGAGGCCACACACGCCGACGACTGGCTCGTGGATATCTGCAAACATTTTGAGTGTAGCAATGTCAGGCCCACGACTTTCCACAAAGTGTTGCTGAGAGTAAGCGTGAGCAGTTCCGAAATGTCTAGCAAGGCAGCATGTCGGTTTACCAATACAATATCCTATTTCAGAGGCTCGCTCGCTTCGCTAAACAAGATGTCACTGACGAGAAGAGCATGATTTATCAATTCAGAGGTGGCCTCAGAGAAGATCTGCAATTAGCTCTCGTGCTTTTTGAGCCTACCAAGTATGATGAATTCTACAACATGGCACTAAAGCAAGAAGCTGCTCAGATCAAGTGTGATGCATCTAAGAAGAGAGTCAGGGATGCGGCTCCATCTTCTTCTTCAACTCAAGTGGCAGCTAAGCAACGGAAGTTCTGGTTGCCTCCTCCTCCTCCGTTCCGTCAGCCTTATTAGCATAAGAGTAAAGGTGGCAATGGATCTTCCCACCCACCCAACCCAGGCTATCAAAGCAAAGCGCAGACTCATGCTCCAAGGTCAAGTGCTCCTTATCACCGTCCGCTCTCAGAGGTTACTTGCAACAAGTCTCAGCGGAAAGGGCACTATGCAAACAAACGCTTCAACCAAAGGCACCTTCCGCCTCCTCCTCATGTGAGATCTGCCAGCAATGCAGTGGTCAAGCATAATCCCAAGCATGCTAAGGTCAACATGATGAACGCAGCTCAGGCAGAGGACTCTTCAGAAGTGATCATGGGCAACCTTTGAGTTAACTCCTTTCCTGCAAAAGTATTATTTGATATTGGTGCATCGCTTTCTTTCATTTCAAGACCTTTTGTTGCCAAGCATGAGTTTGTTACCAAAAAGATTCCTTTCCCATTGAAGATTGTGTCCCTGGGCAAGCAAATGACATCTAATATTTGCGTCCCGGATGTGTCTATCAAGATGGGTGACTATAAGTTTCTGTCTTCTCCTATTGTTCTTGGTGACTCGGATATTGATCTAATTCTTGGCATGAACTGGCTTTCTAAGCACAAGGTTCAGCTTGATTGTGCTGCCAGGAAGATTCAATTGACACACTCGTCTGAGGATGTGATCATCTATGCCGCTCGTGATGATATCGTTCGACTGTTTTCTCTTAATGAGAAGGGTGAGTTGAATGCCATCTCTCAGATTCCAGTCGTTTGTGAATATCAAGACGTCTTTCCAGAAGAGCTTCCAGGAATGCCTCCGCACTGGCCAGTTGAATTCATTATCGATCTTGAACCTGGCACGGAACTTGTTTGCAAACATCCTTACAAGCTTGGACCAAAGGAATTGAAGGAATTGAAGAAACAACTCGATGAACAAGAGCGCATGGGTCTGATCAGACCGAGTTCATATCCATGGGGTTGTGGTGTTCTTTTTGTCAAGAAGAAGGATGGAACGGAACGACTCTACGTCAACTACCGTCCATTGAACAAGAAAACAATAAAGAACAAGTACCCACTTCCCAAAATCAATGAGCTTTTCGAGCAACTTAAGGGTGCTCAAGTATTCTCCAAGCTTGACCTCCGTATGGGTTATCATCATATTCGCATTCGTGAACAAGAAATCCCCAGGACAGCATTCAGAACAAGCTATGGTTCTTATGAATATACTGTCATGTCTTTCGGCCTTGTCAATGCTCCTCCAACGTTCTCTCGCATGATGAACTTCATCTTCAACCCTTACACAAATGATTTCGTCCTGGTGTATCTCGATTATATTTTGGTCTTTTCCAAGAACAAGGAGGATCATGCCAATCATTTAAGATTGGAACTCAACAAACTCAGAGAACATCAATTCTATGCGAAGTTTTCAAAGTGTGAGTTCTGGCTTGATGAGGTTCTCTACCTTGGTCATATCATCTCCGCCAAGGGCATTGCTGCTAATCCTGAGAAGGTGTCTGCGATTGTGAATTGTGAACCGCCTTAGAATGTCAAGCAGCTCCACAGTTTCCTTGGGCTTGCAAGCTATTGTCGAAGATTCATTGAGAATTTCTCTAAGATTGCAAAGCCTCTCTCCAACCTCCTCCAGAAGCATGTCAAGTATGTCTGGATGCCTGAATGTGATGTCGCCTTCAACACCCTCAAAGAGAAGCTAGTCACAGCTCTTGTCTTGAATCCTCCTGATGAATCCAAAACATTCGAAGTTTTCTGTGATGCTTCCCTGCAAGATCTCAGTGTTGTGTTAATGCAAGAGAAGAAAGTTGTGGCTTATACCTCTCGTCAGTTAAAGCCCAACGAAAAGAACTACCCCACTCATGACCTCAAGTTGGCGGCAGTTGTCCATGCTCTTTTAACATGGAGACATCTCTTGTTGGGAAGGAAAGTGGACATCTTCACTGATCATAAGAGCCTCAAGTACATCTGCACTCAGCCCAACCTCCACCTCAGGCAGACTCGTTGGGTCGAAATGATTCAAGAGTACAATCCGAGTATTGAATATACTCCAGGCAAGGCCAATGTCATTGCAGATGCTTTGAGCAGGAAGGCTTACTGCAACAGCTTAATTCTCAAGCCCTTCCAGCCGGACCTTTGTGAAGCTTTCCGCAAACTAAATCTCCAAGTTGTTCCTCAAGGCTTTCTTGCCAACCTACAAGTCTCTCCTACTTTGGAAGATCAAATTCGTGAGGCACAACTTCTTGATGCCATGGTGAAGAAGGTGAAAAATGGGATTGCAAATAGTCAACCCAAGTACAAGTGCTATCGCCTTGATGACAAGGACACTCTATTCTTCGAGGATCGAATTGTGGTTCCTAAGGGTGATCTACGTAAAGTCATTATGAACGAGGCTCACAATTCCCTTATATCCATTCATCTTGGAAGTACAAAGATGTACCATGACCTCAAGCAATCGTATTGGTGGACGCGAATGAAGCCAGAAATTGCTCACTTCGTGAATGAATGTGATGTCTGCAGAAGGGTGAAAGCAGAACACCAACGGCCAGCTGGTCTCCTCCAACCTCTTGCTATTCCAGAATGGAAGTTTGACCATATTGAGATGGACTTCGTGACTGGATTTCCCAAGTCCAAACATGGAAATGATGCTATCTTTGTTGTCATCGACAAGCTTACTAAAGTGGCTCATTTTCTTCCTATCAAAGAATCTATCACAGCAGCTCAGCTGGCAGAGCTATATACCTCCAGGATTGTCTCTTTGCACGGCATCCCGCAATTGATATCTTCAGATCGTGGAAGCATGTTCACTTCTAAGTTCTGGGATTCCTTTCAGAAGGCTATGGGCACCAACATTCGCTTTAGCACAGCCTTCCATCCTCAAACTAGTGGCCAAGTCGAGCGAGACAGTCAAATTCTTGAAGATATGCTCGGGGCTTGTGTCATTTCTTTTGGTATGAAATGGGAAGATTGTCTCCCATATGCCGAGTTCTCCTACAACAACAGCTTCCAAGGGAGTTCGGGCAAGGCCCCATCTTGGCAATGACTTAATCACAGAAGCTGAAGAAATGTGTAAAGTCATCCGTGAAAATCTCAAATCCGCGCAATCGCGCCAGAAGAGTTACTATGATAGAAAGCATCGTGAGTTGGCTTTCAAGATAGGAGACCATGTCTACCTCCGCATCTCTCCAATGAAAGGTACTCGTCACTTCGGTATCAAAGGGAAGCTTGCCCCAAGATACGTGGGTCCTTTCAAGATCATTGGCAAAAGAGGCAACCTCACCTATCAACTTGAACTTCCGTCCAACTTTGCAAACGTGCACGACGTGTTTCACGTGTCTCAGCTTTGCAAGTGCTTCAAGACTCCTGACCGCACCTTCAACTTCGAAGAGATTGATCTCCAAGAAGACTTCTCTTATCATGACCATCCCATTGCTATTCTGGAAGAAACCGAGTACAAGACTCGCAACAAGTCTATCAAATTCCTGAAAGTGAAGTGGACACACCATTCCGACCGAGAAGGCACCTGGGAACGCGAGGACCACCTCCGTTCCGAATATCCGGAGTTCTTTCAGTCCTAGATCCCGGGACGAGATCCTTTCGTAGTGGTGGAGTGTTGCAACGCCCCGGATTTAACTTGCCATATTTGTCAACTCCGACTCTGTCATTTTCGGCTTTAAGTTATGAGATTCAATTCGTGGTTGGCTTTTGTCTTCGTTTTGCATTTTTTCATGTCATGCATTTCATATCATGTCATCATGTGCATCACATTTGCATATGTGTTCATCTCATGCATCCGAGCATTTTCCCCGTTGTCTGTTTTGCAATCCGACACTCCTACATGCACCGGTGTCCCCCTTTTATCTCTTTTCGTGAGCGGGTGTTAATCATTCTCGGAATGGACTGAGATTTGCCAAGCGGCCTTGGTACACTACCGGTAGACCGCCTGTCAAATTTCGTGCCATCTGGGGTCCGTTTGATAGTCCAACGGTTAATCGGGGAACTGTAAAGGCCTCGTGTGTGTTGTAGCCCAACACCCCTCCAAAACGAGCCAATAACCCTTCCAACCACTCCCATGTCATCCGTCATCGGATCACTATCGTGTGGCCGAAAACCGCACTCCATTTGGTCACTCCAAACTCCCCCTACCTATATATATGTCCACCCCGTCCAAAAATCCAGGTGCAAACCCTAGCCCCGCTCCCTCTCCGCCGCCGGACATGTCTGCCCGTGCCGGACACGTCCACCGCTGCCGCCCGCAGCCAACAGGGGCACGCCGCTCCACCACCGTGGCCCACAGCGGGCCCTCGAGGCCCGGATCTCGCCGCCACCCAGCCCGGATCGCGCCGCCGCCTCTCCCCACGCGCCACCGTGCCTCGCCGCCGCTCCGCGCTAGCTCGCCGGTGCGCCGTCCCCGCCGTCAACGCCGGTCGCCACCGCCTCACCCACCTCCTCCTCCGCCCTCGCCGGCCTGCTCCTCCGCCCGGCGACGCCGCGCCCTCGCCGGCCTCGGCTTCCACGCGCCACAGCGCCGCCCCGCGCACACCGGCGAGCCTTGCTGACTCCGGCCACCTCCTCCCCAAGCTTCGGCGAAGATCCCGACGAACCTCGATCCACGTGCCTGAAACCCTAGATCTGGGATTTCAGAGGTGAAATCCACTAAGTCCTTTTTCCCCCTAACATTTTCAGCCCCTGTTCATCATGCCATAACTCTATGACCGTAGCTCCATTTTGTGCGTGTGATATATCAAAATGTTCATCATGATGTGCTCTTCATTTTCTTCCATTGTGGCATGCTTGTTTGAGTCCATCTTGATGCTCTAATCGCTGATGCAAAAGTGCTATAAATTGTTAGGTGCTGATTATTGTCAGAGTATGAGGTTTTGTCAGTTTTATCACATTTGTTGTGTGCTGCATATGAACATGAGCTCTATAGGTGTTTTGATATATGCCATGTCATTTTTACGGGGGTGCTTGCCATGTATTTTTGTGGTCATTTTGGTGACTAGCACAAGCATGCAAAGTAGCCTTCGCGATATTGTTGATTTCACGGAC
This sequence comes from Triticum aestivum, assembly GCF_018294505.1. Lineage (NCBI taxonomy): Eukaryota > Viridiplantae > Streptophyta > Magnoliopsida > Poales > Poaceae > Triticum > Triticum aestivum. The sequence continues at coordinate 174,084,291 of NC_057797.1, read as the reverse complement.
TTAGGATTTTGCTAAGTCCTTGCTCTACTGTTATTTTTTATGCCATGTATCCATGATGCTACAGTGAGATCCATGCTTGTTTTGAGTTGATTCAGTGAGGATAATTTGGACCTATGGTTGTGCTGTATCTATACATGCCCCTGTTTGCAATTATGGAGTGACCTAGCATGACTTAATCTTGCTCTACTTTTGCTATAAAATGTTCCTGGCAGATTGTTTACATGTTAATCAATTTTGCCATGGATGTTGTAGTTGATCCATGCATGCTATAAACTTGTTCTTGCCATGGTTAGCTTCATGAACATGTCTTCTTGCTATTGTTATGATTAGTTTGTCATGCGAGGCTTTCTGATGAGTGTATCAAGCTTGCAAAGATGCCTTCATAATTCTGTTTATGCCATGCTCAGTTTTCTGCTAAGCCTGAATCTGTTAACGAAACTTGCTATGTTTACATGGGTGCCATAATATCTTATGTGCCTTTTTGGCTCTTGATCAGTAAGGGGCTTTTGTTCTATGCTTTGAGTAGATTCATGCCATGCCTTTGTTTGCTATGATCTGTTCCTGTAGCATGTTGTTTGCTTGCTCTAAACCTGGCTTCCTGATGTTATTTTCTGGCATGTTAGTATTTTCACCAAGTCTGTGATGCTGATATCTTTTGCACTTTTGACATGCTTGTTTGAACCTGTTCTAGTGTGTTTTAGTCGTAGCTCAGTGTTCATGTTTTGTCAAGCATCTTGAGTAGATCACTGCCATGTGCTTTGTTGCTTTGTTGGAGTGCAGTAGCTTAATTTCTTGTTGCATTCTTGTTTTGCTTGCCATTTGCAAATCGTGCATCTGATTCCGGTGATCTTTATATCAACTTCGACTGAAATCATCTCATGTTTCCAGTGGCACTCTTGGTTTGCCAAGTTGATGCCTTGATCAATCTTTTCCTTCCGGAGCATGCATATGCATTGCATATCACATCCCGCATATCATGCCATGTTTTGCATCATGTTGCTTGCGCATTGCACCTTGGTTGATTGTTTTTTCCTTTGCTTGTGTTCTTGCCTTGGGTAGAGCCAGGAGACGAGTACGTGATCGAGGAACCTGTTGAGTACGCTTACGAGGATCAAGTGTTTGTCAACTCTGAGAACTTTGCAGGCAAGATGACCATACCCTCGAAATCACTTCTATCTTTGCTTGCTAGTTGTTCGCTCTATTGCTATGCCGCGATACCTACCACTTGCTTTCTGATGCCTCCCATATTGCCATGTCAAGCCTCTAACCCACCTTTCCTAGCAAACCGTTGTTTGGCTATGTTACCGCTTTGCTCAGCCCTTCTTATAGCGTTGCTAGTTGCAAGTGAAGATGGAGTTTGTTCCTTGTTGGAACATGGTTATTGTTGGGATATCATTATTATATCTTGTTTACTTTAATGCACCTATATACTTGGTAAAGGGTGGAAGGCTCGGCCTTATGCCTGGTGTTTTGTTCCACTCTTGTCGCCCTAGTTTCCGCCATACCGATGTTATGTTCCTTAATTTCGCGTTAATTACGTGGTTGGGTGATAATGGGAACCCCTTGACAGTTCGCTTTGAATAAAACTCCTCCAGCAAGGCCCAACCTTGGTTTTACCATTTGCCACCTATGCCTTTTCCCATGGGTTCTGCGGACTCAAGGGTCATCTTTATTTTAAACCCCCAGGCCAGTGCTCCTCTAAGTGTTGGTCTATGTCGGTGTCAAAACCGGCGGATCTCGGGTAGGGGTTCCCGAACTGTGTGTCTAAGGCGGATGGTAACAAGAAGCAGGGGACACGATGTTTACCCAGGTTCGGGCCCTCTTGATGGAGGTAATACCCTACGTCCTGCTTGATTGTTCTTGATGATATGAGTATTACAAGAGTTGATCTACCACGAGATTATAGAGGCTAACCCTAGAAGCTAGCCTATGGTATGATTATATGTTGTCCTATGGACTAAACCCTCCGGTTTATATAGACACCGGAGGGGGCTAGGGTTACACAAGGTCGGTTACAAGGGAGGAGATATTCATATCCGTATTGCCTAACTTGCCTTCCACGCCAAGTAGAGTCCCATCCGGACACGGGACAAAGTCTTCAATCTTGTATCTTCATAGTCCAACAGTCCGGCCAAAGGATATAGTCCGGCTGTCCGGAGACCCCCTAATCTAGGACTCCCTCAGTAGCCCCTAAACCAGGCTTCAATGACGATGAGTCCGGCGCGTAGTATTGTCTTCGGCATTGCAAGGCGGGTTCTTCTCCATATACTTCATGGAAGATTTTTGAACACAAGGATAGTTTCCGGTTCTGCAAAACAAGTTCCACACCCCACCGTAGAGAGAATAATATTTCCATAAATCTAATCCGCTGACACGTTTTGGCAGCACAACATCACGTCATGGCCCGGTCCTTATCTGAACCGTTTTTCTCAACCAGCGCAGCGCATATTGCGAGGAGGTTTTTCTATCACGTCTTGTCAAAGCAAAGATCGTTTCCCCCTTATTACGGGATTCTCATCAATACGGACGTGGGTAACCCAACTGTGCATGTTGGTATGACTCCTAGATCTTAGGCAAGTCCAAAACGGCCACGAGGAGGACGCTTGATATTCACCCTCTTTATAAAGAGGACGAGGCCTTTTCTTTTTTCCCTCTCGTGCTCAATGGAATCCTTCCCCCGCCTCGAGTTCTAACACCCAAAGCTCAGGTCAGGCGCTTCGGACCTTCAACTATGTCCGGATCCAACCTTCAAGGTCGGTGGATGCCTTCCTCTGTCACAGAAGAGGACATCAAGAAGCTGAGAGAGGCCAGATATCTGACCGCCGAAATTTCGCATCAGCTGCCTGCCCGAGGGCAGGTCATCCCTACTCCCGAACCCACCAAGAGTGTCGTGTTCATCTCCCACTTCCTCGGAGGACTAGGCCTCGCTCTGGATCCCTTTGTTAGGGGTCTTATGTTCTATTATGGGCTGGATTTCCATGATCTGACCCCGGATTCCCTTCTCCACATGTCGTCATTTATTGCTGTATGTGAAGTCTTCCTCCGCATTACCCCTCACTTCGACCTGTGGCTCAAGACCTTCGTTGTGAAGCCGAAGATGATCGAGGGGCGGCACGCAGAGTGCGGAGGTGCCTTAATAAGCAAAATCGCTGATGCTGCATGGCCAGAGGGTTCCTTCCCACAGGTGTCCAGATTGTGGCAGCGGGAGTGGTTTTACATCACAGCTCCCCGAAGTGCCAAGTGGGTAGCCGCCCCCACCTTTCGCTCGGGCCCCCCATTGCAACTGATGTCATGGATCAGCAGGGGCTGAGCTGGGGTCCAGCAAAGGACATGCCAATATTGCAGAGCCGTATCCGAGATCTCTTTGAGAGAGATTTCAGTCTGGTTATGGTAATGCAAATTATGCTAGTTCGTCGAGTCCAGCCTTGTAAACGTTGGCCCCTCCGTATGTGGGAATTCAACCAGGAAGGACCGCGAGATATTCAGTATTTCCTCGGCATGACGCTCGAAGAGATGTACAAATCGTTCTTCGGACCCCAAATAGAGTGTGCGGACACCACCGAGGATGTGGGTTTGAGCTGCAACCGCCCTGCTACCCAAGTAAGTAATCCCATGGCCCAACCTGCTGTCCTTTTGTTTATCATGGCATCATTCTAAAGAGTCGTTCTTTGACCAGGACTGGATAAGAAAGGCGAAGATGATCAGGTGTTCGGCCCCCCTTCCTGAGGACTTGGACAATCCGGTACTGGACAAGATGCTCGAGCCGGCGCCTTATCTAGTGCCCTCAAAGGAAGATGAAGGGGGGAATAAAGAGGGCGAAAGTGGGCCTCACCCGCTACTCATTCCAATCAGGGGAATGAGCGCCTCCGCAAGGGAGGATAACCAGGGGGAAGAATCTGACATTCTCTCTCCCCAGGGAAGGAAGAGGACTACCTCTGAAGATCCGGAAACTAAGGTTTCCAAACGGGAGAAGAAATCTTTGCCAAAGGGTCCTGCCTCGGAGGGTATTCTTGCTGCACAATGTCCACGTGGGGATCAGCTCTCTACCGAGATGTAAGTAATCAAAAAGTACTTAATAGTGAAAATATCCTACCTTACTTCCGAAGACAATAATCGATGCTTATAAATTGTAGTCCGGATCGTAGCCCTTCTCGATAGAGTTCGTCTTCGAGGGATCTTCTTCCGGAGATGATGGAGAGCGAAACGCCTCCCCCTGACACCCCGCCTTATGAGGCGAGTGACCCTGAAGTGTCATCGTGGAGGGTATATCCGGATCTGCCAAGGCCAGAGGATAACCTTTTGGCTACCCAGAATCCCCAGTATCCGGCTCCTAAGGAGAGCGGCAGCAAGAGTCCAGAACTGTACGGTGTGCGGTCGGATGCACTGAAGGATCTTCTGGGGCAAGCGGCCGTCTCAGAAGCGCATTGTACGCTGATGGGTACGGTAATTGAAAGGATTTCATCCGCTGAAAACGGATTGCACGAAGCCTTTATGAGTCTGCTGAAAGGCTTTGAGGTACGGGAAATAGTGTATGTTTTTGATAGTACCGCACACGTTAGGTGTGCCCTATGCAAATAGTAGCCCCTGAGACTCTGGTTGTCGTCGAGAACGGCGGCAACCCGAGGATCATATTCCCAGGTAATAACCCGACTACATTTATGTGCAGGCGGCTGAGGCTCCGGTGGCTAGCCGAACTGACGGGTTTACCGAGCTAAAGCGGCAACTTGATGCGGCCGATGCCGATATCGTGCTTGTCAACCAACGGCTTGACGAGGCACAGGGTAAGTGATTTCTCTGGTGATCGTCACATAATAAGAGGAGCATGATGTCAGTATCTTTAATATGTGGTGACTGCAGATGGAGCTGCCACCGTGGAGACCCTTTGGGCGGAGCTTGCCCGAGCCAAGGAACAAGCAAGGAGTAGTAATGTGGCCGCTCTAAAGGCGGCCGAAGAGTTGAGGGCCGAACAGGCCGCGCATTGCGAGAGCAAGGAAATAATGACCAAAATGGTTGTAGAGTTAAAAGATGCCGCTGACCGTTACCAGCTTCTTGAAGAAGAAAGCCGAGCGAGGGCGACGGACCTGGAGAAGGCCCTGGTAGCTGCCAAGGAAGCCCGCTCCAAAATTAGAGCGACGAAGGAGGAGTTGCATCAAGCTGCAGATATCGTGTCTGGGAAGCCCTTCTTGTTGCAGACTAAATTCGGAGATCTGAAGTATACTCCTCTTGACCGACTATGGAGTTCTGCGGACGCCTATGTGGATTTTGCTGCAAGTGTTGCTGATGCGGCCAAGTACTTCAAGGATCAGGAAGATCACGAAGTGGAAAAGCTGTTCTGGTCATGGTTTCATGCTCTAGTCCGTCCGCTGTTGTTGAATGAGTGAATGGCCGAGTGGGCCGAGCTCCATAGGTTGTTCAGACTTTCCATGAGGTCCGTTGTGGATCATCTGTGCCCGGGAGGGCCAAGGCCGAATAGCTATTTTAGTTTAGTGCAACAATTCCTTGGTGTTGTGCCACGCATCGATGCTATGAAGAGATCGGCATGCATAGAGGGTGCGCGGATGGCCTTTGCCCATGTCAAGACATACTGGGCGGAGATGGAGGCCACCACTGTTGCGACACAGGGTTTGGCTGTAGGCCGAGTGGCTGTCGGGCACTACTTTGAAGAAGTTCTTGTAGGCACTCGTTCGATAGAGGCTCAGTGCTCGAAAAATATTATGTTCTAGTGACATGTACTTCCATTGTAAAAACAATGTTTTATTGAGTTATCATGGCTATATTTATACTTTTTCCCGAAAGTACTATGATGCCTCCTGTGCGGCCGTTTATGTATATATGTATATAACCTGAAAGTTTGCAGTTGCCGACTTCCCCCCACGCATATAATGTGGGGGTGTTCATAGAAAACGCGAATCCACACTTGACCCAATGTCTTAGTCCATTAAGGAGGTGGTAGCGCAGCGAACGAGGCAATCAGACTATATTGCTTTAACACTTTCACTTAGCCATAGGAGTTTGACGGTGGGACTACTATATAGCCCCTAGTACTTTTGCGCTCGTCTGAATACGGGGCGCGTACGTACATGAGCGGGAAACGGCCCTTCGTTAATGCGGAGGAATCCCGAAGATTCCGCTAAGTCATCGAGTGGTTGACCAGTCTCTCGCTATATCATGACAGTCAGTTTTCAGCTTTCTCTACTGAGGTGCTCATCCGGATGAACCAGGGCACAACACAGTAGTTCTCCCAGTGCTACCTTAGCCGATATAACGGAACATAAGGTACCAAAACGTGGGAGCCGAGCAAACCCAACATTTGACCAAAGACATGATTTAGAGTTGATGCATATAGGGCCAAACTCGCGACGCCGAACACTCCCTAAGGTGTTCGATCTTTATAACATATATCGGGCTAAACAATGCCCTTAATAATAAACCCCATGTGACCAGGTACGTGCAATATCCTGATGTGGCCACATGCCAATAACGTCAGCATCCTTCTCGGTTGTGTGGAGTATCCGGAGGATGTGAGCAACAAGAGACAGTAAAAAAAGGTTTACGCAGGGTCTTAATCTAAAAGGAAACCTTTGGGTGGGTCCCTGCTGCACGTCTGCGCCTGTGTCTCCGTTGTGCCGTGTCCTGGACGGGTGTAGCACAATTGTCATCTGTAAAATGAAAGAACTTAGGTGAAAGTTGCCGTGCCGAAAGAAAGAATTGGTTATTATCAATGAACTATCAAAATTCAAGAGAAGTCAAGTTGAGCCGGGCTGGAACTGACTACACGCGGGAAGCCCCTGGTATCGTCTATGAGGGTTTGATCTTCAAACAAATCTCATGTATATGTGGTGGAGCGCTTGACTCGTCTAACCGTGTCCGTGATCTTGACGACCTGTCATTTTTCTGGTTGGTGAGGTCGTCTAGTTCGCGGCTGTTAAAGCCGCCGCTTCCTCTTCCGCACGTAAAAAATGTTCGGTATTTCCGCTAACTATGATGATGCCACATGGACCGGGCATCTTAAGCTTGAGAAAAGCATAATGCGGTATTGCATTAAAACAAGCGAAAGTCGTTCTTCCGAGTAGTGCTTGATAACCACTTCGGAATGGAGTGACGTGGAAAGTTAACCTTTCACTTCGGAAGTTATCGGGAGAACCGAATACAACCTCTAGCAGTAGAGAGGCCGTATAGCGGGCCTCTTGGCCTGGTATTACTCCCTTGAAGGTAGTATTACGGTGGCTTATTTGTGTCGGGTCTATCCCCATTTTGCGGACTGTGTCCTGATATATCAGATTTAGATCAATGCCACCGTCCGTGAGGACTCGTGTGAAATGGTACTTGTTTATTATTGGGTCTAACACCAAGGCCGCCAGTCGTTCATGTCGGATACTTGTCGCGTGATCCCTACGATCAAAAGTGATCGGGCAGGCCAACTAGGGGTTGAACCTAGGGGTGACGGGCTCTGTGGAGCGTGTGTCTCGGAGTGCATGCTTGCTTCTCCTCTTCGTCACATGGATCACGTTTACCGTTTTAACCTCTGGTGGGAACTCTTTCTATCCTCCGGTGCTTTGCTAGTGAGATTCATCTTCGCTTGGTGTCTCTTCCCCTTTGTGTTCGGCGTTTAGCTTACCAGCCTGCTTGAAGACCCAACATTCTCTGTGGGTGTGATTTGCAGGTTTGTCAGGGGTGCCGTGAATCTGACAGAGCTTGTCAAGAATCTTGTTTAGGCCCGATAGTCCTTCTCTGCTGCCTTTGAAAGGCTTTTTCCGCTGAGCTAGTTGAGAGCCCCTGAATCCGGCATTTACCGCTATATTATCTAGGCTACCTTCTTTATTTCGACGACTTGTTTTTGTTGCGTCGTGGTTTTCCATTGCCATCCCTGACTTCGGATGTGCTTGGGTCGCTGGTGCTGCTACGGGCCAACCAGCTGTCTTCGCCTACGCAAAAGAGGGTCATGAGACTTGTTAGGGCTGCCATTGTTCTTGATTTTTCTTGGCCGAGGTGTCTGGCGAGCCATTCGTATCGGACACTGTGTTTAAAAGCTGCTAAGGCTTCGGCGTCCGGACAGTCGACGATTTGGTTCTTCTTGGTGAGGAACCTATTCCAAAGCTTTTGGGTGGACTCTCCGGACTGTTGGATTATATGACTTAAATCGTCTGCATCCAGAGGTCGGACATAAGTCCCTCGAAAATTAGCCCGAAAAGCGTCCTCGAGCTCCTCCCAACTTCCAATGTGAGTTTTCGGGGAGGCTTTTCAACCAGTGCCGAGCTGGCCCTTTAAGCTTGAGGGGCAAGTATTTAATGGCATGGAGATCGTCTCCGCGAGCCATATGAATATGGAGGATAAAGTCCTTCATCCAGACTCCAGGGTCTGTGGTCCCGTCGTACGCCTCTATGTTCACTAGTTTGAATCCTTCTGGGAATTCATGATCCAGCACCTCATCGGTGAAACATAAGGGGTGTGCGGCACCCCTGTATTGGGATATGCCATGGTGTTCGGACGGTTGTAGTATTCGGTTTTGATTTTTTTCCGGAGCGCGCTTCCTAGATCCATAGATGGATCTGGTCGTGCCGGATTTTTGGTGCAAGTTCTCACGTAGATCATGTGTTGACTTATGTGCGACTTTGTTAGCCGCTCTATCGCGGTCACAAGGTGGTGGATCCGGCCGGTTGGCCGTATCATTTTTCGGCTGTGTGGGCTCTAAGGCCTCATCGTCGAATTCAGGTAATAGCTTGCGCTTTGGATAGCTATTTGTGTGGTAACTTCCACCATACTTTGTTTCGTTGTCGAGCACTTTATTCCACCTGCTGTTGAGCGTATCTTGTGCGGCCTTAAGCCTTTGCTTCTGCTTCTTCAGGCTCCTCGCTGTGGCAATAAGCCTTCTACGGAGGTTCTCTTGCTCCAAGTGCGTTTCCGGGATGATGTGTGCATCTTCGTCCGGACTGTTTTCCTCCCCAGACGGGGTTTGATGAGGTTTATCCTTGGCGTCGCCGTGTTCGGATGCCGTATCCGCACTATGTTCGCTGTTTGCATCTTGATCGTGCTCTGCCACCGGGGCGGTGCAGTCGTCGTTTCTTATAGAGTCGACTGGACTGTTATTTCCTCTTGCGCTGTTATCGCTGTTTTTGCTATGGCGGGACTTAGAGCGGCGCCGTTGACGTCGGCGCTTGGGTTGCTTGGAGGGGGCATCCTCCGCTGTCTCTTCGCCATTGCCCTCTTTGGGTGTATCCACCATGTATATGTCATCTGATGAAGTGGTTGTCCGGCGCCCTGTGGGCGCTGGTTCCTGTTCGTCTCCTGCATCTTCGTTCATACCGTTGATGTCTTCGGAGTCGAAGTTAAGCATGTCAGTTAAGTCATCGACAGTGGCTACCAAGTGGGTGGTGGGTGGGCAGCAAATTTCTTCGTCGTCCACATCCATTCTAGCCGAACATAGTTCGGCCAAGGTTCTCCTGACAGGGAGAGAGACCTTAATGTATTTAGCAGATCGCTGAAAGGCGAGTGCTGAAAGATATCCGCGGAGGTGAACTCCATGATCAGCGCCCAGTCGGGTTCGATGGGCACGGATGTAAGCGGCTCGGAGTCCGTGGCTGGAGATGAATCCAGTGGTTCAGTGACACGGCTCTCGTAAGGGGTAAAGTCAGCATCCGGCTCTATCGCCGCTGAGAGCGCGGCCTCCGTGGCGGGGTCTCTCCCTCCGCTCTCGGATGGCGCGATTTGCTCCGGATTGACGGCCGGAGTAGTTGCAGATGCGATCTCTCGAATACTGTCCGATGATAGAGTTATGTCATGCTCATCGTGACAGTGTAGCGCACCTGACACAGGCACGACTCCGTCGAAGATCAGGTCTCCGCGGATATCGGCAGTGCAGTTCAAGTTTTCGAATCTGGCCTGATGGCTAGGGGCGTAGCTCTCGGTCTGCTCCAGATGGCCAAGCGAATTGGTCCGCAGTGCGCAGTCGCCGAGTACAAGGATCTGTCCGGGGAGGAAAACCTCACCCTGGACCGCATCGCTACTGATGATCGAAGGAACCATCAAGCCTTATGGTTGTGACACAGTGGAACTCTCAATGAAAGCACCAATGTCGGTGTCAAAACCGGCGGATCTCGGGTAGGGGGTCCCGAACTGTGCGTCTAAGGCGGATGGTAACAGGAAGCAGGGGACACGATGTTTACCCAGGTTCGGGCCCTCTTGATGGAGGTAATAACCTACATCCTGCTTGATTGTTCTTGATGATATGAGTATTACAAGAGTTGATCTACCACGAGATCGTAGAGGTTAACCCTAGAAGCTAGCCTATGGTATGATTGTATGTTGTCCTACGGACTAAACCCTCTAGTTTATATAGAGACCGGAGGGGGCTAGGGTTACACAAGGTCGGTTACAAGGGAGGAGATATACATATCCGTATTGCCTAGCTTGCCTTCCACGCCAAGTAGAGTCCCATCCGAACACGGGACGAAGTCTTCAATCTTGTATCATCATAGTCCAACAATCCGGCCAAAGGATATAGTCCGGCTGTCCGGAGACCCCCTAATCTAGGACTCCCTCAGTCCAAAACAGAGCCACTTGCAGCGCCACCTCGGGGAAACTTGAGGGTTGGTTTTAGTTGTACGTAGTGTTCATCCGGTGTGCCTTGAGAACGAGATATGTGCAGCTCCTATCGGGATTTGTCGGCACATCGGGAGGCTTTGCTGGTCTTGTTTTACCATTGCCGAAATGTCTTGTAACCGGGATTCCGAGTCTGATCGGGCCGTCCTGGGAGACGGAATATCCTTCGTTGACCATGAGAGCTTGTGATGGGCTAAGTTGGGACACCCCTGCAGGGTTTTGTACTTTCGAAAGCCGTGCCCGTGGTCATGGGCAAATGGGAATTTGTTAATATCCGGTTGTAGAAAACTTGACACTTAAATTAATTAAAATGAATCAACCGCGTGTGTAGCCGTGATGGTCTTTTCAGCGGAGACCGGGAAGAGAACACGGTCTCGTGTTATTCTTGAACGTAAGCAGTTTCAGGATCACTTCTTGATCATTCTAGCTTCTCGACCATGCTTTGCTTCTCTTCTCGCTCTCTTTTGCGTAAGTTAGCCACCATACATGCTAGTGCTTGCTGCAGCTCCACCTCACTACCTTTTCCTACCCTTAAGCTTAAATAGTCTTGATCGCGAGGGTGTGAGATTGCTGAGTCCCCGTGACTCATAGTTACTTCCAAACAGATGCAGGTGCCGATGATGCCAGTGCAGGGGACGCTACCGAACTCAGGTGGGAGTTCGACGAGGATTCAGGACGTTACTATGTTTTTTTCCAGATGATCAGTAGAGGATCCCAGTTGGGGCGATCGGGGATCTAGCATTTGGGGTTGTCTTTATTTATGTTGGTTCCGTAGTCGGACCTTGATTGTATTCTGGATGATGTATGATATATTTATGTATTGTATGAACTGGCGATTGTAAGCCAACTCTTTACCCCTTTCTTATTCAGTACATGGGATGTGTAAAGATTACCCCTCTTGCGACATGCCTACCATGCGGTTATGCCTCTAAGTCGTGCTCCGACACATGGGAGATATAGCCGCATCGTGGGTGTAACAAGTTACTACCTATGTTACTCCCATTGTGGGTAGTCTAAACTGGAAAAGAGGCAGTAGTAACATAGCCTAGGGTAGCTTGCTGCACCACGAACTCCAAGGAAATTGATGTACTGGTACTACTCCTATATACCACTGTACTTCTCCTAATACTACTAAAAGACATTCCTGACTCCTTACCTAGAATCAATCTTCAGAGTTGCGTTTAATTCTTTCCAATAAATCCCATTTGAATTCAATAGTCTTCGTCATAAAAGAGCCAGCACAAGAAGTATCGAGCATGGTGCGATTGTTATCAGAAAGCTGAGCATATAAATTTTGAATAATCATCTCTCTTGAGAGCTCATGATTGGGGCTTGAATATAACATTGATATAAGCCTCCCCCAAGATTGAGCGATGCTTTATCCTTCGCGAGGCCAAAAATTATATATATAATTGCGATCACGATGAACAAGATGCATAGGATAAAACTTCTGATGAAATTCCAATTTCAATCGTTTGTAGTTCCATGACCCCGTATCATCACATAGCCTATACCATGTCAATATATCTTCCTTCAAAGATAAAGGGAAGACGTTCTTCTTAATAACATCTCCGGGTACACCTGCAAGCTTAAATAATCCACAAACTTCATCCACATATATTAGGTGCTCATCAGGATGAGTTGTTCCATCTCCCGCAAAAGGATTAGCTAGCAGTTTTTCTATCATACCCGAAGGAATTTCAATGCAGACATTTTCATTTTCAGTAGGTTCAATAGGTTGAGGAGCAACTCTTTGCTCTACTGGTCGGGGTGAAGATACCCCGAACAAGCCCCTCAGAGGATTACTTTCCACAGTAACAAGTGACAGTAAATTTCAGCACACTATATAAATTTTCCATACCAAATTCCACCTACCAAAGGCGCTTCACTCCCCGGCAACGGCGCCAGAAAAGAGTCTTGATGACCCACAAGTATAGGGGAACTATCGTAGTCCTTTCGATAAGTAAGAGTGTCGAACCCAACGAGGAGCAGAAGGAAATGATAAGCGGTTTGCAGCAAGGTATTCTCTGCAAGTACTGAAATAAGTTGGTAACAGAATGTTTTGTCATAGGATAATTTGTAACGAGCAACAAGTAGCGAAAGTAAATAAAGTGCAGCAAGGTGGCCCAATCCTTTTTATAGAAAAGTACAAGCATGGACAAACTCTTATATAGAGAAAAGCGCTCCCGAGGACACATGGAAATATCATCAAGCTAGTTTTCATCACGTTCATATGATTCGCGTTCGGTACTTTGATAATTTGGTATGTGGGTGGACCAGTGCTTGGGTACTGTCCTTACTTGGACAAGCATCCCACTTATGATTAACCTCTATTGCAAGCGTCCGCAACTACAACAAAAGTATTAAGGTAAACCTAACCATAGCATGAAACATATGGATCCCAATTATCCCCTTACGAAGCAACGCATAAACTAGGATTTAAGATTATGTCACTCTAGCAACCCATCATCTACTTATTACTTCCCAATGCCTTCCTCTAGGCCCAAATAATGGTGAAGTGTTATGTAGTCGATGTTCACATAACAACACTAGAAGAGAGACAACATACATCTCATCAAAATATCGAACGAAAACCAGATTCACATGACTCCTAATAGCAAGACTTCTCCCATGTCCCCAGGAACAAACGTAACTACTCACAAAGCATATTCATGTTCATAATTAGAGGGGTATTAATATGCATATAGGATCTGAACAAATGATCTTTCACCAAATAAACCAACTAGCATCAACTACAAGGAGTAATTAACACTACTAGCAACCCACGGGTACCAATCCCAGACTTGGACACAAGAATTGGATACAAGACCTGAACTAGGGTTTTGAGAGGAGATAGTGCTGGTGAAGATGTTGATGGAGATTGCCCTCTCCCGATGAGAGGAGCGTTGGTGATGACGATGGCGATGATTTCCCCCTCCCGAAGGGAAGTTTCCCCGGCAGAACAGCTCCGCTGGAGCCCTAGATTGGATCCGCCAAGGTTCCGCCTCATGGCGGCGGAGTTTCGTCCGAGGAGATGGCTTATGATTTTTTTCCTCATCGAAAGACTCCATATAGCAGAAGATAGCCATCAGAGGGCCACCAGGGGGCCCATGAGGTAGGGGGCGCGCCCAGGGGTCGGGCGCCCCCCCACCCTTGTGGGCAGGGTGTGCCCCCCCCCCCTGGTGCACTTCTTGTGCTCAGTATTTTTTATATATTCTGAAAACATCTTACGTGAAGTTTCAGGACTTTTGGAGCTGTGCAGAATAGGTCTCTAATATTTGCTCCTTTTCCAGCCCAGAATCTCAGCTGCCGGCATTCTCCCTCTTTATGTAAACCTTGTAAAATAAGAGAGAATAGGCATAAGTATTGTGACATAATGTGTAATAACAGCCCATAATGCAATAAATATCGATATAAAAGCATGTTGCAAAATGGACGTATCAAATCCCCCAAGCTTAGACCTCGCTTGTCCTTGAGCGAAAGCCGAAATCGAAAAATATGTCCACATGTTTAGAGATACAGGTGTCGATTAAAATAAAATACGGACATGAGGGCATCATGATCATTCTTAGAACAACAACTTATATAATTCTTGTCATATGATCTCTTATGCTAGAGTAACAATTCAATCACAGTTTCAAGTATGAATCATAAACTTCATTGAAAACTAACAAACTATAATCTCAGTCATTGGAGCAATTGCAATTTATCATAACATAGGAAAGAGTCAATATAAGAGCTTTTCAGCAAGTCCACATACTCAACTATCATATTGCCTTTCACAATTGCTAAAACTCACGCAATACTTATGGGTATGGAGTTTTAATCGGACACAGAGAAAGATAGGGGCTTATAGTTTTGCCTCCCAACGTTTTACCTCAAGGGTAATGTCAACAATAATAGTTCATGAAAACTCACATCTAATTAGCCATATATACCAGGATCTTTCCAACATACTGTGCTTGCCAAAGGATAAAATGTAAAAAGGAAGGGTGAAGATCACCATGACTCTTATGCAAGGTAGGATATAAAAGTAAAAGATAGGCCCTTCACACAGGCAAGCAGAGGTTGTCATGCGCTTTTATGGTTGGATGCACAAAATCTTAATGCGAAAGAATGTCACTCTATATTGCCACTTGTGATATGGAACTTTATTATGCAGTCTGTCGCTTTTATTTCTTCCACATAACATGATCGTATAAAGCTTATTTTCTCCCACACTAATAAGTCATACATATTTAGAGAGCAATTTTTATTGCTTGCACCGATGACAACTTACTTGGAGGATCTTATTCAATCCATAGGTAGGTATGGTGGACTCTCATGGCAAAACTGGTTTAAGGGTATTTGGAAGCACAAGTAGTATCTCTACTTGGTGCGATGAATTTGGCTAGCAAGAGGGGGAAAGGCAAGCTCAACCATGTTGGATGATCCATGACAATATAATTTATCTCAGATGTAAGAAAACATAACCCATTACGTTGTCTTCCTTGTCCAAAGTCAACTCTTTAGCATGTCATATTTTAATGAGTGCTCATAATCATAAACGATGTCCAAGATAGTATATTTATATGTGAACACCTATCTTTCTTCATTACTTCCTATTAATTGCAATGATGACCAAAACTATGTTTGTCAACTCTCAACAACTTTTATTCATCATACTTTTTCTATGTGAGCTCATTACTCTCCATAAGATCCGTATGATCTCTTTGTTACCCCCCTTTTTTATTTATTTCTCTTTTCTTTTATTCACTTAGGATCATGGTAAAATAATCAAGCCCTTGACTCAACACTATTCTTTATTATATATAGCTCATGGACTCGATTACATAGAGGGATCATAAAGCAAAACTCAAAACTAGATGATGACATAAACTTTATTCTACTAGATCAAGATATTACCAAAATGATCGAACTAAGAAAAACGGTAAAGATAAAAGTGATGGTGTTACTATACCGGGGCACTCCCCCAAGCTTGGCAGTTGTCAAGGGGAGTGCCCATACCAGATACTCAGTTCTTCTTTGTTGGTGAAGAAGATGGTGGTTTTGTTGATGGCGTAGGCTTCTTCCTTCATTTGCGCTTGAGGACAGAATTTTGGTCCCTTAGGTCCTCGATCTCCTGCTCCAGGCTCAGTATCTTTTTGCATAGTTCTTGTTTGTTTTCATGTCCCCAGGTAGAGGTAGTGGGACTTTATCTTCATCTGAGCTCGTCTCCTCCTTTCCCTTAGGTTCATAGTCCTCTTCTTCTTCCGTAGTCCAACCACAATGCTCCACATCCCCATAGAATTTAGGATCGGCAAGGTAATCAGCCACATAGCTCTCTCCTTCCGAATCCTGGGACGACATGTTGCTCAAATCTGCAGCAGGACAGCTCGAAACAAAGACAGGAGATATTTGCGTGATACGGGAGTCAAAACCTCCGAGAGGTTATATAATGAATTTTTACCGACCAATATATGTGTCGTGTAAGAAAACGGAGTCCGGAAAGCGCACAAGGTGCCCACGAGGTAGGGGGGCACGCCCAGGAGGGTAGGGCGCGCCCTCCACCCTCGTGGATCCCTCGTGTCCTTCCCGGACCGCTTCTTATTTTTCTATTCTTTTAAATATTCCAAAATGGAGAAATATTGCCTTAAAAACTGTTTTGGAGTCGACTTACTTACCGTACCACATACCTATTCCTTTTCGGAGTCTTAAACGTTCCGGAAAGTGTCCCTTCTGTATTCCTTCGGGGTTACGTTTCAATAACATTGGTTTCAACATTTATGGGATTACCTGAGATATAATGTTTGATTCTTTGACCGTTCACCACCTTCGGATTTGTGCCTTCGAAGTTGTTGATTTTTATGGCACCGGAACGATAGACCTCCTCGATAACGTAAGGACCATCCCATTTATAGAGAAGTTTTCCTGCAAAAAATCTCAAACGAGAGTTGTATAGCAATACATAATCACCTACATTAAACTCACGCTTTTGTATCCTTTTATCATGCCATCTTTTAACTTTTTCTTTAAACAACTTGGCATTTTCGTAGGCTTGGGCTCTCCATTCAACGAGTGAGCTAATATCAAATAACATCTTCTCACCGGAAAGTTTAAAATCATAATTGAGCTCTTTAATAGCCCAATATGCCTTGTGTTCTAGTTCGAGAGGTAAGTGACATGCTTTTCCATAAACCATTTTATACGGAGTGTCGGGGGCGATGCTGATTCCCGCCAACACCTATGGGGACAGGGCCCCTTTTCGGTTCGGTGGGGGCGGAGAGCGCACAAAGAGCGGATCGAGGCAGTGCACGCGGGCGATTTTACCCAGCTTCGGGCCGAACGGATGCGTAAAACCCTACTGCTGCTTGTTTGTGTATATTGGATTCTTGCTCAGGAGCGATGGACGCTGCCAGACTGAGCTTGAGAGTGTTCCTGGTGTTGAACGAGCCGAACTGCCCGAGCCTCTGAATTTTCCGAACCCTTCGGAACCTCCTCTACGTTGCGCTTGGGCCTCCTTTTATACTCAAGGGGTCACCGACAGGGGGCAACATACACAAGAAGGGTAAAAATGGAAAAGGATGCGGTAGGTGCAGCTACCGCTACTGTGGATACAGTGCACCCTACCTAACTCTGACGGCAGGGGACAAGGGCATTAAATGCCTGTCTGAGTCTCCTAAACAGTGCAAAAGGTGACCGTTTGGAGCGCCACCGTTTTCCACGATGGGCTTCTCTTCATCTCTGCTTGCCACCACGTACCCCTAGCTGCACGGCCTCCCGCCACGTGTGCTTGGGAGAGTCCCAGAGCGACACGTTAGCAGGTGAGCTGGAGCGCGGGCACGAAGTGGGGGTTTCACGCGGCAAGCTCCTTGCCGCGGCCGTCGTCTTGTCGCGTCTGGAAGCTTGTCGCTCACCGGATCTTGCCAGGACGCAGAGCGCGTCGCGGCAAGCTTTCTTGGTATGTCTTGAGTGGCCTTCCCGGCAAGCTCCTCTTGCCGGGGTCTTGTCTGTTCCCGGCAAGCTCCTCTTGTCGGGGCCTTGGTTTGAGTACTTTGTTCTTGAATGGTCTTCAAGAGAACCACGGAGGGTCCTGGCGGTCACCCGGCAGGCCTTGCCGCGGGGCACTGCAACTGCCCGTGCACGAGTTCGGGGTAATAGGGTACCCCTACTCTAGTACACCGACAGGAGCCCCCGGGCCTGGGCCATACACGGTGCCGAGCGCTATTGGGCCAGGCCCAAAACAGTGCACGGGCACGCGCGGCCTAGGTCACGCCGAATCTAACTCCGCTCCCACCGTGCACGCCCAGAACGGCACGCGTCAAACGCGGCGTCGTGGGAGAGATCGTGGGAGTTTGTTCACTTGGAAGGCCGAAACGTCCTCCCCGTCCCTCTTTATAAGCAGGGGAAATAGGGGCATTTCCTCCATCTTCGCCATTCGCTGTTGCAATCTCAGAAGCCTCCGCGCACAGGTTTTTCATACAAAGCACGGTCGTTCAAGGAAAATAACTCAAAAACTGATTGCTCAAGCTTTAGCAACTTAGCTTTTCTGTCGTCTGCTTCCCGGCAAGGAGAAACTTTTTTTAACGGCCTGGTCCACACCATTATCTTCTCCTCCCCCCCCCCCCCGATGCCGGCCTCGGCAAGCTGACTGCCAGGAAGACTTTTATCTTCAGCAGAGAACTTTGACGTTCTCGATGCCGGCTTCCGGCAAGCTGACTGCCAGGAAGACTTTTATCTTCAGCAGAGAACTTTGACGTTCTCGATGCCGGCTTCCGGCAAGCTGGTTGCCAGGAAGGCTTTTATCTTCAGCAGAGAAACTTGACGTTCTCGATGCCGGCTTCCGGCAAGCTGGTTGCCAGGAAGGCTTTTATCTTCAGCAGAGAACTTTGACGTTCTCGATGTCGGCTTCCGGCAAGCTTGTTGCCAGGAAGGCTTTTATCTTCAGCAGAGAACTTTGACGTTCTCGATGCCGGCTTCCGGCAGGCTTGTTGCCAGGAAGGCTTTTATCTTCAGCAGAGAACTTTGACGTTCTCGATGCCGGCTTCCGGCAAGCTTATTGCCAGGAAGGATTTTATCTTCAGCAGAGAACTTTGACGTTCTCGATGCCGGCTTCCGGCAAGCTGACTGCCAGGAAGACTTTTATCTTCAGCAGAGAACTTTGATGTTCTCGATGCCGGCTTCCGGCAAGCTCACTGCCAGGAAGACTTTTATCTTCAGCAGAGAACTTTGACGTTCTCGATGCCGGCTTCCGGCAAGCTCGTTGCCAGGAAGGCTTAGGGCGAAGAACTTCGTCGCTCTTGACACCGGCTCCCGGCAGGATCTTGCCGGAAAGGCTTATGGCGAAGAGCGTCGTCGTTCTTGACGCCGGCTTCCGGCAAGATCGTTGCCGGAAAGGCTTAGGGCGAAGAACTTCGTCGCTCTTGACACCGGCTCCCGGCAGGATCGTTGCCGGAAAGGCTTATGGCGAAGAGCGTCGTCGTTCTTGACGCCGAAAAGATTGGCCCTAAGGGCGTTGCCAGCCCCCGGGCCATAACTGCGTTCAAACATAGCAAGTGATTAGCATCCGAAGTGCACTTGACTTGCTTGCGAATTTTGATGCTTGCTGCATATTCCCTATGCCTGCTGGAATGCTTTCCGGTGCGTACGATCCAGCCAGTAGCGCTTGAGGGAACGGGCCCTTAGCGGCTATTCGGGAACAACGCCTCCCGAAAAGGTTTACCTTCTTGGTTCTAGCGCAACTGCACAAGTTGCCGAGCGGACTCGAGGCAACATGGAGCGCAACTAGCCCCGAGAAGGCTCCTCGGCATACAGGTCTATACAGAAATCTCAAATAAATAGCGCATGCTATCTTCCTGTTCAACCCCTCTTTGTATGTCCACCCTACGCTTTCTAGGGAAACTTGCCGGTGCAGGCACCCTTGCCGCGAGCGCCGAGTGCGGAACTTCAGCAGCCTGCTGGCGGGGTCGCTACCGACAAGCAATCTTGTCACAACTAGTTGCAGCTCGCTTAAGTTGTTGAGCGAACTCGAAACAAAGTAAGGGCGCTAGCAGCTCGCTTAAGTTGCTGAGCGGACTCGAAGCAAAGTAAGGGCGCTAGCAGCTCACTTAAGTTGTTGAGCGGACTCGAAACAAAGTAAGGGCGCGACTAGCTACGAGTTGATTCCTCCGCGCACAGGTTTTCCGTACAAAGAACAAGATCTCCGAGGCGGATAACCTTATATAGAAAGGAAATATCTAAAGTTTCGCGCGACTTAGCTTTTTCTGTCGCCGCACTGGCGTCGTTCTTCTGCTCGCCCGCTCCTTGGGAACCATGACGATGAAGATTTAGCTTGCGTGCACGCCGGATCGGGTTCGCACGATCTCGACGCCCCCTACCTGGCGCGCCAGAGATGTCGGGGGCGATGCTGATTCCCGCCAACACCTATGGGGACAGGGCCCCTTTTCGGATCGGTGGGGGCGGAGAGCGCACAAAGAGCGGATCGAGGCAGTGCACGCGGGCGATTTTACCCAGCTTAGGGCCGCACGGATGCGTAAAACCCTACTGCTGCTTGTTTGTGTATATTGGATTCTTGCTCAGGAGCGATGGACGCTGCCAGACTGAGCTTGAGAGTGTTCCTGGTGTTGAACGAGATGAACTGCCCTACCCTCTGAATTTTCCGAACCCTTCGGAACCTCCTCTACGTTGCGCTTGGGCCTCCTTTTATACTCAAGGGGTCACCGACAGGGGGCAACGTAGACAAGAAGGGTAAAAATGGAAAAGGATGCGGTAGGTGCAGCTACCGCTACTGTGGATACAGTGCACCCTACCTAACTCTGACGGCAGGGGACAAGGGCATTAAATGCATGTCTGAGTCTCCTAAACAGTGCAAAAGGTGACCGTTTGGAGCGCCACCGTTTGCCACGATGGGCTTCTCTTCATCTCTGCTTGCCACCATGTACCCCTAGCTGCACGGCCTCCCGCCACGTGCGCTTGGGAGAGTCCCAGAGCGACACGTTAGCAGGTGAGCTGGAGCGCGGGCACGAAGTGGGGGTTTCCCGCGGCAAGCTCCTTGCCGCGGCCGTCGTCTTGTCGCGTCTGGAAGCTTGTCGCTCGCTGGATCTTGGCGGGACGCAGAGCGCGTCGCGGCAAGCTTTCTTGGTATGTCTTGAGTGGCCTTCCCGGCAAGCTCCTCTTGCCAGGGTCTTGTCTCTTCCCGGCAAGCTCCTCTTGCCGGGGCCTTGGTTTGAGTACTTTGTTCTTGAATGGTCTTCAAGGGAACCACGGAGGGTCCTGGCGGTCACTCGGCAGGCCTTGCCGCGAGGCACTGCAACTGCCCGTGCACGAGTTCGGGGTAATAGGGTACCCCTACTCTAGTACACCGACACGGAGACATACCCATAGGATTTTTATATGCAGTTCTATAGGCCCATAATGCATCATCAAGTTTCTTGGACCAATTCTTTCTAGACATATTGATAGTCTTTTGCAAAATTAATTTGAGCTCTCTATTACTCAATTCTACTTGACCACTAGACTGAGGGTGATAAGGAGATGCAATTCTATGATTAACATCATACTTAGCAAGCATTTTCCGGAAAGCACCATGAATAAAATGTGAACCACCATCAGTCATTAAATATCTAGGGACTCCAAATCTTGGAAAAATAACTTCTTTAAGCATTTTAATAGAAGTTTTATGATCACCACTACTAGTTGGAATAGCTTCTACCCACTTAGTAACGTAATCAACAGCAACTAAAATATGTGTATAACCATTAGAGGCAGGAAAAGGTCCCATATAGTCAAAGCCCCAAACATCAAATGGTTCAATAACGAGTGAATAGTTCATAGGCATTTCTTGACGTCTACTAATATTACCAATTCTTTGACATTCATCACAAGATAAGACAAACTTACGGGCATCTTTGAAGAGTGTAGGCCAATAAAAACCAGATTGCAATACCTTATGTGCAGTTCTATCTCCAGCATGGTGTCCTCCATAAGCTTCGGAGTGACACTTGCGTAGGATCTGTTCCTGTTCATGCTCAGGTACACAACGTCTAATAACACCATCTACTCCTTCTTTATAAAGATGTGGGTCTTCCCAAAAGTAATGCCTCAAATCATAGAAGAACTTTTTCTTTTGCTGGTATGTGAAACTAGGTGGTATGAATTTGGCAACAATGTAATTAACATAATCAGCATACCATGGAGCAGTATGAGAAGCATTTATGACATTTAATTGCTCATCAGGAAAGCTATCATCAATAGGTAGTGGGTCATCAAGCACATTTTCTAACCTAGACAAGTTGTCTGCAACGAGGTTCTCAGCTCCCTTTCTATCAACAATATGTAAATCAAATTCTTGTAGCAAGAGAACCCATCTAATAAGTCTAGGTTTAGCATCTTCCTTTTCCATAAGATATTTAATAGCAGCATGATCAGTGTGAATAGTTACTTTAGAATCAACAATATAAGGTCTGAACTTATCACAAGCAAATACAACTGCTAAGAATTATTTTTCAGTAGTAGCATAATTTCTTTGAGCATTGTCTAGGGTTTTACTAGCATATTGAATAACGTTTAATTTCTTATCAACTCTTTTCCCTAGAACAGCACCTACAGCATAATCACTAGCATCACACATAATTTCAAAGGGTAAATTCCAATCAGGTGGCTGAACAATAGGTACAGAGATCAATGCTTTCTTAAGTATTTCAAATGCTTCTACACAATCATCATCGAAGACAAATGGTGTATCTTTTTGTAATAAATTAGTCAGAGGCCGAGAAATTTTTGACAAGTCCTTAATGAACCTCCTATAAAATCCGGCGTGACCAAGGAAACTTCTTATACCTTTGATGTCCTTGGGGCATGGCATCTTTTCAATAGCATCAACCTTGGCTTTATCAAGTTCAATGCCTCTTTCAGAAACTTTATGCCCCAAGACAATACCTTCATTAACCATAAAGTGGCACTTTTCCCAATTCAAGACAAGATTAGTTTCTTCACATCTCTGCAAAACTCGATCAAGGTTGCTCAAGCAATCATCCAAAGAAGATCCATAGACGGAGAAATCGTCCATGAAAACCTCACAAATCTTTTCACAAAAGTCAGAGAATATAGCCATCATGCATCTTTGAAAGGTAGCAGGTGCATTACATAAACCAAAAGGCATACGTCTATAAGCAAAAGTACCAAAAGGGCAAGTAAAAGTAGTCTTTGATTGGTCCTTGGCTGACACAGGTATTTGAGAGAAACCATAATAACCATCTAGAAAGCAAAATTGTGTATGTTTGGATAATCTTTCTAGCATTTGAGCGATAAAAGGTAAGGGGTAATGATCCTTTTTAGTGGCCTTATTTAATTTGCGAAAATCAATTACCATCCTGACTATCAGCAACGGAATAGATTATACTTGCCTCAAGGAGCTTTAGTATTTCCTTTCTTACCACTTCTTTCATTTTAGGATTCAGCCGTCGTTGATGATCACGAACTGGTTTAGCATCTTCTTCCAAATTTATTTTATGTTGACATAGAGTGGGACTAATGCCCTTAAGATCATCAAGAGTATACCCAATAGCAGCATGGTGCATCTTCAGAGCTTTCAATAATCTCTCTTCCTCATGCTCTGAAAGATTAGCACTAATAATAATAGGATATATCTTTTTCTCATCAAGATAAGCATATTTAAGAGTATCAGGTAACGGTGTAAGGTCAAACACGAGATCGCCCTTGGGTGGAGGAGGATCCCCTAGGATTTCAATAGGCAAATTGTGTTTCAGAATAGGTTCCTGTTTAAAGAATACTTCATCTATTTCCCTTCTTTCATTCATAAACATATCATTTTCATGGTCTAGCAAATATTGTTCTAAAGGATCACTAGGAGGTACGGCAATAGAAGCAAGACCAATAATTTCATCCTTACTAGGTAATTATTCTTCACGGTGTTTTCTACTAAATTTAGAGAAATTAAATTCATGAGACATATCATCTAAACGATAGTAATAACATCCTTTTTGCAATCTATCTTAGCATTAACAATGTTTAAGAAGGGTCTACCAAATATAATGGGACAAAAGCTATCTTGTGGGGAACCAAGAACAAGAAAATCAGCAGGATATTTAGTTTTCCCACACAAGACTTCAACATCTCTAATAATTCCCATTGGTGAAATAGTATCTCTATTGGCAAGTTTAATTGTGACATCAATATCTTCTAACTCAACAGGTGCAATATCATGCATAATTTCTCTATATAGGTCAATGGGTACTGCACTAGCACTGGCACCCATATCACATAAGCCATGATAACAATGATCTCCTATTTTAACAGAAATAACAGGCATGCCTACCACAAGTCTAGGTTTATCTTTAGCACAAGGTTTAGCAATTCTAGCAGTTTCATCACAGAAATAAATAACATGCCCATCAATATTATCAGCCAAAAGATCTTTAACAATAGCAATATCAGGTTCAACTTTAATTTGCTCAGGAGGTGTATAAGTTTTAATATTGCTTTTACGAACCACAGTTGAAGCTTTAGCATGATCCTTTATCCTAAAAGGGAAAGGTGGTTTCTCAACATAAGAAGTAGGAACAATAGGATCATTATAAGTGATAGTCTTTTCTTCAACTTTAATAGGTGCAGCTACTATTACTTCTATGGGAGGATGATATTTAAACCACTTATCCTTAGGGAGATCAACATAAGTAGCAAAAGATTCATAGAAAGAAGCTACTATCTCAGAGTCAAGTCCATATTTAGTGCTAAATTTACGGAAAACATCGGTATCCATATAGGATTTAACACAATCAAACTTAGGTGTCATACCTGACTCCTTACCTTCATCGAGGTCCCAATCTTCAGAGTTGCGTTTAATTCTTTCCAATAAATCCCATTTGAATTCAATAGTCTTCGTCATAAAAGAGCCAGCAGAAGAAGTATCAAGCATGGTGCGATTGTTATTAGAAAGCCGAGCATATAATTTTTGAATAATCATCTCTCTTGAGAGCTCATGATTGGGGCATGAATATAACATTGATTTAAGCCTCCCCCAAGATTGAGAGATGATTTCTCCTTCACGAGGCCAAAAATTATATATATAATTGCGATCGCGATGAACAAGATGCATAGGATAAAACTTCTGATGAAATTCCAATTTCAATCATTTGTAGTTCCATGACCCCGTATCATCACATAGCCTATACCATGTCAATGCATCTTACTTCAAAGATAAAGGGAAGACCTTCTTCTTAATAACATCTCCGGGTACACCTACAAGCTTAAATAATCCACAAACTTCATCCACATATATTAGGTGCTCATCAGGATGAGTTGTTCCATCTCCTGCAAAAGGATTAGCTAGCAGCTTTTCTATCATACCCGAAGGAATTTCAAAGCATACATTTTCATTTTCAGTAGGTTCAATAGGTTGAAGAGCAACTCTTTGCTCTACTGGTCAGGGTGAAGATACCCCGAACAAGCCCCTTAGAGGATTACTTTCCATAGTAACAAGTGACAGTAAATTTCAGCACACTATATAAATTCTCCTTACCAAATTCCACCTTCCAAAGGCGCTTCACTCCCCGGCAACGGCGCCAGAAAATAGCCTTGATGACCCACAAGTATAGGGGGTCTATCGTAGTCCTTTCGATAAGTAAGAGTATCAAACCCAATGAGGAGCAGAAGGAAATGATAAGCGGTTTCCAGCAAGCTATTCTCTGCAAGTACTAAAATAAGTGGTAACATATTGTTTTGTGATAGGATAATTTGTAACAAGCAATAAGTAGCAAAAGTAAATAAAGTGCAGCAAGGTGGCCCAATCCTTTTTGTAGAAAAGGACAAGCCTGTACAAACTCTTATATAGAGAAAAGCGCTCCCGAGGACATATGGGAATATCATCAAGCTAGTTTTCATCACGTTCATATGATTCGCGTTCGGTACTTTGATAATTTGGTATGTGGGTGGACCAGTGCTTGGGTACTGTCCTTACTTGGACAAGCATCCCACTTATGATTAACCTCTATTGCAAGCGTCCGCAACTACAACAAAAGTATTAAGGTAGACCTAACCATAGCATGAAACATATGGATCCAAATCAGCCCCTTACGAAGCAACGCATAAACTAGGGTTTAAGCTTCTGTCACTCGCAACCCATCATCTACTTATTACTTCCCAATGCCTTCCTCTAGTCCCAAATAATGGTGAAGCGTTATGTAGTCGACGTTCACACAACACCACTAGAGGAGAGGCAACATACATCTCATCAAAATGTCGAACGAATACCAAATTCACATGACTGCTAATAACAAGACTTCTCCCATGTCCTCAGGAACAAACGTAACTACTCACAAAGCATATTCATGTTCATAATCATAGGGGTATTAATATGCATATAGGATCTGAACATATGATCCTTCACCAAATAAACCAACTAGCATCAACTACAAGGAGTAATTAACACTACTAGCAACCCACAGGTACCAATTACGGACTAGGAGACAAGAATTGGATACAGGAGATGAACTAGGGTTTTGAGAGGAAATGGTGCTGGTGAAGATGTTGATGGAGATTGCCCTCTCTCGATGAGAGGAGCGTTGGTGATGAGGATGGCGATGATTTCCCCCTTTCGGAGGGAAGTTTCCCCGGCAGAACTGCTCCGCCGGAGCCCTAGATTGGATCCGCCAAGGTTCCGCCTCGTGGCGGCGAAGTTTCGTCCGAGGAGATGGCTTATGATTTTTTCCTCATCGAAAGACTCCATATAGCAAAAGATGGCCATCGGAGGGCCACTAGGGGGCCCATGAGGTAGGGGGCGCGCCCAGGGGGTAGGGCACCCCCCCCCACCCTCGTGGGCAGGGTGTGGCCCCCCTAGTACACTTCTTGCGCTCAGTATTTTTTATATATTCTGAAAACGTCTTCCGTGAAGTTTCAGGACTTTTGGAGCTGTGCAGAATAGGTCTCTAATATTTGCTCCTTTTCCAGCCCAGAATCCCAGCTGCCGGCATTCTCCCTCTTTATGTAAACCTTGTAAAATAAGAGAGAATAGGCATAAGTATTGTGACATAATGTGTAATAACAGCCCATAATGCAATAAATATCGATATAAAAGCATGATGAAAAATGGACGTATCAAATCCCCCAAGCTTAGACCTCGCTTGTCCTTGAGCGAAAGCCGAAATCGAAAAATATGTCCACATGTTTAGAGATAGAGGTGTCGATAAAAAGAAAATACGGACATGAGGGCATCATGATCATTCTTAGAACAGCAACTTATATAATTCTTGTCATATGATCTCTTATGCTAGAGTAACAATTCAATCACAGTTTCAAGTATGAATCATAAACTTCATTGAAAACTAACAAACTATAATCTCAGTCATTGGAGCAATTGCAATTTATCATAACATAGGAAAGAGTCAATATAAGAGATTTTCAGCAAGTCCACATACTCAACTATCATATTGTCTTTCACAATTGCTAACACTCACGCAATACTTATGGGTATGGAGTTTTAATCGGACACAGAGAAAGATAGGGGCTTATAGTTTTGCCTCCCAACGTTTTACCTCAAGGGTAATGTCAACAATAATAGTTCATGAAAACTCACATCTAATTAGCCATATATACCAGGATCTTTCCAACATACTGTGCTTGCCAAAGGATAAAATGTAAAAAGGAAGGGTGAAGATCACCATGACTCTTATGCAAGGTAGGATATAAAAGTAAAAGATAGGCCCTTCACACAGGCAAGCAGAGGTTGTCATGCGCTTTTATGGTTGGATGCACAAAATCTTAATGCGAAAGAACGTCACTTTATATTGCCAATTGTGATATGGAACTTTATTATGCAGTCTGTCGCTTTTATTTCTTCCACATCACATGATCGTATAAAGCTTATTTTCTCCCACACTAATAAGTCATACATATTTAGAGAGCAATTTTTATTGCTTGCACCGATGACAACTTACTTGGAGGATCTTATTCAATCCATAGGTAGGTATGGTGGACTCTCATGGCAAAACTGGTTTAAGGGTATTTGGAAGCACAAGTAGTATCTCTACTTGGTGCGATGAATTTGGCTAGCAAGAAGGGGAAAGGCAAGCTCAACCATGTTGGATGATCCATGACAATATAATTTATCGCAGATGTAAGAAAACATAACCCATTACGTTGTTTTGCTTGTCCAACGTCAACTCTTTAGCATGTCATATTTTAATGAGTGCTCATAATCATAAAAGATGTCCAAGATAGTATATTTATATGTGAACACCTCTCTTTCTTCATTACTTCCTATTAATTGCAACGATGACCAAAACTATGTTTGTCAACTCTCAACAACTTTTATTCATCATGCTTTTTCTATGTGAGCTCATTACTCTCCATAAGATCCGTATGATCTCTTTGTTCCCCCCTTTTTTTATTTATTTCTCTTTTCTTTTATTCACTTAGGATCATGGCAAAATAATCAAGCCCTTGACTCAACACTATTCTTTATTATATATAGCTCACGGACTCGATTACATAGAGGGATCATAAAGCAAAACTCAAAACTAGATGATGACATAAACTTTATTCTACGAGATCAAGATATTACCAAAACGATCGAACTAAGAAAAACGGTAAAGATAAAAGTGATGGTGATACGATACCGGGGCACTCCCCCAAGCTTGGCAGTTGCCAAGGGGAGTGCCCATACCAGATACTCAGTTCTTCTTTGTTCATGAAGAAGATGGTGGTTTTGTTGATGGCGTAGGCTTCTTCCTTAATTTGCGCTTGAGGACAGAATTTTGGTCCCTTAGGTCCTCGATCTCCTGCTCCAGGCTCAGTATCTTTTTGCATAGTTCTTGTTTGTTTTCATGTCCCCGGGTTGAGGTAGTGGGACTTTATCTTCATCTGAGCTTGTCTCCTCCTTTCCCTTAGGTTCATAGTCCTCTTCTTCTTCCGTAGTCCAACCGCAATGCTCCACATCCCCATAGACTTTAGGATCGGCAAGGTAATCAGCCACATAGCTCTCTCCTTCCGAATCCTGGGACGACATGTTGCTCAAATCTGCAGTAGGACAGCTCGAAACAAAGACATGAGATATTTGCGTGATACGGGAGTAAAAACCTCAGGGAGGTTATATAATGAATTTTTACCGACCAAAATATGTATCGTGTAAGAAAACGGAGTCCGGAAAGCGCACAAGGTGCGCACGAGGTAGGGGGCGCGCCCAGGAGGGTAGGGCGCGCCCTCCACCCTCGTGGATCCCTCATGTCCTTCCCGGACCGCTTCTTATTTTTCTATTCCTCTAAACATTCCAAAACGGAGAAATATTGCCTTAAAAACTGTTTTGGAGTCGGCTTACTTACCGTACCACATACCTATTCCTTTTTGGAGTCTTAAACGTTCCGGAAAGTGTCCCTTATGTATTCCTCCGGGGTTACCTTTTCAATAACATTGGTTTCAACATTTATGGGATTACCTGAGATATAATGTTTGATTCTTTGACCGTTCACCACCTTCAGATTTGTGCCTTCGAAGTTGTTGATTTTTATGGCACCAGAACGATAGACCTCCTCGATAACGTAAGGACCTTCCCATTTAGAGAGAAGTTTTCCTGCAAAAAATCTCAAACGAGAGTTGTATAGCAATACATAATCACCTACATTAAACTCACGCTTTTGTATCCTTTTATCATGCCATCTTTTAACTTTTTCTTTAAACAACTTGGCATTTTCGTAGGCTTGGGCTCTCCATTCAACGAGTGAGCTAATATCAAATAACATCTTCTCACCGGCAAGTTTAAAATCATAATTGAGCTCTTTAATAGCCCAATATGCCTTGTGTTTTAGTTCGAGAGGTAAGTGACATGCTTTTCCATAAACCATTTTATACGGAGACATACCCATAGGATTTTTATATGCAGTTCTATAGGCCCATAATGCATCATCAAGTTTCTTGGACCAATTCTTTCTAGGCATATTGATACTCTTTTACAAAATTAATTTGAGCTCTCTATTACTCAATTCTACTTGACCACTAGACTGAGGGTGATAAGGAGATGCAATTCTATGATTAACATCATACTTAGCAAGCATTTTCCGGAAAGCACCATGAATAAAATGTGAACCACCACAGTCATTAAATATCTAGGGACTCCAAATCTTGGAAAAATAACTTCTTTAAGCATTTTAATAGAAGTTTTATGATCACCACTACTAGTTGGAATAGCTTCTACCCACTTAGTAACGTAATCAACAGCAACTAAAATATGTGTATAACCATTAGAGGCAGGAAAAGGTCCCATATAGTCAAAGCCCCAAACATCAAATGGTTCAATAACGAGTGAATAGTTCATAGGCATTTCTTGACGTCTACTAATATTACCAATTCTTTGACATTCATCACAAGATAAGACAAAACTTACGGGCATCTTTGAAGAGTGTAGGCCAATAAAAACCAGATTGCAATACCTTATGTGCAGTTCTATCTCCAGCATGGTGTCCTCCATAAGCTTCGGAGTGACACTTGCATAGGATCTGTTCCTGTTCATGCTCAGGTACACAACGTCTAATAACACCATCTACTCCTTCTTTATGACATTTAATTGCTCATCAGGAAAGCTATCATCAATAGGTAGTGGGTCATCAAGCACATTTTCTAACCTAGACAAGTTGTCTGCAACGGGGTTCTCAGCTCCCTTTCTATCAACAATATGTAAATCAAATTCTTGTAGCAAGAGAACCCATCTAATAAGTCTAGGTTTAGCATCTTCCTTTTCCATAAGATATTTAATAGCAGCATGATTAGTGTGAATAGTTACTTTAGAATCAACAATATAAGGTCTGAACTTATCACAAGCAAATACAACTGCTAAGAATTATTTTTCAGTAGTAGCATAATTTCTTTGAGCATTGTCTAGGGTTTTACTAGCATATTGAATAACGTTTAGTTTCTTATCAACTCTTTGCCCTAGAAAACACCTACAGCATAATCACTAGCATCACACATAATTTCAAAGGGTAAATTCCAATCAGGTGGCTGAACAATAGGTGCAGAGATCAATGCTTTCTTAAGTATTTCAAATGCTTCTACACAATCATCATCGAAGACAAATGGTGTATCTTTTGTTAATAAATTAGTCAGAGGCCGAGAAATTTTTGAGAAGTCCTTAATGAACCTCCTATAAAATCCAGCGTGACCAAGGAAACTTCTTATACCTTTGATGTCCTTGGGGCATGGCATCTTTTCAATAGCATCAACCTTGGCTTTATCAACTTCAATACCTCTTTCAGAAACTTTATGCCCCAAGACAATACCTTCATTAACCATAAAGTGGCACTTTTCCCAATTCAAGACAAGATTAGTTTCTTCACATCTCTGCAAAACTCGATCAAGGTTTCTCAAGCAATCATCAAAAGAAGATCCATAGACGAAGATATCGTCCATGAAAACCTCACAAATCTTTTCACAAAAGTCAGAGAATATAGCCATCATGCATCTTTGAAAGGTAGCAGGTGCATTACATAAACCAAAAGGCATACGTCTATAAGCAAAAGTACCAAAAGGGCAAGTAAAAGTAGTCTTTGATTGATCCTTGGCTGACACAGGTATTTGAGAGAAACCAGAATAACCATCTAGAAAGCAAAAATGTGTATGTTTGGATAATCTTTCTAGCATTTGATCGATAAAAGGTAAGGGGTAATGATCCTTTTTAGTGGCCTTATTTAATTTGCGAAAATCAATTACCATCCTATAACCTGTAATAATTCTTTGAGGAATCAATTCATCTTTATCATTAGGAACGACAGTAATACCTCCCTTCTTAGGGACACAATGGACAAGACTTACCCACTGACTATCAGCAACGGGATAGATTATACCTTGCCTCAAGGAGCTTTAGTATTTCCTTTCTTACCACTTCTTTCATTTTAGGATTCAGCCGTCGTTGATGATCACGAACTGGTTTAGCATCTTCTTCCAAATTTATTTTGTGTTGACATAGAGTGGGACTAATGCCCTTAAGATCATCAAGAGTATACCCAATAGCAGCATGGTGCGTCTTCAGAGTTTTCAATAATCTCTCTTCCACATGCTCTGAAAGATTAGCACTAATAATAATAGGATATATCTTTTTCTCATCAAGATAAGCATATTTAAGAGTATCAGGTAACGGTGTAAGGTCAAACACGAGATCACCCTTGGGTGGAGGAGGATCCCCTAGGATTTCAATAGGCAAATTGTGTTTCAGAATAGGTTCCTGTTTAAAGAATACTTCATCTATTTCCCTTCTTTCATTCATAAACATATCATTTTCATGGTCTAGCAAATATTGTTCTAAAGGATCACTAGGAGGTACGGCAATAGAAGCAAGACCAATAATTTCATCCTTACTAGGTAATTTTTCTTCACGGTGTTTTCAACTAAATTTAGAGAAATTAAATTCATGAGACATATCATCTAAACGATAGTAACAACATCCTTTTTGCAATCTATCTTAGCATTAACAATGTTTAAGAAGGGTCTACCAAATATAATGGGACAAAAGCTATCTTGTGGGGAACCAAGAACAAGAAAATCAGCAGGATATTTAGTTTTCCCACACAAGACTTCAACATATCTAACAATTCCCATTGGTGAAATGGTATCTCTATTGGCAAGTTTAATTGTGACATCAATATCTTCTAACTCAACAGGTGCAATATCATGCATAATTTCTCTATATAGGTCAATGGGTACTGCACTAGCACTGGCACCCATATCACATAAGCCATGATAACAATGATCTCCTATTTTAACAGAAATAACAGGCATGCCTACCACAAGTCTAGGTTTATCTTTAGCACAAGGTTTAGCAATTCTAGCAGTTTCATCACAGAAATAAATAACATGCCCATCAATATTATCAGCCAAAAGATCTTTAACAATAGCAATATCAGGTTCAACTTTAATTTTCTCAGGAGGTGTATAAGTTTTAATATTGCTTTTACGAACCACAGTTGAAGCTTTAGCATGATCCTTTATCCTAAAAGGGAAAGGTGGTTTCTCAACATAAGAAGTAGGAACAATAGGATCATGATAAGTGATAGTCTTTTCTTCAACTTTAATAGGTGCAGCTACTATTACTTCTATGGGAGGATGATATTTAAACCACTTATCCTTAGGGAGATCAACATAAGTAGCAAAAGATTCATAGAAAGAAGCTACTATCTCAGAGTCAAGTCCATATTTAGTGCTAAATTTACGGAAAACATTGGTATCCATAAAAGATTTGACACAATCAAACTTAGGTGTCATACCTGACTCCTTACCTTCACCGAGGTCCCAATCTTCAGAGTTGCGTTTAATTCTTTCCAATAAATCCCATTTGAATTCAATAGTCTTCGTCATAAAAGAGCGAGCAGAAGAAGTATCAAGCATGGTGCGATTGTTATTAGAAAGCCGAGCATATAATTTTTGAATAATCATCTCTCTTGAGAGCTCATGATTGGGGCATGAATATAACATTGATTTAAGCCTCCCCCAAGCTTGAGAGATGATTTCTCCTTCACGAGGACAAAAATTATATATATAATTGCGATCGCGATGAACAAGATGCATAGGATAAAACTTCTGATGAAATTCCAATTTCAATTTGTAGTTCCATGACCCCGTATCATCACATAGCCTATACCATGTCAATGCATCTTCCTTCAAAGATAAAGGGAAGACCTTCTTCTTAATAACATCTCCGGGTACACCTGCAAGCTTAAATAATCCACAAACTTCATCCACATATATTAGGTGCTCATCAGGATGAGTTGTTCCAGCTCCTGCAAAAGGATTAGCTAGCAGCTTTTCTATCATACCTGAAGGAATTTCAAAGCATACATTTTCATTTTCAGTAGGTTCAATAGGTTGAGGATCAACTCTTTACTCTACTGGTCAGGGTGAAGATACCCCGAACAAGCCCCTTAGAGGATTACTTTCCATAGTAACAAGTGACAGTAAATTTCAGCACACTATATAAATTTTCCTTACCAAATTCCACCTTCGAAAGGCGCTTCACTCCCCGGCAACGGCGCTAGAAAATAGTCTTTATGACCCACAAGTATAGGGGATCTATCGTAGTCCTTTCGATAAGTAAGAGTATCAAACCCAATGAGGAGCAGAAGGAAATGATAAGCGGTTTCTAGCAAGCTATTCTCTGCAAGTACTAAAATAAGTGGTAACATATTGTTTTGTGATAGGATAATTTGTAACAAGCAACAAGTAGAAAAAGTAAATGAAGTGCAGCAAGGTGGCCCAATCCTTTTTGTAGAAAAGGACAAGCCTGGACAAACTCTTATATAGAGAAAAGCGCTCCCGAGGACACATGGGAATATCATCAAGCTAGTTTTCATCACGTTCATATGATTCGCGTTTGGTACTTTGATAATTTGGTATGTGGGTGGACCAGTGCTTGGGTACTGTCCTTACTTGGACAAGCATCCCACTTATGATTAACCTCTATTGCAAGCGTCCGCAACTACAACAAAAGTATTAAGGTAGACCTAACCATAGCATGAAACATATGGATCCAAATCAGCCCCTTACGAAGCAACGCATAAACTAGGGTTTAAGCTTCTGTCACTCGCAACCCATCATCTACTTATTACTTCCCAATGCCTTCCTCTAGGCCCAAATAATGGTGAAGTGTTATGTAGTTGACGTTCACATAACACCACTAGAGGAGAGGCAACATACATCTCATCAAAATGTCGAACGAATACCAAATTCACATGACTGCTAATAACAAGACTTCTCCCATGTCCTCAGGAACAAACGTAACTACTCACAAAGCATATTCATATTCATAATCATAGGGGTATTAATATGCATATAGGATCTGAACATATGATCTTTCACCAAATAAACCAACTAGCATCAACTACAAGGAGTAATTAACACTACTAGCAACCCACAGGTACCAATTCCGGACTAGGAGACAAGAATTGGATACAGGAGATGAACTAGGGTTTTGAGAGGAGATGGTGCTGGTGAAGATGTTGATGGAGATTGCCCTCTCTCGATGAGAGGAGCGTTGGTGATGAGGATGGCGATGATTTCCCCCTCCCGGAGGGAAGTTTCCCCGGCAGAACTGCTCCGCCGGAGCCCTAGATTGGATCCGCCAAGGTTCCGCCTCATGGCGGCAAAGTTTCGTCCGAGGAGATGGCTTATGATTTTTTCCTCATCGAAAGACTCCATATAGTAGAAGATGGCCATCGGAGGGCCACCAGGGGGCCCATGAGGTAGGGGGCGCGCCCAGGGGGTAGGGCGCCCCCACACCCTCGTGGGCAGGGTGTGGCCCCCCTAGTACACTTCTTGCGCTCAGTATTTTTTATATATTCTGAAAACGTCTTCCGTGAAGTTTCAGGACTTTTGGAGCTGTGCAGAATAGGTCTCTAATATTTGCTCCTTTTCCAGCCCAGAATCCCAGCTGCCGGCATTCTCCCTCTTTATGTAAACCTTGTAAAATAAGAGAGAATAGGCATAAGTATTGTTACATAATGTGTAATAACAGCCCATAATGCAATAAATATCGATATAAAAGCATGATGCAAAATGGACGTATCAAATCCCCCAAGCTTAGACCTCGCTTGTCCTTGAGCGAAAGCCGAAATCGAAAAATATGTCCACATGTTTAGAGATAGAGGTGTCAATAAAAATAAAATACGGACATGAGGGCATCATGATCATTCTTAGAACAGCAACTTATATAATTCTTGTCATATGATCTCTTATGCTAGAGTAACAATTCAATCACAGTTTCAAGTATGAATCATAAACTTCATTGAAAACTAACAAACTATAATCTCAGTCATTGGAGCAATTGAAATTTATCATAACATAGGAAAGAGTCAATATAAGAGATTTTCAGCAAGTCCACATACTCAACTATCATATTGTCTTTCACAATTGCTAACACTCACGCAATACTTATGTGTATGGAGTTTTAATCGGACACAGAGAAAGATAGGGGCTTATAGTTTTGCCTCCCAACGTTTTACCTCAAGGGTAATGTCAACAATAATAGTTCATGAAAACTCACATCTAATTAGCCATATATACCAGGATCTTTCCAACATACTGTGCTTGCCAAAGGATAAAATGTAAAAAGGAAGGGTGAAGATCACCATGACTCTTATGCAAGGTAGGATATAAAAGTAAAAGATAGGCCCTTCACAGAGGCAAGCAGAGGTTGTCATGCGCTTTTATGGTTGGATGCACAAAATCTTAATGCGAAAGAACGTCACTTTATATTGCCACTTGTGATATGGAACTTTATTATGCAGTCTGTCGCTTTTATTTCTTCCACATCACATGATCGTATAAAGCTTATTTTCTCCCACACTAATAAGTCATACATACTTAGAGAGCAATTTTTATTGCTTGCACCGACGACAACTTACTTGGAGGATCTTATTCAATCCATAGGTAGGTATGGTGGACTCTCATGGCAAAACTGGTTTAAGGGTATTTGGAAGCACAAGTAGTATCTCTACTTGGTGCGATGAATTTGGCTAGCAAGAGGGGGAAAGACAAGCTCAACCATGTTGGATGATCCATGACAATATAATTTATCTCAGATGTAAGAAAACATAACCCATTACGTTGTCTTCCTTGTCCAACGTCAACTCTTTAGCATGTCATATTTTAATGAGTGCTCATAATCATAAAAGATGTCCAAGATAGTATATTTATATGTGAACACCTCTCTTTCTTCATTACTTCCTATTAATTGCAACGATGACCAAAACTATGTTTGTCAACTCTCAACAACTTTTATTCATCATGCTTTTTCTATGTGAGCTCATTACTCTCCATAAGATCCGTATGATCTCTTTGTTCCCCGCTTTTTTTATTTATTTCTCTTTTCTTTTATTCACTTAGGATCATGGCAAAATAATCAAGCCCTTAACTCAACACTATTCTTTATTATATATAGCTCGCGGACTCGATTACATAGAGGGATCATAAAGCAAAACTCAAAACTAGATGATGACATAAACTTTATTCTACTAGATCAAGATATTACCAAAACGATCGAACTAAGAAAAACGGTAAAGATAAAAGTGATGGTGATACGATACCGGGGCACTCCCCCAAGCTTGGCAGTTGCCAAGGGGAGTGCCCATACCAGATACTCAGTTCTTCTTTGTTGGTGAAGAAGATGGTGGTTTTGTTGATGGCGTAGGCTTCTTCCTTAATTTGCGCTTGGGGACAAAATTTTGGTCCCTTAGGTCCTCAATCTCCTGCTCCAGGCTCAGTATCTTTTTGCATAGTTCTTGTTTGTTTTCATGTCCCCGGGTTGAGGTAGTGGGACTTTATCTTCATCTGAGCTTGTCTCCTCCTTTCCCTTAGGTTCATAGTCCTCTTCTTCTTCCGTAGTCCAACCGCAATGCTCCACATCCCCATAGACTTTAGGATTGGCAAGGTAATCAGCCACATAGCTCTCTCCTTCCGAATCCTGGGACGACATGTTGCTCAAATCTGCAGCAGGACAGCTCGAAACAAAGACATGAGATATTTGCGTGATACGGGAGTCAAAACCTCAGCGAGGTTATATAATGAATTTTTACCGACCAAAATATGTGTTGTGTAAGAAAACGGAGTCCGGAAAGCGCACAAGGTGCGCACGAGGTAGGGGGCGCGCCCAGGAGGGTAGGGCGCGCCCTCCACCCTCGTGGATCCCTCGTGTCCTTCCCGGACCGCTTCTTATTTTTCTATTCTTCTAAATATTCCAAAACGGAGAAATATTGCCTTAAAAACTGTTTTGGAGTCGGCTTACTTACCGTACCACATACCTATTCCTTTTCATAGTCTTAAACGTTCCGAAAAGTGTCCCTTATGTATTCCTCCGGGGTTACGGTTTCAATAACATTGGTTTCAACATTTATGGGATTACCTGAGATATAATGTTTGATTCTTTGACCGTTCACCACCTTCGGATTTGTGCCTTCGAAGTTGTTGATTTTTATGGCACCGGAACGATAGACCTCCTCGATAACGTAAGGACCTTCCCATTTAGAGAGAAGTTTTCCTGCAAAAAATCTCAAACGAGAGTTGTATAGCAATACATAATCACCTACATTAAACTCACGCTTTTGTATCCTTTTATCATGCCATCTTTTAACTTTTTCTTTAAACAACTTGGCATTTTCGTAGGCTTGGGCTCTCCATTCAACGAGTGAGCTAATATCAAATAACATCTTCTCACCGGCAAGTTTAAAATCATAATTGAGCTCTTTAATAGCCCAATATGCCTTGTGTTCTAGTTTGAGAGGTAAGTGACATGCTTTTCCATAAACCATTTTATACGGAGACATACCCATAGGATTTTTATATGCAGTTCTATAGGCCCATAATGCATCATCAAGTTTCTTGGACCAATTCTTTCTAGACATATTGATAGTCTTTTACAAAATTAATTTGAGCTCTCTATTACTCAATTCTACTTGACCACTAGACTGAGGGTGATAAGGAGATGCAATTCTATGATTAACATCATACTTAGCAAGCATTTTCCGGAAAGCACCATGAATAAAATGTGAACCACCATCAGTCATTAAATATCTAGGGACTCCAAATCTTGGAAAAATTACTTCTTTAAGCATTTTAATAGAAGTGTTATGATCACCACTACTAGTTGGAATAGCTTCTACCCACTTAGTAACGTAATCAACAGCAACTAAAATATGTGTATAACCATTAGAGGCAGGAAAAGGTCCCATATAGTCAAAGCCCCAAACATCAAATGGTTCAATAACGAGTGAATAGTTCATAGGCATTTCTTGACGTCTACTAATATTACCAATTCTTTGACATTCATCACAAGATAAGACAAAACTTACGGGCATCTTTGAAGAGTGTAGGCCAATAAAAACCAGATTGCAATACCTTATGTGCAGTTCTATCTCCAGCATGGTGTCCTCCATAAGCTTCGGAGTGACACTTGCGTAGGATTTGTTCCTGTTCATGCTCAGGTACACAACGTCTAATAACACCATCTACTCCTTCTTTATGACATTTAATTGCTCATCAGGAAAGCTATCATCAATAGGTAGTGGGTCATCAAGCACATTTTCTAACCTAGACAAGTTGTCTGCAACGGTTTTCTCAGCTCCCTTTCTATCAACAATATGTAAATCAAATTCTTGTAGCAAGAGAACCCATCTAATAAGTCTAGGTTTAGCATCTTCCTTTTCCATAAGATATTTAATAGCAGCATGATCAGTGTGAATAGTTACTTTAGAGTCAACAATATAAGGTCTGAACTTATCACAAGCAAATACAACTGCTAAGAATTATTTTTCAGTAGTAGCATAATTTCTTTGAGCATTGTCTAGGGTTTTTCTAGCATATTGAATAACGTTTAACTTCTTATCAACTCTTTTCCCTAGAACAATACCTACAGCATAATCACTAGCATCACACATAATTTCAAAGGGTAAATTCCAATCAGGTGGCTGAACAATAGGTGCAGAGATCAATGCTTTCTTAAGTATTTCAAATGCTTCTACACAATCATCATCGAAGACAAATGGTGTATCTTTTTGTAATAAATTAGTCACAGGCCGAGAAATTTTTGAGAAGTCCTGAATAAACCTCCTATAAAATCCGGCGTGACCAAGGAAACTTCTTATACCTTTGATGTCCTTGGGGCATGGCATCTTTTCAATAGCATCAACGTTGGCTTTATCAAGTTCAATACCTCTTTCAGAAACTTTATGCCCCAAGACAATACCTTCATTAACCATAAAGTGGCACTTTTCCCAATTCAAGACAAGATTAGTTTCTTCACATCTCTGCAAAACTCGATCAAGGTTGCTCAAGCAATCATCCAAAGAAGATCCATAGACGGAGAAATCGTCCATGAAAACCTCACATATCTTTTCACAGAAGTCAGAGAATATAGCCATCATGCATCTTTGAAAGGTAGCAGGTGCATTACATAAACCAAAAGGCATACGTCTATAAGAAAAAGTACCAAAAGGGCAAGTAAAAGTAGTCTTTGATTGGTCCTTGGCTGACACAGGTATTTGAGAGAAACCAGAATAACCATCTAGAAAGCAAAAATGTGTATGTTTGGATAATCTTTCTAGCATTTGAGCGATAAAAGGTAAGGGGTAATGATCCTTTTTAGTGGCCTTATTTAATTTGCGAAAATCAATTACCATCCTATAACCTGTAATAATTCTTTGAGGAATCAATTCATCTTTATCATTAGGAACGACAGTAATACCTCCCTTCTTAGGGACACAATGGACAAGACTTACCCACTGACTATCAGCAACGAAATAGATTATACTTGCCTCAAGGAGCTTTAGTATTTCCTTTCTTACCACTTCTTTCAGTTTAGGATTCAGCCATCGTTGATGATCACGAACTGGTTTAGCATCTTCTTCCAAATTTATTTTATGTTGACATAGAGTGGCACTAATGCCCTTAAGATCATCAAGAGTATACCCAATAGCAGCATGGTGCGTCTTCAGAGTTTTCAATAATCTCTCTTCCTCATACTCTGAAAGATTAGCACTAATAATAACAGGATATATCTTTTTCTCATCAAGATAAGCATATTTAAGAGTATCAGGTAACGGTGTAAGCTCAAACATGAGATCACCCTTGGGTGGAGGAGGATCCCCTAGGATTTCAACAGGCAAATTGTGTTTCTGAATAGGTTCCTGTTTAAAGAATACTTCATCTATTTCCCTTCTTTCATTAATAAACATATCATTTTCATGGTCTAGCAAATATTGTTCTAAAGGATCACTAGGAGGTACGGCAATAGAAGCAAGACCAATAATTTCATCCTTACTAGGTAATTATTCTTCACGGTGTTGTCTACTAAATTTAGAGAAATTAAATTCATGAGACATATCATCTAAACCGATAGTAACAACATCCTTTTTGCAATCTATCTTAGCATTAACAATGTTTAAGAAGGGTCTACCAAATATAATGGGACAAAACCTATCTTGTGGGGAACCAAGAACAAGAAAATCAGCAGGATATTTAATTTTCCCACACAAGACTTCAACATCTCTAACAATTCCCATTGGTGAAATAGTATCTCTATTGGCAAGTTTAATTGTGACATCAATATCTTCTAACTCAACAGGTGCAATATCATGCATAATTTCTCTATATAGGTCAATGGGTATTGCACTAGCACTGGCACCCATATCACATAAGCCATGATAACAATGATCTCCTATTTTAACAGAAATAACAGGCATGCCTACCACAGGTCTAGGTTTATCTTCAGCACAAGGTTTAGCAATTCTAGTAGTTTCATCACAGAAATAAATAACATGCCCATCAATATTATCAGCCAAAAGATCTTTAACAATAGCAATATCAGGTTCAACTTTAATT
This sequence comes from Triticum aestivum, assembly GCF_018294505.1. Taxonomy (NCBI): domain Eukaryota; kingdom Viridiplantae; phylum Streptophyta; class Magnoliopsida; order Poales; family Poaceae; genus Triticum; species Triticum aestivum. Next base: position 174,043,347 of record NC_057797.1, on the reverse strand, counting down.
TGCTCAGGAGGTGTACAGGTTTTAATATTGCCTTTACGAACCACAATTGAAGCTTTAGCATGATCCTTTATCCTAAAAGGGAAAGGTGGTTTCTCAACATAAGAAGTAGGAACAATAGGATCATTATAAGTGATAGTCTTTTCTTCAACTTTAATAGGTGCAGCTACTATTACTTCTATGGGAGGATGATATTTAAGCCACTTATCCTTAGGGAGATCAACATAAGTAGCAAAAGATTCATAGAAAGAAGCTACTATCTCAGAGAGTCCATATTTAGTGCTAAATTTACAGAAAACATCGGTATCGATAAAAGATTTAACACAATCAAACTTAGGTGTCATACCTGACTCCTTACCTTCATCGAGGTCCCAATCTTCAGAGTTGCGTTTAATTCTTTCCAATAAATCCCATTTGAATTCAATAGTCTTCGTCATAAAAGAGCCAGCACAAGAAGTACCGAGCATGGTGCGATTGTTATCAAAAAACCGAGCATATAATTTTTGAATAATCATCTCTCTTGAGAGCTCATGATTGGGGCATGAATATAACATTGATTTAAGCCTCCCCCAAGCTTGAGCGATGCTTTCTCCTTCACGAGGCCAAAAATTGTATATATAATTGTGATCGCGATGAACAAGATGCATAGGATAAAACTTCTGATGAAATTCCAATTTCAATCATTTGTAGTTCCATGACCCCGTATCATCACATAGCCGATACCATGTCAATGCATCTTCCTTCAAAGATAAAGGGAAGACCTTCTTCTTAATAACATCTCCGGGTACACCTGCAAACTTAAATAATACACAAACTTCATCCACATATATTAGGTGCTCATCAGGATGAGTTGTTCCGTCTCCTTCAAAAGGATTAGCTAGCAGTTTTTCTATCATACCCGAAGGAATTTCAAAGCAGACACTTTCATTTTCAGTAGGTTCAATAGGTTGAGGAGCAACTCTTTGCTCTACTGGTCGGGGTGAAGATACCCCGAACAAGCCCCTCAGAGGATTACTTTCCATAGTAACAAGTGACAGTAAATTTCAGCACACTATATAAATTTTCCTTACCAAATTCCACCTACCAAAGGCGCTTCACTCCCCGGCAATGGAGCCAGAAAAGAGTCTTGATGACCCACAAGTATAGGGGATCTATCGTAGTCCTTTTGATAAGTAATAGTGTTGAACCCAACGAGGAGCAGAAGGAAATGATAAGCGGTTTCCAGCAAGGTATTCTCTGCAAGTACTGAAATAAGTGGTAACATATTGTTTTGTGATAGGATAATTTGTAACGAGCAACAAGTAGCAAAAGTAAATAAAGTGCAGCAAGGTGGCCCAATCCTTTTTGTAGCAAAGGACAAGCCTGGACAAACTCTTATATAGAGAAAAGCGCTCCCGAGGACACATGGGAATATCGTCAAGCTAGTTTTCATCACATTCATATGATTCGCGTTCGGTACTTTGATAATTTGGTATGTGGGTGGACCAGTGCTTGGGTACTGTCCTTACTTGGACAAGCATCCCACTTATGATTAACCTCTATTGCAAGCGTCCGCAACTACAACAAAAGTACTAAGGTAAACCTAACCATAGCATGAAACATATGGATCCAAATCAGCCCCTTACGAAGCAACGCATAAACTAGGGTTTAAGCTTTTGTCACTCTAGCAACCCATCATCTACTTATTACTTCCCAATGCTTTCCTCTAGGCCCAAATAATGGTGAAGTGTTATGTAGTCGACGTTCACATAACACCACTAGAGGAGAGACAACATACATCTCATCAAAATATCGAACGAATACCAAATTCACATGACTGCTAATAGCAAGACTTCTCCCATGTCCTCAGGAACAAACGTAACTACTCACTAAGCATATTCATGTTCATAATCATAGGGGTATTAATATGCATATAGGATCTTAACATATGATCTTTCACCAAATAAACCAACTAGCATCAACTACAAGGAGTAACTAACACTACTAGCAACCCACAAGTACCAATCCCGGACTTGGAGACAAGAATTGGATACAAGAGATGAACTAGGGTTTTGAGAGGAGATGGTGCTGGTGAAGATGTTGATGGAGATTTCCCTCTCCTAATGAGAGGAGCGTTGGTGATGACGATGGCGATGATTTCCCCCTCCCGGAGGGAAGTTTCCTCGGCAGAACAGCTCCACCGGAGCCCTAGATTGGATCCGCCAAGGTTCCGCCTCGTGGCGGCGGAGTTTCATCCGAGGAGATGGCTTATGATTTTTTCCTCATCGAAAGACTCCACATAGCAGAAGATGGCCATCGGAGGGCCACCAGGGGGCCCATGAGGTAGGGGGCATGCCCCCCACCCTCGTGGGTAGGGTGTGGCCCCCCTGGTGAACTTCTTGCGCTCAGTATTTTTTATATATTCTGAAAACGTCTTCCGTGAAGTCTCAGGACTTTTGGAGCTTTGCGGAATAGGTCTCTAATATTTTCTCCTTTTCCAGCCCAGAATCCCAGCTACCGGCATTCTCCCTCTTTATGTAAACCTTGTAAAATAAGAGAGAATAGGCATAAGTATTGTGACATGATGTGTAATAACAACCCATAATGTAATAAATATCGATATAAAAGCATGATGCAAAATGGACGTATCAATGGTTTGCCTCTTTTTTAACATAACACATCAAGTCACAGTTTGTTTGTTCACCCATGGTAGACGATCCTCCATCAAGTGGACAACCAGTACACGTGTCAAATTACCACGTGGGCTGCCTTTTTGTACAGAAATGAGCTCCACCGTGTACTTGCGCGGTTTTGGTTGGGAAAGAGACAGGAGTACATGTGCCGTGCGTGCACCTGTTCTCTTCGTGCACGTCCCCCACCTACGTGAGAGAGAGAGAGAGAGAGATACAAACCTAGACATAATGCGTCGTCCATCCCCATGCCTCCGCCCAGTCCAACCACCAGTCACCACCACGCCCCACTCCTCCTCACCTTATCTCTCATCTTTCTCGAGATATCATTTTTTTCGATGAAATTCTCGAGATACCATTTTTCCGATAAAATTCTCGAGATACCATTAGTTTTTACACATGGTATTACTCCTGCATGGGTCAATCACAACAGGTGTTTTGTAAAAAAAATGCATCTTGATGTTCCGTGCAATGCACGGACATCTTGCTAGTCCATGAAAACAACACATGGAAAAATTTCACGGTGAACGAGGGACTTGAATCTGCTCGGAGGGGTTGTTTGGATCTTGCCCGGGGTAGCCAAAATATTGGCGAACCTTTTGTCCACCGGTGCCTTTGCCACCGATGAATGAGGAATGGCTCGGGTGCTCATGCATCTTCCAGCGTGCACATTGGAAATGAGCTCGCATGAGCTGTGCTTTTTTTGTCCCACCACGACACCCGAGCCGTCCGTAGACCGATCGACGACCCACATATTACGCCATCCAACCATAGCCGCACACATTCTGATAGAAACTCAACCAATCGGACGAAATTCATGCAAACACGGCGATATTTCATATAAACAATGACGGAATTCATATAAAATACCGGAGTTTCATACAAACATGACGGATTTCATTACATTCAAATCAACTAAGCGGTGCTAGTTCTGGACAGCACATGTATATAATACCTGGCCTAAATGGTCACCCGCCGATCCATTTGTGCTCCTCATGTCCGGCAGCACGATCACTGGACTGCCGGGAGCCCTATAGGTATATGCTTCAGTGCAAAGGACGGCTCGCTTCCCCACTGCATAACTGATATGGTTAGCTAATGCCGAAGATGATGGTCAAAGGGGCTTCTCCGCTTTCATGGAGCCCATGCGGGGTCGACGAAGGTCCTCGCAACAAAAGGATCCGGCAAGACACCTGCTGCGTACCCCGACGTCGCCTCTGCGGTGGCCTTCATGGGACCCAAGCGACGGAGGCCTCCCGTGTTCTACTTCTCCTCGATGATGGCGGCGGACGCGGAGGCGTCGGCCACCGACTCATCGCTCTCCGTGCACCCGGCTTCTGTCTCTGCTTGCATGGGGAGGCCGTCGGCATGGGAGTCTTGGCCACAAAAATGGGAGACGCGGTCGCAGACACGGGAGGCACGGTACGAGGTGGCAGCGTGGACGGCAACGACGACGGCCGTGCGCCGCTCCTCGTCGAGCTAGCCTGGAGCGGTGAGCTGCTAAACCACGCGCCGTCTTGGGGCGGCAACTAGCTCCGTCGGGCGAGGGGAGGGAGGCGGATCAGCGAGCTGCATAGCTCGTATCCGGCGGGCTCGGCGGACCACCCAGCCGGCTTGGATGCTGGGTAACTACTCTTTTAAATATGAGATAGGGGAGCAGCAGTGGTGTGCGATTCCTGGCCGGCATTTAGCCTCGTTTAAATATGAGATTAAATAGATGGTGGACGGGGAGAGCTCGGCCAGCGTTGCATTTAATTCCTGCCCGGTTATGAAAGGACATGTGTCCGGAGTGGGTTTCTCGGCTTCCACACGGGTTTCATGGAGGCATTTGAATGCGGCAAGGAGGCGTGTTTAGCCGAGCGTGCCTCGAGTGGCGCCCTCGACTTTGACGTATGACACCGCGCCGTTCTTCCACTGACGTGTGGCCTCCTTGGGTACATGGCCTGCATGTCAGTGACCCAACACAGGCAGCGCATGGCAAAGGAACTTTTGGTGGGCCAGGGCGGTCAAAAGCGGGCATTTCATAAACCGATGATTGTTCATTGAGTGTAACGTCATCTATTTCATCTAGATAAGCCTACTATATGATGTAAGAGAATTTTAAAATTTTCATATATACGTTGATAGCCCGTTCAATACGTTGTGATTCATAAAGACCGCTGCAAACATCAATGTTCTGCTTATCACATATAAGATTGATTAATACCCTTGACAATCCATGTGCTTAACAAAGGGTGCATGCACGTATAGGTTGAGTGTGTGTCTTGCGTCGTGTGCTGTGTGCATGCAGGCGTGCGAGTGTTGCATGTGTGCATGTGTACGATGCAGTGTTGCATGCATGTGTGCGTACGTGCGTGTGTTCGTGAGTGCATGTGTATGTGTCAGTGTTGCACGCCTGCATGCGTGCGTGTGTTTGTTATGTGTATGTGTCTGTGTTGCATGCCTGCATGTGTGTGTATGTGTGTGTGTGTGTGTTCGTGCGAGTGTTGCGTGCGTGCGTGTGTACGTGCGGGGTGAGACTACACGTCAGTCGACTGACTTTTTCATCTCTGGTCAGTAGATTTTCCAGCCGTTGGATACGAAATCAAGGGCGTGTAGTTTATCTTCAACCTCCACCCCCCTGAGCCGCCAGCCACCACTGGCCGAACCGCCCGTGGCCGGCGCGCGCCGCCACGCCGCCCTACCCGCCCCGAAAGCACTCCCCACCACCGGTCCGCCGCCGCCCCGGCCATCCCTCTAGCCCCCCCCCCCCCCCCCCCCCCGCACCGAGCTTTTTCTCCGGCGATCCCCACGCCACCGCCCAATCACCATGCCCCCACCGCCGGCGAGTGCCAACCAGAGGTCTCACGACTTCGAATCCGCATCGACCACTAATTTATTACCATTTTTGTCCTTCATATACACGCTGACGGGTGGGCCCTATGGTAATGTGCGCTGCTGAATGTGGACCGTTTGACCGGTCAATTGATCGTGTCATCAACAAATTACGGAGCTGTATGGTGAGCCAGTGACTGTATGATCACCCTAAAATATATTTTATTAACATAGTACATACTCAAACTACCATTTCTTTCTTTCATATACGCGCTGACAGGTGGGCCCCATGGTTACACGCCCCGATGGTGCAACACTAGTTGCGCCACGTGGAACGTTTGACTGGTCAATTGATTGTGTCATCAACGAAATACAGAGTTGTACGGGTGAGCCAGTGACCGTATAATCACGGCATGTATTTTTTTAACATGGTACATACACAAAGCGCTCATATATACGCGCAAGCACTCACCGCTATAAGCGCGCACACGTAGACCTTACCCCTATGAGCACCTTCGAGAGAGTGAGCCAGCATATGATCTTGAGATTTTATGAAGTCACCATAGGTGCCTCGTAGTCAAGTGGAATGTCTCCTCTCACTGAACGCACATCACCAGAAAATACTGAAATTAACCCAGGATCAATGCGAGCACCAGGACTTTAACCCTGGTGGGCTCGAGAAACAGCTATCCTCCTAACCATCCAACCACAGGTTGGTTAGCACCACAAAATGTATGTGGTGACCGTGATGAGCTTATTTTGAAGTCTAGTGACCATATCGTGCTTTCACTTCAAATACAATGACCGTAAGTGTCGTCAACAAAATACGGAGCACACATCAAATACAATGTCCGTCAGTGTCATCAACAAAATACAGAGACGTATCATGAGCTAGATGCTGTATGATCACCACAAGAATGTATACGGTGACCGTAATGAGCATATTCTGAAGTCCAATGACCCTATAGTGCTTTTGCTTGAAATACAGTGAACATCACGCGTGAATGTGTCATGGGCATGCATACTTTTAGAGGGCCGAGAGATAGTTTGAGTGCGTACGTGAAAGTGGTGTAGAAAGAGGGGATGTCCGGTGGAGACAAGGAGAGATATGCCCTTCGTTTCTCTTTCCCGTGACTAATATTTTAGGAGAAAATATAAACATTCACAATGCAGAACAAATATTTTTGGATGCACCATGCAATTAACTTTCATGTATAACATTGTACTATTGTATATGCTTATTTTCTTTGTGGCCGATTGCGTGTGTGGTGTGGTGGGCACATCATTTCTAGTTTGGGTGGGCACACCATTTCTAATTGTGGTGGGTCAACATGAGGACTCATGGGTCGGTTCCATCCTGCGCCACATAGGTTGGACCGAGACGCATTATACGAAGACCCATGTGGAGGACTCGCCGTACAACATGAAGCTACCCGAGTCGTGGAGGACTCTATCCCCACTGGCGATAAGCCGACTATATATGATTTGTAACCCTAGGCCCCGAGTATGTTATAGAAGCCTGGGGGCTAGTTCGTCGATAGTATACACACACGCACAATGTCGGCTATTCACGTGTACTTTGTACACACCCCTATCACTAATATACAGTACCAGGAGTAGGCTTTTTCCTCAACTGCAAGGGTCCGAACTTTGGTAAAACTTTGCCTCGTATTACCATCTAGCCTAATAGTCAGGGATATCCTACTGAATGATCTGATGGAATCATATCTGCCAACTACTAAGAGAGATGTGTGTTTGTGGGGGGGGGCAATGTGTGCGAGAGAGGCCTAAAGATAATGTGCGTGCAGGAGACACGTAGGCACATATATGTGGCTAGTAGAAGCTGTGCGTGTGTATATATGCATGTGAGAGAAATAGTGTTTTCCAACTGAGATTAGTGAAAAGAGTGGTACATAGTAGTCAGAGCGAGAGAGAGAGAGAGAGAGATAAACAGAGTGTGTGCGTGAGACACCCCCGACACCCCGGGAGAGATTGTGAGCATGTGTGAAAAAGAAATGTCAATGTATATAAAGTGTGTGCACTTATGCGTTAGATAGAGATATATATAGCGCATTTGTGAGAACGGGCCGATGCATAGTGCATCTAGGTGTAAAAGGCAGTTCTACGAATTAAATTAAAATATAAATAGTATTATTATTTTTGGATGAGATCACGAATTTTGCAATTTCTGTATGAACAAAAATCGGTCTATCAGACACCCGTACTCTATTGAATTCTAGCATGTGTATGTGGTTATTTCATATTATCGATCCATAGAGTGAGAGCGGTTTGAAATACAGGCAATGCATCGCTTTTGCAATTCATATATAAACATTAATTAGTGCACTCCATGTTGTTAGTGTGAAGCACTTTATACATTTGTCACTTACATGGATACATTCCAAATTGCTAGCTACGAAATATAATACATCTTGAATTCAACATAAAGGGGGTTTCGAAGATTCGAAATCATAGGAAGTGCATTCACCTATTTCAACCCGAGATAATGGCATTTGTAAATCAGATCTAAAAGGGGGCATCAATCTTTGTTGTGCGTTTGAACATGCTATATATTCATACGCATGTCTAACTATTTTTTGCAACCAAGGAGATTATATCTCGAACCATGCATGACTGAGGTAAGTTGCATATTTTTTAATATATACTCGTGTACAGTGTATATTCAAATGTACCCCCTCCATTCCAAAATAACTGTAGTTTTAGGATTTTCAAGAGTAAAGATTTGTGAAGTTTGACAAATCTTGAAAGTTCAATTCAAGAGAACCGAAAATGTTAATGCTTTTGCTCCCAAATATTGAACGAGGCGCCAAATAAGCCTCTGGTCACCCAAAACCACGCGAGACTAATGTTTGGTGGTAGGAAATTACTGTCTTGACTCTGGCCTGTGTAGCCTATCGGCCCATGTCCAAAGGTCTAAACCGGGTAGGTTTGTAACTTCACCAAGACGCCAGTCTCAACCGCCTCCGAGAAGCATTCATACGCCTTGGGTGCCTAAACACCGATGCGCTCGGCTGAAATCTATCCCGCCCACCATTTGGGACACCTGAGATTACTGTCCTACCCCCAACCCGCAATATGTCCGAAATTTTAGATGGGGGCAAAGTTTGTAACTTTCCCAAATTTCAAACAAGTGTGTCCCAAACTGAAACATTGTTCTCCCTTAGTACCCCCTCCCTCTATTTCCCCATTCATACTCCGTGGGCGCCAAAACGCCATCTCCACCAGCCGCGAAACCCCAGCCTCCTCCGTCCTCCAGCCCATTGCGCCCCATCCCTTCCGCCGCCCTCCTCCATCATGCCGGAGCCGGTACCCCAACATCATCTTCCAACGCAACCGCAACCGCAATGCCCTCAAGGACTTAGCAACTGAAGCCGAGGCAGAGCTGCCTCCACAATGCTGACACCGATGTGCGCCGTACTAGAACCACTTCGACCATGTCGTCCTACGCCTCACCGCTGCTGCTCCACTGTTGCAACCGTCCACCGCACCAGAGCTATTCCCGCTACGCCGTCGTTCGGTGCCTCGGATCTATAATTTTGTGTGCCATGCATGTTGTAGAGCTATCATATGTCTCCCGTCATTTATTTCTCACTGACCTGCTATCTGATACCTTTACACTGTACTAATTGTGCACACACTTCACCCATACTCACACTATTGTTTATTTATGCATGGGTATTTCAGACTCTGATGCAGTGTTGATGAATACAAAAAAGGCAGAAGTTGCTCCTATGTAATTCAAAGATAAGCACTAAGTGTTTCAGCACTCTAAAGGGTGCAGTGCCAGCAGGTGGAGACAGTAAACGTAGCTCTGTGATCGCTCTCTGACCATAGCACCAGAAAATCTCCTGTCTGCTAGGACTACGTTGGTATTTCCCCAAAGAAGAAGGGATGATGCAGCACAGCGACGGTAGGTATTTCCCTCACTGAAGAAACCAAGGTTATCGAACCAGTAGGAGAACCAACCAGCACAACGTAAACAACACCTGCACACAAATAACAACACCTCACAACCCGACATGTTAAAGGGGTTGTCAATCCCCTTCAGGTAATGATGATAGAAAATTGTAGTAGATTGGAATAATAGATCTCAAATAAAATAAATTGCAGCAAAGTATTTTTGTATTTTTGGTTTAATAGATCTGAATAAAAATGCAAAGAAAAGGTATATCGCAAGCAAATATACGAGGAAGAAGACCCGGGGGCCGTAGGTTTCACTAGTGGCTTCTCTCGAGAAAATAGCAAACGGTGGGTAAACAAATTACTATTGGCCAATTGATAGAACTTCAAATAATTATGACGATATCCAGGCAAGGATCATTACATAGGCATCACGTCCAAGATTAGTAGACCGACTCCTGCCTGCATCTACTACTATTACTCCACACATCGACCGCTATCCAACATGCATCTAGTGTATTAAGTTCATGGAAAATGGAGTAATGCAATAAGAATGATGACATGATCTAGACAAGATCCGTTTATCTATTGTGTAGATATAGATCCCGTATTTTTGTGCTTAGTAGCAATGATACATGTGTCGGTTCCCTTTCTGTCACTAGGATCGAGCACCGTAAGATCGAACCCATTACCGGGCACCTCTTCCCATTGCAAGATAAATAGATCAAGTTGTCCAAACAAAACTCAAATATCGGAGAAGAAATACGAGGCTATAAGAGATCTTGCATATAAGAGATCAAAGAAACTCAAATAACTTTCATGGATATAAAAAGATATGACTGATCATAAACTCAAAGTTTATCAGATCCCAACAAACACACCACAAAAAGAGTTACATCATATTGATCTCCAAGAGATCATTGTATTGATAATCAAGAGAGAGAGAGAGAGATGAAGCCATCTAGCTACTAACTACGGACCCGAAGGTCTACAAAGAACTACTCATACATCATCAGAGAGGCACCAATGGAGGTGGTGAACCCCATCCGAGATGGTGTCTATATTGGATCTAGTGGTTCTCGACTCTGCGACAGTTGGATGAATATTTTGTCGACTCCCCTAGGGTTTCTGGAATATTTGGGTATTTATAGAGCAAAGAGGCGGTCCGGGGGGCACCCGAGGTGGGCACAACCCTCCATGGCGCGCCTGGGCCTCCTAGTGGGCCCTGGTGGGTTGTCCCCTCCTCGGGAATCCCCTCGGGTGCAACCAGGGCCCAACTTGTTCCTTCTGGTCGATAAAAAATCTCCGTAAAGTTTCGTGCCATTTGGACTCTGTTTGATATTCATTTTCTGCGATGTAAAAACACGGAAAAACAGGAACTCGCAGTTGGCACTATGTCAATAGGTTAGTGTAACGCCCTCGATGCGGCTATATCTCCTACGTGCCGAAGCACGACTTAGAGGCATAACTGCATTGAAAGCAATATCGCAAGTAAGGTAATCTTCACAGCAACCCATGTAAATAAATAGAAGGGGTAAAGATACATAGTTGGCTTACACTCGCCACGTCACACAAATATATGAATAACATTACATTCATCCAATACACTCATGGTCCGACTACGGTACCAAAATAAAGATCAACCCCCACATGTGACACGGTCCCCGATCGCCCCAACCGGGCACCACTACTGATCATCTGGGAAAGACACGTAGTAACGGCGAGAGTCTTCATCGAACTCCCACTTGAGCTCAAGCGCATCGTCTGGAACGGTATCATCGGTCCCTGCATCTGGTTTGGAAGTAATCTGTGAGTCACGGGGACTCAGCAATCTCGCACCCTCGCAATCAAGACTATTTAAGCTTATAGGTAAGACAAGGTATGATGTGGAGCTGCAGCAAGGGACTAGCATATGTGGAGGCTAACCTATTCGCAAAAGAGAGCGAGAAGAGAAGGCAAAGCACGGATGAATAACTATGATCAAGAAGTGATCCTAGAACAACCTACGTCAAGCACTACTCCAACACCGTGTTCACTTCCCAGACTCCGCCGAGAAGAGACCATCACGGTTACACACGCGGTTGATTCATTTTAATTAAGTTATGTTTCAAGTTATCTACAACCGGACATTAACAAATTCCCATCTGCCCAAAACCATGGGCACGGCTTTCGAAAGTTCAAAACCCTGCAGGGGAGTCCCAACTTAGCCCATCACAAGATCTCACGGTCAACGAAGGCTATTCCTTCTCCCAAGACAATCCGATCAGACTCGGCATCCCGGTTACAAGACATCCTCGACAATGGTAAAACAAGTCGAGCAACACCGCCCGAATGTGCCAACAAATCCCGATAGGAGTTGCACATATCTCGTTCTCAGGGCACACTCAGATGAGCGCTCCATACAACTAAAACCAAACCTCGAGTTTCCCCGAGGGGGCGCTGCACAGGGCTCTAGTTTGGACCAACACTCAAAGGAGCACTGGCCCGGGGGGGGGGGGGGTTTAAATAAAGATGACCCTCGGGCTCCGGAAACCCAAGGGAAAAAGAGGCTAGGTGGCAAATGGTAAAACCAAGGTTGGGCATTGCTGGAGGAGTTTTATTCAAGGCGAACTGTCAAGGGGTTTTCATTATAACCCAACCGTGTAAGGAACACAAAATCTGGGAACATAACACCGATATGACGGAAACTAGGGCGGCAAGAGTGGAACAAAACACTAGGCAAAAGGACGAGCCTTCCACCCTTTACTAAGTATATAGGTGCATTAAGATAAACAAGATAATACGGTGATAACCCAACAATAAACAATGTTCCAACAAGGAACGATCTCCAATCTTCACCTACAACTAGCAACGCTATAAGAGGGGCTGAGCAAAGTGATAACATAGCCAAACAATGGTTTGCTAGGACATGGTGGGTTAGAGGTTTCACACGGCAATATGGGAGGCATGATAAACAAGTGTTAGGTATCATAGCATAGGCATAGCAAAAGAGCGAGCATCTAGCAAGCAAAGATAGAAGTGATTTCGAGGGTATGGTCATCTTGCCTGCAAAGTTGTCAGAGTTGACTTGATCCTCGTAAGCGAACTCAACGGGCTCCTCATTCACGAACTCGTCTCTCGGCTCTACCCGAACAAGAACAACAAGCAAACGGAACATAATCAACCACGTGCAATGCTCAAACAACATGATGCAAACATGGTAGGATATGCGGGATGCGATATGTGATGCATATGCAAGATTTGACAAGGAATGATTGAACCTGGCCTCAACTTGGAAATCCAAGAGTGCCACTGGAAAGGTGAGGTGATTTCGGTTGAAATCGATATAAAGATCACCGGAATCGGATGCATAGTTTGGAAATGGCAAGCAAAACAAATATGGCACTGGTCTGCGATAATCAGCAAGTGACCAATTAAATGCATCAAGATAAATATGCTACAGCACTCAAACATGACAACAAGATACATGGCAGGGATCCACTCATGATGCTTGACAAAATATGAACACTGAGCTATGGCTAATTCATCCATTAACAGGTTCAAACAAGCATGGCAAAAGTGCAAATGATAACAGGTTTCAGACTTAGTGAAATTAACACAAGTCTGGAATTTATCATCAGGAAGCACACTTTAGAGCATGAAAACTACAAGCTACAGGAACTTAACATGGAAAACCAAGGCATGGCATGAAGCTACTCAAAGCACTTAACAAAAGTCCCTTAGTGACCTTGAGACAAAAGGGATCAGAAAATACAATTGCAAGCATGTGAACATAGCAAAAACATAAACATATTCAGACAGTGAAAAACTGGAGCAAGCAAAATAGTTAACGAGTAGGCATGTTTACGAGCTCGATGCACTCGCTACAGAGCATGGCATGACAAAATAAGCATACACCCATCAATAATACATTGCAAAGCAGCTAGACATGGCAAGAGCAATAACATAGCATGCACGGATCAATAGCAACATCCTCGGCAAAATCGCTAAACATGTCAACAATCTGCCAGGATCATTTTATAGAAAAAGTAGAGCTTGATTGACTCAAGCTAGGGTGCTCCATAATTGCAAATAAAGACATGGATGGATAGAGCACCACAATATTAATAAAACATCCTTACTGATCATCCTTAAAAGAGGCACGGATCACTAGGAAACAACATGAACATATGGCATAACAACAAAAACAGGACAAGGACTTAGTGAAATTCCAAGTCCCTGAAAACAACATCATCGAGTAAGCTACTTTGCATGCTTGTGCTAGTCACCACATAGATCACTAAAATACATGGCATACACCCCTGTAAAGATAGCATGGCATGCATCAAAACACATGTAGAGCTCAGGATCATAGCATGCACACATTAATCATGGCAAAAATGACAAAAGGCCATTTGCTGAAACAGATCTGAAATAATCATCACATAGCCCTCTTCCAACAGCATTTCGGGCATCAAGACGAGCTCAAATGAAAATGATGCAATGAGATGAAATGATGTACTCGTCGAGGTGAACATTTTGATATGCTACACGCACAAATCGGATCTACGATGAGAGAGTTATGACATGCCAAAGTTTGCAAATATTTAGGGTTTGGGGAAGAAAAGTCAAACGAGGGGATTTTAGATCTGAGATCAAGATTGGCGGCACGGATGCTGAGGTTCGTCGGCGCCGGAGTACTGTTTGCCGGACTTGCCGAGGTCGTCGCCGGACTTGACGGGAACCGGCCGGAGCTTGCCGGGGTGGCGAGGGCGAAGAGGGGCGGCGAGGAGGCGGCGCCAGCGCAGCGAGGTGGCCGTGGATGCGGCGGCCGGGGCGGCGGCCGGTCGGCGTCGGGCGCGGGGGCGCGAGGAGGCGGGCGGCGCGGGCTCGGGCCGGGGAGGGCCTCCCGCGGGCTCGCCGGGCCGAAGGAGAGAGAAGACGGCGGCAGTGACGTGGCATCCGGTGATTGGAGGGGGGAAGCGGGGCGGACACGTCCGGCCTGAACAGACGCGTCCGGCGGCTGGAGGTGGAAGAGGACTAGGTCTAGGGTTGGAAGAGATCCGAAATTTCAGGGGAGTGTCTAAATATATAGGTAGAGGGAGCTAGGAAGCTCCAAATGGAGTGCGGTTTTCGGCCACGCGGTCGTGATCGAAGGCTCTAGACGATAGAAGGGGTTTAGGTTGGTTTTGGGCCAAATTGGAAGGGTGTTGGGCTGCAAACACATGAGGCCTTTTTGGTCCCTCGATTAACCGTTGGAGTATCAAATGAAGTCCAAAGGGCACGAAACTTGACAGGCGGTCTACCGGTAGTAAACCAAGGCCGCATGACAAGTCTCGGTCCAATCCGGAAATGTTTAACCCCCACACACGAAAAGAGGTAGAAAGGACCACCGGAGGACATAGGAGCGCCGAAATGCAAAACGGACAACGGGGAAAATGCTCGAATGCATGAGACGAACACATATGCAAATGCAATGCACATGATGAACTGATATGAGATGCATGACAAAGACAACAACACACGGAGACAAAAACCCAACACCGAGGAAATAAAATAACTTAGTGCCGGAAATGGCAAGAGTTGGGATACATATGAGGTAAATTACATCCGGGGTGTTATAGTTAGTACCAAAAATGATATAAAATGACTATAAAATGATTATAAAACATCCAAGATTGATAATATAACAGCATGGAACAATAAAAGATTATAGATACATCGGAGACGTATCAGCATCCCCAAGCTTAACTCCTACTCGTCCTCGAGTAGGTAAGTGATAAAAACAGAATTTTTGATGTGGAGTGTTGTTTAACATGTCATATCACATTCTTTTCTTTGTAGCATGGACAATTGGACTTTTTATGTGATTCAAAGCAATAGTCTAGTGTTGACATAATAATTTAGATACTCAAGCATATCAACAAGCAACCATGTCTTTCAAAATATCAATGCTAAAATAAGTTATCCCTACAAAATCATATAGTCTTGTCATGCTCTATCTTCTTAACACAAAGTATTTATCATGCACAACCCCGATGACAAGCCGAGCAATTGGTTCGTACTTTTTAATGCGCTTCAGCTTTTTCAACTCTTACGCAATACATGAGCGCAAGCCATGGATATAGCACTACGGGTGGAATAGAGTATGATGATAGGGGTAAATATAGAGAAGACAAAAAAGTAAGAAAGTATCACATCGATGCAGCTAACCAACGGGCTATGGAGATGCCCATGAATCGATATCAATGTGAGGAGTAGGGATTGCCATGCAACAAATGCACTAAGAGCTATAAGTTTATGAAAGCTCAATATGAAAACTAAGTGGGTGTGCATCTAATCCTATAATGAAAAATTCCGTCTAGTATATGAAAGTGACAACATAGGAGTCTCTCCATATGAAAAACATGGTGCTACTTTGAAGCATAAGTGTGGTAAAGGATACTAGCAATGCCCCTTCTCTCTTTGTTTATTTTTTTCTCTTATTATCAGGAGTCTCATCCCGACTTGTGGGGGAATCATAGTCTCCATCATCCTTTCCTCACTGGGGCACTGCTCTAAAAATGATTAATGATGATCATCACACTTCTGTTTACTTATAACTCAAAAAAATAAAAATTACAACTCGATACTTATCACAAAGTATGACTCTATATGAATGCATCTGGCAATGATCTAGCGTAACATGTATGACAAATGATGAACGGTGGCTGAGCCACAAACACTATGTCAGCTATAGGATCATGCAAAGCAATATGATAATAAATGCTCAAGTCATCAAACGGAAGCGGTGGAAGTTGCATGGCAATATAGCTTGGAATGGCCATGGGAAAGCCATAATAGGTAGGTATGGTGGCCGTTTTGAGGAAGATATAATGAGGCTTATGTGTGATAAAGCGTATCATATCACGGGGTTTGGATGCACCTGCGAAGTTTGCACCACGTCTAAATGTGAGAAAGGGCAATGCACGGTACCATAGAGGCTAGCAAATTTCGAAAAGGAACGAGTGTGTATAATCCATGGACTCACATTAGTAAAAAAGAACTCATATACTTAATGCAAAAGTTTATTAGCCCTCGAAGCAAAGTACTACTACGCATGCCCCTAGGGGGATAGATTGGTAGGAAAAGACCATCGCTCGTCCCCGACCGCCACTCATAAGGAAGACAATCAAAAATAAATCATGCTCCAACATCATAGCATAATGAGAGACTATACGTGCATGCTTCGGGAATCACAAACCTTAACACCAATATTCCTACTAGAGCACAATTACTCATCAACATAACTCACATATCATATCATCATATCTCAAAACTATTACTAAGAATCAAGTTTATTTTGTCCAATGATCTTCATGACATTTTTTATTTATCCTTCTTGTGTATTTATCACTTTGGGACTAATTTTCATGTGTTACTTTTGACAAGCTCCAACAAATATAAGTGAAGATCATGAGCATAATATTTCTTTCTCTCAAAATAGTTTAAGTGAAGCAAGAGAGAAATTCTTCAAAATTTTACTAGCTCTCAAATAAATCTAAGTGAAGTAAGAGAGAATTTCTTCAAAATACTAAGAACACCGTGCTTAAAAATATATAAGTGAAGCACTAGAGCAAGTCCTAGCTCATAAAAGATTTAAGTGAAGCATATAGAGCAATTCTAACAAGTCATGACATAATTTTGACTCTCTCAAATAGGTGTGTCCAGCAAGGATTGATGACTTAAAACACAAAATAAAACAAGCAAAGACACATATCATACAAGACGCTCCAAGCAATACACATATCATGTGACGAATAAAAATATAGTCTCGAGTAAAATACCGATAGTTGTTGGAAGAAAGCGGGGATGCCACCCGGGGGCATCCCCAAGCTTAGTTGGTTGCTCATTTTTGGATAATAGCTTGGGATTCAGGGGAATCCCCAAGCTTAGGCTCTTCCATCCTTCCTTCATCCATCATAAGATAACCCAAAACTTGAAAACTTCAATCACACAAAACTCAACAAAACCTTCGTGAGATCCGTTAGTATAAGAATAATAAACCACTACTATAAGTGTTGTATCAAACCAATTCATATTTTTCTTTTGTATTATATCTACTATATTCCAACTTTTCTATGGCAAGAAATCATCAAAGTAAACCATAGAGCCATCAAAATAAGCACACAACACAAAGAAAACAGAATCTGCCAAAATAGAACAGTTTGTAGGAATCTGACTATTTCGAATACTTATGTAACTCCAAAAAATTTCAAAAATTAGGACGACCTGAGAAATTCGTATATTGATCTACGGCAAGAGGATTGGGTATTTTATCTCTCTATGGTAAAGATGAAAATTAATTTCGTGAGCGTAAAAGTTTCTGTTTTTTCAGCAAAATCAAACAACTATCACCCAAGAAGATCCTAAAGGCTTTACTTGGCACAAACACTAATTAAAACATAAAAAACACAATCATAAAGCATAATTGTGCTAACACACAAGAATAGGAAGAAAAAAGCAAAAATAAATTTTATTCATTGGGTTGCCTCCCAACAAGCGCTATAGTTTTACGCCCTTAGCTAGGCATAAAGCAAGGATCTATGTTTTGTCTTCTGAAGTTTTGGCAACTTTTGTAAGGGTTTTCTCAAGCCCGGGAGGCTCTTTATGCTTCCCTAAATTCTCCGGGAAAGAAACCATCTTAAGATCCAAAATATCCAATCGCTTGTTGCAAAGAGTAATCAGGGTATTCGTGCGATTGATACTACCATTGAGGTGTTTGAGGGGTTCGTTATATTTCTGTATTTCAACCATATGTTTATGCAAATCACTAAGTTTATCCAACATTTGAACTCCCTCAGGGGTAGGGAAAACCCCTTATTTTGAGGAGGAATTCCCAAAATCCCTTCCAAAATTTCATAGGCAGCGTTTGCATCAAGTTCGGTAAAATTTCCTTTAGTGGCAAATCCAGAAGTTGTCTATGATGCAAAGCTAATCCTATGTAAAAATTACGAAGCAAAACCTTAGCATCCCCCTTCAGATTGGAAATACTATATGATTCCATAAGCCTATACCAGGCATCTTTCAAATTTTCTCCTTGTCTTTGTTTGAAGTAAAGAACTTCAAAATCTGGTGATAAAGGAGGAGTAGGGGCGCTAGCCATCGGGACTAGAGACAAGAGATCGGCGAAAAAGAAAGCGAAATAAAACGGCAAATTTTTATGAAGTGGGGCAGAGGAGAACGAGAGGCAAGTGGCAAATAATGTAAATTGCAAGGAGATGAGATTTGTGATTAGGAACCTGGTTATGAAGAAGATCCTCCTCGGCAATGACGCCAAAAATTCCTTTTGATCGCTCTCTGACTATAGCGCCAGAAAAGCTCCTGTCTGCTAGGACTACGTCGGTATTTCCCCAAAGATTAAGGGATGATGCAGCACAATGACGGTACGTATTTCCCTCAGTGAAGAAACCAAGATTATCGAACTAGTAGGAGAACCAAGCAACACAACGTGAACAGCACCTGCACATAAATGACAACACCTCGCAACCTGACGTGTTAAAGGGGTTGTCAATCCCCTTCGGGTAACGATGCCAGAAAATTGTAGTAGATTGGAAGAATAGATATCAAATAAAATAAATTGCAGCAAAGTATTTTTGTATTTTTGGCTTAATAGATCTGAATAAAAATGCAAAGGAAAAGTAGATCGCAAGCAAATATATGAGGAGAAGACCCGGGGGCCGTAGGTTTCACTAGTGGCTTCTCTCGAGAAAATAGCAAACAGTGGGTAAAAAAATTACTGTTGGGCAATTGATAGAACCTCAAATAATTATGACGATATCTAGACAATGATCATTACATAGGCATCACGTCCAAGATTAGTAGATCGACTCCTGCCTGCATCTACTACTATTACTCCACACATCGACCGCTATCCAGCATGCATCTAGTGTATTAAGTTCATGGAAAAACGGAGTAATGCAATAAGAACGATGACATGATGTAGACAAGATCCGTTTATCTATTGCGTAGATATAGATCCCGTCTTTTTATCCTTAGTAGCAATGATACATACGTGTCGGTTCCCTTTTTGTCACTAGGATCGAGCACCATAAGACCGGACCCACTACTGGGCACCTCTTCCCATTGCAAGATAAATAGATCAAGTTGGCCAGACAAAACCCAAATATCGGAGAAGAAATACGAGGCTATAAGAGATCATGCTTATAAGATCTCAAAGAAACTCAAATAACTTTCATGGATATAAAAAGATATGACTGATCATAAACTCAAGTTCATCAGATCCCAACAAACACACCGCAAAAAGAGTTACATCATATGGATCTCCAAGAGACCATTGTATTGAGAATCAAGAGATAGAGATGAAGCCATCTAGCTACTAACTACGGACCCGAAGGTCTACAAAGAACTACTCACGCATCATCGGAGAGGCACCAATGGAGGTGGTGAACCCCATCCGAGATGGTGTCTAGATTGGATCTGGTGGTTCTGGACTCTGCGGCGACTGGATGAATATTTTGTCGACTCCCCTAGGGTTTCTGGAATATTTGGGTATTTATAGAGCAAAGAGGCGGTCTGGGGGGCACCCGAGGTGGGCATACCCACCAGGGCACGCCTAGGCCTCTAGGCGCGCCCTGGTGGGTTGTCCCCTCCTCGAGACTCCCCCCAGGTGCAGCTAGGGACCAACTTGTTCCTTCTGGTCCATAAAAAATCTCCGTAAAGTTTTGTGGCATTTGGACTCCGTTTGATATTGATTTTCTGTGATGTAAAAACGATGGAAAAAACAGGAATTGGCACTTGGCACTATGTCAATAGGTTAGTACCAAAAAATGATATAAAATGATTATGAGACATCCAAGATTGATAATATAATAGCATGGAACAATCAAAAATTATAGATACGTTGGAGATGTATCACTCTGTAGTTGATGATCATAATTGCCACACACAACCATCCCAGGTGCTTGCTTTAACTTCGCGCTGTCAAATGTGGTTGCATGTTGCATATGGTGTCTAGCTTGTATTGCTTACAATTTGGTTAAATTGCATCTTTGTACTTTACACATTATACCTTTCATAATGACATGCCTTCCTATTTTTGATACATACTACATATGTCTATTAACAATTTTCGTACATCAAACTAATGCTCTTTTGTATCCCTCATCAATCACTTATGATGAGACAGTCACCCCAGTGGGTTATTGTGAGACGCGCTACTCGTTTAAAGAGTGCAGTGTCATCGTCCCCACATGATTCTCAAGAAACAGCAAGGCTAAGTGAAGATAGTCAATGTAGCTCTCTAGTAGATGACCGCAATTCCCCCACACCACCATCGCAGGTGCTTGCTCTTACTTGGCAGTGTGATATGTGGTTGCATGTTGCATATGGTGTCTAGCTTGTAATGCTTCTAATTAGGATAAATTGCATTTGCTTAGTTAACACATTATACCTATGAATATGACATGCCTTCCTATTTTTGGTACATATTACGTCTTTCTATTAACCATGTTCTTACATCAAACTACTTTTCTTGTGTATCCCTCATCAATCACTTCTGACGAGACACCTTCAAGTTGACAGTGTAATATTGGTTGCATCTTTCATATCATTTCAAACATGTATTGCCTCTAATTTGTTGAAGTGCCACTTATAATGAGACACATCTAACTTGGTAGAGTGATTTTGGTTGGATCTTTCATATGGTGTCTAGATTGCATTGCTTCCAATTTTTTGAAATGCCTTTTGCTTAGCGTTTTTGTACATATTCCATCCTCCTACAATGTGGTTGCGATACATAAAAGTTGTGTTCTTCAGTATCATGCATCAACGAATTTGGAAGTGTGAATTTCATTCCTTTTTCTTGTGTGTTTACTTGACAAGGCAAAATCTAAAAGGACAAAGGCACGAAATGATGGTGGTCCTCTAGAGCAACCAAAACAGATGATCTCTAAAGATTCTCCTGCTACTCCTACTGTAGTGCAAGTTCCAAATCTCAACTTCCCTACTCCACAACCTCGGGTGCTTGATCTAACATGGCAGTGTGATATCTGGTTGCATGTTGCATATGGTGCCTAGCTTGTATTGCTCCTAATTTGTTAAATTGCATCTCCTTAGCTTACACATTATACATGTGAATATGACACGCCTTCCTGTTTTTGGTACATACTACCACTGGTGCGCGTCGGTCCTAAACAAATGGTTTTTAACCCCTTTCCACGACGGCATTTGGAACCGTCGCCAACTGAGTGTGTGTGATAGGGTGTCCTTCACACATGACCCAGAAATCATTGTGGATAAGCCCACCTAGGACCCAGGCTGGGGCCGTGTGCAATCGGGCGAGGCATCCAAACCCAATCATTTCCGTAGGTATGTACATCCCACACGGTAATCTGAGAAAATCATTTCCGTAGGTATGTACATCCCACACAGTGAATCCCAGAAAAACATTTTCGTTCCTATCTATATCACACATAGTCAATCCAAGGAATACGTTTCCGTTCTTATGTACATCCCACACAGTCAATCCATGGAAAATGTTTCCGTTTGGACATGCATCCCACACAGTTTTATGTGTAGGCTCATGTGTGAAAGGTGTAACTATCACACACGGTTTGCCATGGTTAACTGTTTGCTTTTATCAACTATATCACACATGATTTGATGAAGAAAACTGTGTGGCATTGGGCTATCCATCATAAGCGCTTTTTCTGCTAGAACCGTTTGCAAAGGTCCATGACACATTTAGCAGGTTTATTAGATTACATTTAATAATTCCAGTATTACACAAATTCACATTTCATATCGAATAGTTGTTTGCCAATTTCATATCAGGCACATAAATATATTATAACATCACAGTACGGTAGCTACATGAAAACAGCACAGTACAACATATAGCTAGTTCAACTTCATAAGAATAATATATTCATTTCCCTAATCGAGATCATCCAGGCTCGTCTTATCCACCTCTGCTTTCAGTTCAGTAAGAACCCGTTTTGTACGGGCCAACTGGGAAAGTGCCTCCTCCTTCACTAACACCATCTTAGCAAAGTCTGATTTAAAAAATCTGAGCTCATTCTCCACCTTCAACTTTTTATCCCACATCTTGAAATATGCTTTAGCATTGACAACACTTTCTCTAAGCCTTTGTGTGTTCTCTTCCTCATACATGCTCCAGAGCTTCGCTAGGCACATCTTCAAAGACGGTGGCCACTCTTGATCAACCCACTCCAAGTAAGAACACTTCCGTTCATCCTATAATATTTAAAACTAGATCAGTAACAATTGTAGGGGAAATGGGTTTATAGCAACATAGAAAATCACCAATGTTTATTTTTAAAAACTGAAGAAACATGTTAATTATGACATATCTTCTCAAAAAGATCAATGTGCAAATGAAATAATTGGTACTGAGACAACAACCAAATTCTGGAACACCAGAAGCTATAATTAACTACAACGATGCTACAAGTTCTTACTCATGTACAATAAATAACAAATTGAACATTTTATGAGGAAGGTAAATATAACTGCAACAACATAGTGATAGTGTTTGGATGACAGCAAATTGATACTAACAGGTGTGTACATGCACAAATTTAGTAACATAGAACTAATAGCACTAAGGCCATCCACTATGTATGCCAAAACTAGGGTAAAGACAACTGTTGCTACATCTCGCACCGGTGCCCTGCACTGGCAAGCTGATGCAGCAAAAAAAATCAAGGACCCGGACTCCGAAGCATGAAGTTGCACCGATGCCAAGTTCCTTCGTGCCATAAAGATGTAGTATTTTACTGCTTGGATTCTCGGATGTGTGGACCAAAGTTGGCTGCACAAACTGTTGAAGCGGTGCCAAATAATTTTCTAATGGCACCGCTGATGAGATGGCAACAATTTAAGATAGTAGGTACAAACTGTGACACTGTCTTAGGATGCGTTTGGTTGAAGGTGTGGTATGAATGGGTTGGGACCGTGACGGTGTCTGAATCACATCTAGCAAATGATTTGTAACAACGAAAGAGGGTCTAACCTTCTCTGCACATGCAAGAAACTTCCTCCCACTGTCCATAGAATCAAAGGCAACTAGCTTCACGCATGAAGATTGATGGTCCCAACGAGCAGATAGATCTTCAGCCACCCCGCTCCATTAGTTGCCACTGATGGTCTTAGGGAGCTACAAGAGCAAGAAATGACTCAAATCGACCGCTGGGTAAAAATCCTTCATTCCAAGTCATAGCCCGAGAGAGAGAATAAAGGCATACTCGGGTGGTGAAGGAGTGGTTGCCGGAGGAGGAACGCTGGAGAGGTCTTTGAAGAAGACCATGGCGACCCCGGTGGTAGGATGCGAGACGGTGATGTCTACTACACAACCTTCTTCTTGTAGATGTTGTTGGGACTCCAAGTGCAAAGGTTTGTAGGACAGTAGAAAATTTCCCTCAAGTGGATGACCTAAGTTTTATCAATCTGTGGGAGGCGTAGGATGAAGATGGTCTCTCTCAAACAACCCTGCAACCAAATAGCAAAGAGTCTCTTGTGTCCCCAACACACCCAATACAATGGTAAATTGTATAGGTGCACTAGTTCGGCGAAGAGATGGTGATACAAGTGCAATATGGATAGTAGATAATGGTTTTTGTAATTTGAAAATATAAAAACAGCGAGGTAGCAAGTGGTAAAAGTGAGCGTAAACGGTATTGCAATGTGTTGAAACAAGGCCTAGGGTTCATACTTTCACTAGTGCAAGTTCTCTCAACAATAATAACATAATTGGATCATATAACTATCCCTCAACATGCAACAAAGAGTCACTCCAAAGTCACTAATAGTGGAGAACAAACGAAGAGATTATTGTAGGGTATGAAACCACCTCAAAGTTATCCTTTCTAATCGATCTATTCAAGAGTCCGTAGTAAAATAACATGAAGCTATTCTTTCCGTTCAATCTATCATAGAGTTCGTACTAGAATAACATCGTAAGACACAAATCAACCAAAACCCTAATGTCACCTAGATACTCCAATGTCACCTCAAGTATCTGTGGGTATGATTATACGATATGCATCACATAATCTCAGATTCATCTATTCAACCAACACAAAGAACTTCAAAGAGTGCCCCAAAGATTCTATCGGAGAGTCAAGACAAAAACGTGTGCCAACCCCTATGCATAAGTTCACAAGGTCACGGAACTCGCAAGTTGATCACCAAAACATACATCAAGTGGATCACGTGAATATCTCATTGTCACCACAGATAAGCACATGCAAGACATACATCAAGTGTTCTCAAATCCTTAAAGACTCAATCCGATAAGATAACTTCAAAGGGAAAACTCAATTCATCACAAGAGAGTAGAGGTGGAGAAACATCATAAGATCCAAATATAATATCAAAGCTCGTGATACATCAAGATCGTGCCGACTCAAGAACACGAGGGAGAGAAAGAGATCAAACACATAGCTACTGGTACATACCCTCAGCCCCGAGGGTGAACTACTCCCTCCTCGTCATGGAGAGCGCTAGGATGATGAAGATGGACACCGAAGAGGGATTCCCCCCTCCGGCAAGGTGCCGGAACGGGACTAGATTGGCGGCGGAACTCCCGATCTAGGTTACTTTTTGGAGGTTTCTGTATTTATAGGAATTTTTGGCGTCGGTCTCATGTCAAGAAGGTTCCCGAGTCATCCATGAGGCAGGCCCACGCACCTGGGGGGCCACCCTCATAGATGCCCCGGGACTCTTGTGGCCCAACTCTTTTACTCTGGGGTCTTCTTTTGGTCCATAAAAAATTGTCAAAAATTGGCACGTCAATTGGACTCCGTTTGATATTCCTTTTCTGTAAAACTCAAAAACAAGGAAAAACAGAAACTGGCACTGGGCTCTAGGTTAATAGGTTAGTCCCAAAAATCATATAAAATAGCATATAATGCATATAAAACATCCAAGGTTGATCATATAATAGCATGGAACAATCAAAAATTATAGATACATTGGAGACGTATCAAGCATCCCCAAGCTTAATTCATGCTCATCCTCGAGTAGGTTAATGATAAAAATAGAATTTTTGATGTGGAATGCTACCTAACATATTTATCCATGTAATTCTCTGTATTGCGGCAAGAATATTCAGATCCATAAGATTCAAGACAAAAGTTTAATATTGACATAAAAATAATAATACTTCAAGCATACTAATAAAGTAATCATGTCTTCTCAAAATAACATGGCCAAAGAAAGCTATCCCTACAAAATCACATAGTTTGGCTATGCTCTATCTTCATCACACAAAATATTTAAATCATGCACAACCCCGATGACAAGCCAACCAATTCTTTCATACTTTTGATGTTCTCAAACTTTTTCAATCTTCACGCAATACATGAGCTTGAGCCATGGACATAGCACTATAGGTGGAATAGAATGGTGGTTGTGGAGAAGACAAAAAGGAGAAGATAGTCTCACATCAACTAGGTGTATCAATGGGCTATGAAGATGCCCATCAATAGATATCGATGTGAGTGAGTAGGGATTGCCATGCAACGGATGCACTAGAGCTATAAGTGTATGAAAGCTCAACAAAAGAAACTAGTGGGTGTGCATCCAACTTGCTTGCTCATGAAGACCTAGGGCAATTTGAGGAAGCCCATCATTGGAATATACAAGCTGAAGGAAATATGCCCTAGAGGCAATAATAATGTTATTATTTTATTTCCTTATATCATGACAAATGTTTATTATTCATGCTAGAATTGTATTATCCGGAAACATAATACTTGTGTGAATACATAGACAAACCAAACGTCACTAGTATGCCTCTACTTGACTAGCTCATTAATCAAAGATGGTTATGTTTCCTAACCATAGACATGTGTTGTCATTTGATTAGCGGGGTCACATTATTAGGAGAATGATGTGATTGACATGACCCATTCCATTAGCTTAGCACCCGATCGTTTAGTATGTTGCTATTGCTTTCTTCATGACTTATACATGTTCCTATGACTATGAGATTATGCAACCCCCGTTTGCCGGAGGAACACTTTGTGTGCTACCAAATGTCACAACGTAATTGGGTGATTATAAAGGAGCTCTACAGGTGTCTCCAAAGGTAAATGTTGGGTTGGCGTATTTCGAGATTAGGATTTGTCACTCCGATTGTCGGAGAGGTATCTCTGGGCCCTCTCGGTAATGCACATCACATAAGCCTTGCAAGCATTGCAAGTAATGAGTTAGTTGCGAGATGATGTATTACATAACGAGTAAAGAGACTTGCCGGTAACGATATTGAACTAGGTATTGAGATACCGACGATCGAATCTCGGGCAAGTAACATATCGATGATAAAGGGAACAACGTATGTTGTTATGCGGTCTGACCAATAAAGATCTTTGTAGAATATGTGGGAGCCAATATGAGCATCCAGGTTCCGCTATTGGTTATTGACCGGAGACATGTCTCGGTCATGTCTACATTGTTCTCGAACCCTTAGGGTCCGCATGCTTAAGGTTTCGATGACAGTTATATTATGAGTTTATGATTTTTGATGTACCAAAGTTAGTTCGGAGTCCCGGATGTGATCATGGACATAACGAGGAGTCTCGAAATGGTCGAGACATAAAGATTGATATACTGGACGGCTATATTCGGACACCGGAAGTGTTCCGGGTGATTTCGGAGAAAACCGGAGTACCAGAGGGTTACCGGAACCCCCCCCCCCCCCCCCGGAGAAGTAATGGGCCATATGGGCCTTGGTGGAGAAAGAGAAGGGCAGCCAGGGTGGGCCGCGCGCCTCCTCCCCCCTGGTCCGAATTGGACTTGGAGAGGGGGGCGGCGCCCCCCTTTCCTTCTCCCTCTCCACTTCCTTCCCCCTCCTAGTAGGAGTCCTACTCCTACTAGGAGGAGGACTCCTCCTTGGCGCGCCTATAGGGCCGGCCGGCCTCCTCCCCTTGCTCCTTTATATACGGGGGCAGGGGTGTAACACCCCGGATGTAACTTTCCCTATTTGTACTCCAACTCTTGCCGTTTCCAGCGTTAAGTTATATTTATTTTCTCGGGTTCGGGTTTTGTCTCCGTGTGTTGTTGTCTTGGTCATGCATCTCATATCATGTCATCATCTGCATTGCATTTGCATACGTGTTCGTCTCATGCATTCGAGCGTTT
This sequence comes from Triticum aestivum, assembly GCF_018294505.1. NCBI lineage: Eukaryota > Viridiplantae > Streptophyta > Magnoliopsida > Poales > Poaceae > Triticum > Triticum aestivum. The sequence goes on along the minus strand of NC_057797.1, from coordinate 174,015,802 downwards.
TCCCCGTTGTCCGTTTTGCATTCCGGCGCTTCGTTCTCCTCCGGTGGTCATTTCTAGCTTTCTTTCGTGTGTGGGGATTAAACATTTCCGGATTGGACCGAGACTTGTCAAGCGGCCTTGGTTTACTACCGGTAGACCGCCTGTCAAGTTTCGTGTCATTTGGACTTCGTTTGATACTCCAACGGTTAACCGAGGGACCGAAAAGGCCTCCTGTGTGTTGCAGCCCAACACCCCTCCAATTTGGCCCAAAAACCCACCAAACTCTGCTCCATGTCCTAGAGCGTTCGATCACGATCGCGTGGCCGAAAACCGCACCTCATTTGGACTCTTCTAGCTCCCCCTATGCCTATATATACACCCCCCCCATTCCAATTCGCGGATCCTCTCCCCCCTAACCCTAAAAAATCCCAGATCCGCCGCTCCGGACGTGTCATCGCCGCCCAACCGCATCGCGCCACCTCTCCCGCCGCCCGCCGCCACCACCGCCGCCCAACCGCCGCCCGCCGCCACCCGCCGCCCGCCGCCACCACCGCTGCCCAACCGCATCGCGCCACCTCTCCCGCGGGGGACCGCTTCGCCGCCGACCGCGCCAGGCCCGCGAGGCCCACGCGCGGCCCTCCCCGCCGCCGAGCCGGGCCTGAGGCGCCCGCCCGCGCCGCCTCTTCTCCTCCCCGCCGCCTCGCCGGCCGGAGTTCGCCGCCGGCCGGACCCCGTCGTGCCCCGCCGCCGCACCAACGCCCGCCGCCCGGAGCCAACTCCGCCCGGAGCTCGCCGCCCCGCCGCGGGACTCTGGCGACCAGAGCCGGGCCCGGCGCCGCCAGCCGCCGCCCCCACCTACCGGACCCGCGCCTCCCCGCTGCTTCTTCGCTCGCCGGAGCCGGCAAGGCCCGCCGGCGATCCTCGGATCCGAGATGGCTACAGTAAACCCTAGGAGAGGTTGATTTTTTTTTTACTAAGTCCCGAGATTCCTGATCCAAGTTACTATGTTCGCGGCTCCGTAACTTTGCATCTGTAGCTCCGATTCATGCATATAGCATATCAAAATGTTCACCTCAGAGAGTACATCATTTCATTCCATTGCATCATTTTCATTTGAGTTCATCTTGATGCCCGAAATGCTGTTAGAAGAGGGCTACTTGAGTTAATTGTCAGATCTGTTACTTCATTTAGCACTTTTGTCATTTTTGCCATGATTAATGTGTGCATGCTATGCCCGTGAGTTCTTCATATGTTTTGTTAAGGGTTTTGTCATCTATCCATAGGTGCAACCCATGTATTTTTAGGATGTGTGTGGTGACTTGTGCAAGCTTGCAAAGAGGTGCACTTGCTAATTCTGTTTTCAGGGACTTACTGATTTCACTAAGTCCTGGGATTGTTTAGTTCATGATGCCATATGTTCTTGTTGTTTCCTAGTGATTCGTGCCTCTTTTGAGGATGATCAGTAAGGGAGTTTTGTTAATCTTGTAGTGCTCTATCCATCCATGTCTTTGTGTGTAATTATAGAGCACCCTAGCTTGAGTCAATCGAGCTCTACTTTTGCATCGTTGCGAATCTGGGCAGATCGTGAACTTGTTTGCGATTTTGCCGATGTTATTGTAGTTGATCCGTGCATGTTATGCCACTGTTCTTGCCATGTCTAGCTTGTATTTAGTGCCTTCTTAAGGGATGTATGCTTGTCTTGCCATGACTTGCACCGTTGTGAGTGCATCGATCTCGTAAACATGCCTTCGTGAGTTATGTTTCAGCATGTCCCAGTTTTCACTAAGTCTGAAAACTGATTATGTTTTTGCTATGTTCGTGTGCTTGTTAGTATATTTTGTGATCCCTTTTGGCTCAAGGTCACTAAGGGACTTTTGTGAAGATTGTTGAGTAGCTCCATGCCATGTCTTTCTTTGTCATGTTCAGGTCCTGTAGCATGTAGTTTTGTTGCTCTGAAGAGGGCTATATGATCTGAAATTCCAGACAAGTGTTAATTTCACTAAGTCTGTGATCTGTTTTACCATTTGCGTTTTTGCCATGCTTGTTTGAACCTCCTAATGGATGAATTGGCCGCAGCTCAGTGCTAGACTTTTGTTAAGAATCTTGTGTGCATCCCTGCCATGTATTTTGTTGTCATGTTTGGGTGCTGTAGCATGTTGATTTTGTTGCATTTAGGTGCCTACTTGCTGTAAATCATAGACCGATGTCATTTTTGTAACGCTTGCCATTTCCAAACCGTAACTCCGATTCCGGCGTTCTTTATATCGTTTTCAAGCGATTTCATCTCATCTTTGCAGTGGCACACTTGGAATTCCAAGTTGAGGCCAGGTTCATGCATTTCCTGTCATATCTTGCATTTGGCATCCCGCATCGCATCCCGCATAGCATATCATCTTTGCATCGTGTTGATTGAGTTTGCACGTGGTTGATTGTATCCTTGTTGCTTGTTTGTCTTGTTTGGGTAGAGCCGGGAGACGAGTTCGCTAATGAGGAGCCCGTTGAGTTTGCTTTTGAGGATCCAGTCAACTCTGACAACTGTGCAGGCAAGATGATCATACCCTCGAAATCACTACTATCTTTGCTATGCTAGTTTGCTCGCTCTTTTGCTATGCCATTGCTACGATGCCTACCACTTGCTGGCAAGCCTCCCAAATTGCCATGTCAAACCTCTAACCCACCATTGTCCTAGCAAACCGTTGATTGGCTATGTTACCGCTTTGCTCAGCCCCTCTTATAGCGTTGCTAGTTGCAGGTGAAGATTGGAGGCCGTTCCTTGTTGGAACATTTATTTACTTGTTGGGATATCATCATATTGCTATGTTATCTTAATGCATCTATATACTTGGTAAAGGGTGGAAGGCTCGGCCTCTCGCCTAGTGTTTTGTTCCACTCTTGCCGCCCTAGTTTCCGTCATATCGGTGTTATGTTCCCGGATTTTGCGTTCCTTACGTGGTTGGGTTATAATGGGAACCCCTTGACTGTCCGCCTTGAATAAAACTCCTCCAGCAATGCCCAACCTTGGTTTTACCATTTTCCACCTAGCCTTTTCCCTTGGGTTTCGCAGACTCAAGGGTCATCTTATTTTAACCCCCCCCCCCCGGGCCAGTGCTCCTCTGAGTGTTGGTCCAACCTAGAGCACCGTGCGGGGCTGTCCCTTGGCAACTTGGGTTACGTTGGCTCCCGTACGCTTAGCTTATCCGGTGTGCCCTGAGAATGAGATATGTGCAGCTCCTATCGGGATTTGTAGGCACAGCGGGCGGTGTTGCTGGACTTGTTTTACCATTGTTGGAGTTGTCTTGAATTACCGAGATACCGAGTCTGATCGGAACATCTTGGGAGGAGGTCTATTCCTTCGTTGACCGTGAGAGCTTGTCATGGGCTAAGTTGGGACTCCCCTGCAGGGATTGAACTTTCAAAAGCCGTGCCCGCAGGTATCGGCAGATGGGAATTTGTTAATGTCCGGTTGTAGATAACTTGAACCTTAACTTAATTAAAATGAATCAACTGAGTGTGTTACCGTGATGGCCTCTTCTCGGCGGAGTCCGGGAAGTGGACACGGTGTTGGAGTAATGTTTGCGCAGGTTGCTCTCTAGTTTCTCGCTCGTGCTTTGCCTCCTCTTCTCGCTCTCTTTTGCGAATAACTTAGCCACCATATTTGCTAGTTGCTTGCTGCAGCTCCACTCATATTTTACCTTGCCATACCTATAAGCTTAAATAGTCTTGATCGCGAGGGTGCGAGATTGTTGAGTCCCTGTGACTCACAGATTACTATTACACCAGATGCAGGGCCTAAGGATTCCGCTCCAGGAGACGCGTACGAGCTCAAGTGGGAGTTCGACGAAGACTCTCAACGATACTATGTTTCCTTTCCCGATGATCAGTAGTGGTGCCCAGTTGGGGGTGATTGGGACCGTGTCGCATGTTGGGTTCTCTTTTATTTTGGCGCCGTACTCGGGCCATGAGTGTTTGGATGATGTAATGTTATTTATGTACTTGATTGACGTGGCGAGTGTAAGCCAACTATGTTATCTCCCCTTTATTATTCATATTACATGGGATGTTGTGAAGATTGCCTAACTTGCGACATATGCCTTCAATGTGATTATGTCTCTAAGTCGTGCCTCGACACGTGGGAGCTATAGTCGCATCGAGGGTGTTACAAGTTGGTATCAGAGCCTTCCCCGACCTTAGGAGCCCCATTGCTTGATCGTTTTTAGCGGCCGAGTTGTGTCTAGAAAATGTTTTGAGTCTTTTAGGAATTATATATCGGAGAGTTTAGGGATTCTTTTTTACTTCCCAGTCTCCTCATTGCTCTGGTAAGGCATCCTGACGTAGAGTTTTGACTCTTCTCTTCTCAAATTCATTAAAAAAATTAGGATCACGCGGGTATCTTGGAATTGTTCCGATGGTTTTATGATGAGAACATTGTCTTGGTGCCTCCTGTCAGGGGTTTAGTGGAAGTGTCCCGGGGAGTTGAGCTCTGAGGTGTTCTCATCATAATTTTATCGTTGCAATTCTGGAATACCTGAGTCTAGTACGCCGGCATCGAAAATCTCTTCTATGCAGTTCGTTGGTGAGATAACCTCGACGCCACCCAGTACTGGGGCGGGAGTTCGGGAGTATCGCCATAACTTGTATAACGGATGCTTTTCGAAGGTTGAGGTAGATGGTTTCCGAAGGTTTCTTGGTTATGTGTTGAAGGATGGATACAGCTGGATGTAGGATTTGCTAGTTTGGGTGAGATATTATGCTTCCCCTGTATCCCAAACACCTGATTGCATAACCGGAAAGGTTCGGGAGTTACATTCGTGGGAATTCTAGTAGTTCTAGTTCTTCTTCCACGGATATTGGTTTGAGATTGGGATTTCTTACCGATTATTCGTTCTTGATCCGTACCTTGTTGATTTATTTCTCTACCTTAATTCTACGTGGCTTCTCAATTTATGGATATGTGACCATTTCAAGAGGAATGCATTCATTCATTTTGTTCGGATGTGAAGACTATATGTTGCAATTTTCATTTCGTTGGATTCGGCTTCAATATTTGTCTGTCAATGTGCTAATGGTGGTCAACCCTCTTCAGGATGGCTCCTCCAACGCGCACGACTCCGAATCCTGATCCGCCACCACCTCCACCTCCTCCGGAGGCATGGCAAGCTGTGATGGCCGCAACCAATGCAAACACACAGTTGATCATGCAAATTCTCCAAGAGCACAATCAAGGCAGTCAAGAGAATCAAGGCAGCAATCAGAGTCACTTTGCTACACTCAACCAATTCCTTGTTAATGGGCCAAAGACTTTCAGCAATTGTGTTGAGGCAACCGATGCTGACGATTGGCTTGTGGATCTGTGCAAGCATTTCGAGTGCAGTAACGTCAGGCCTGAGGACTTTGTCAAGTTCGCTTCCTTCCAACTCAAAGATCAAGCTGCAGAATGGTTCCAGCGGTACAAGGACTCCAGAGGTGGACGTGTTATCACTTGGGACGATTTCTGTCGAGATTTCCGAGCTCATCATATTCCGCAGAGCGTGGTTGAAAGCAAGCGTGAGGAACTCCGCAATCTGAAGCAAGGCTCTTTGTCTGTCTATGACTACAACAAGTTGTTTCAGAAGCTCGCCCGCTTTGCCAAGCAGGACGTCCCTGATGAGAAGAGCATGATATATCAGTTCAGGGGTGGTCTCAGAGAAGAAATTCAGCTCGCTCTTGTTCTCTTCGAGCCCTTAAGATACGATGAGTTCTACAACATGGCATTGAAGCAAGAGGCTGCTCAGTTGAGGTGTGATGCTTCCAAGAAGCGAGTCAGAGATGTTACTCCTTCTTCCTCTACTCAAGTGGCAAAGTAGCAGAAGTTTTGGCTTCCTCCTCCTCCGTTCCGTCAGCCGTATCAGCAGAAGAGCAAAGGTGGCAGTGGTTCTTCCCACCCAGCCAACCCTGGCTTTCAGAACAAGACTTCGTCTCAAGCTCCAAGATCGAGTGCTCCATATCACCGTCCGCTTTCAGAGGTCACGTGCAACAAGTGCCAACAGAAGGGTCACTATGCCAACAAGTGTCTCAACCAGAGGCGTCTTCGTCCTCCTTCTGTGAGATCGGCAAGTACAGCTATGGTCAAGCATAACCCCAAGCATGCCAAGGTCAATTTTATGAATGCAGCTCAGGCAGAGGACTCGTCAGATGTGATAATGGGTAACTTTCCAGTTAACTCTTTTCCAGTAAAAGTTCTTTTTGACACTGGTGCATCGCATTGTTTCATGTCAAGATCATTTGTTTCCAAGCATGACTTCGTTTCACAAATGTTGGGTAAACCTATGGGAGTGGTTTCTCCGGCTAAGTCTATGAGGGCTACTTCAATAGTTCCTGATGTTTCTATCATGATGGGTGATTTCAAGTTTCTGGCTTCTCCTATGGTTCTTGGTAACTCGGATATTGATCTTATTCTCGGGATGGATTGGCTTTCTAAGCACAAGGCTCAGCTTGATTGTGCAGCCAGGCAGATTCAATTGACTCACTCGTCTGAGGATGTAATTGTCTTTGCCGCTCGTGATGATACTATCCGTCTGTTTTCTCTCAATGAGAAGGGTGAATTGGATGCCATCTCTCAAATTCCAGTCGTTTGCGAATATCAAGACGTCTTTCCAGAAGAGCTCCCAGGAATGCCTCCGCACCGGCCAGTTGAATTCGTTATTGATCTTGAGCCTGGTACGGAACCTGTGTGCAAACGTCCTTACAAGCTCGGACCTGAAGAGTTGAAGGAGCTGAAGAAGCAACTCGATATGCAAGAGAAAATGGGTCTCATCCGGCCTAGTTCTTCTCCGTGGGGTTGTGGTGTTCTTTTTGTGAAGAAGAAGGATGGAACGGACCGACTTTGTGTTGATTACCGTCCAGTGAACAAGAAGACCGTCAAGAACAAATACCCACTTCCCAACATCAATGAGCTGTTCGAACAACTCAAAGGTGCTCAAGTATTCTCCAAGCTTGATCTCCGTATGGGTTATCACCAGATTCGCATTCGTGAAGAAGATATTCCCAAGACAGCATTCAGAACAAGCTTTGGTTCATATGAATACACTGTCATGTCTTTTGGCCTCGCCAACGCTCCTCCGACGTTCTCTCGCATGATGAACTTCATCTTCAACGCCTACACCAATGACTTCGTTTTGGTCTATCTCGACGACATTCTGGTTTTCTCGAAGAACAAGGAAGATCATGCCAAGCACTTGCGTTTGGTTCTTGATAAGCTCAGAGAACATCAGTTCTACGCCAAGTTCTCCAAGTGTGAATTTTGGCTCGATGAGGTTCTTTATCTTGGTCATATCATCTCTGCCAAGGGCATTGCCGTGAATCCTGAGAAGGTGTCTGCAATTGTGAATTGGAACCTCCTCAGAATGTGAAGCAACTCCGCAGTTTTCTCGGTCTCGCAAGCTATTGCCGAAGATTCGTTGAAAACTTTTCCAAGATCGCGAAGCCTCTCTCTAATCTTCTTCAGAAGCACGTCAAGTACGTTTGGTCTCCGGAGTGTGATATTGCTTTCAACACTTTGAAAGAGAAATTGATCACTGCTCCAGTTCTGACTCCGCCTGATGAATCCAAGCCGTACGAGGTCTTTTGTGATGCCTCTCTCCAAGGTCTTGGCGCAGTATTGATGCAAGAGAAGAAAGTTGTTGCTTATACATCTCGCCAGTTGAAGCCTAATGAGAAGAACTACCCCACTCATGATCTCGAGTTGGCGGCAGTTGTGCATGCTCTTTTGACTTGGAGACATCTTCTATTGGGAAGAAAAGTGGACATTTTCACTGATCACAAGAGTCTCAAGTACATCTTCACTCAGCCTAATCTCAACCTCAGGCAAACTCGATGGGTCGAAATGATTCAAGAGTATAATCCGAGTATTGAGTATACTCCAGGCAAGGCCAATGTGATTGCTGACGCTTTGAGCAGGAAAGGCTTACTGCAACAGTCTGATTCTCAAGCCTTATCAACCCGAGCTTTGTGAAGCTTTCCGCAAACTTAATCTGCAAGTTGTTCCTCAAGGTTTCCTCGCCAACCTTCAAGTCTCTCCTACCTTAGAAGACCAGATTCGCCAAGCCCAGCTTCTTGATGCTATGGTGAAAAAGGTGAAGATTGGGATTGCCAAGAGTCAGTCCAAGTACAAGTGCTACCGCCTTGATGACAAGGACACTCTCTTCTTCGAGGATCGTATTGTTGTACCCAAAGGTGACCTCCGTAAAGTGATCATGAACGAGGCTCACAATTCTCTCCTCTCCATCCACCCTGGGAGCACGAAGATGTATCAGGACCTTAAGCAAGCTTATTGGTGGACTCGAATGAAGCGCGAGATCGCTCAATTCGTGAATGAATGTGATGTCTGCAGAAGAGTGAAGGCAGAACACCAAAGGCCAGCAGGTCTCCTCCAACCTCTTGCCATTCCAGAATGGAAGTTTGACCACATTGAAATGGACTTCGTGACTGGGTTTCCAAAGTCCAAGCGTGGCAATGATGCTATATTTGTTGTCATCGACAAACTCACCAAAGTGGCTCACTTTCTGCCTATCAAAGAGTCGATCACTGCAGCTCAATTGGCGGAACTCTATACCTCTCGTATTGTCTCTCTGCACGGTATTCCTCAAGTGATCTCTTCAGACCGTGGCAGCATCTTTACCTCGAAGTTTTGGGATTCTTTTCAGAAGGCCATGGGCACCAACATCCGCTTCAGCACAGCTTTCCATCCTCAAACAAGCGGTCAAGTCGAGCGTGTCAACCAGATTCTTGAAGATATGCTCAGGGCTTGTGTGATCTCCTTCGGCATGAAGTGGGAGGATTGTCTTCCTTATGCTGAATTCTCCTACAACAACAGTTTTCAAGCAAGTTCGGGCAAGGCCCCTTTTGAAATTCTGTATGGCAGGAAGTGCCGTACCCCTCTCAACTGGTCTGAAACCGGTGAACGTCAGCTTTTGGGTAATGACTTAATCACAGAAGCAGAAGAAATGTGCAAAGTCATTCGTGATAACCTCAAAGCAGCCCAATCCCGCCAGAAGAGCTACTATGATAGTAAGCACCGTGATTTGGCTTTCGAGATCGGAGATCATGTTTACCTCCGTGTCTCTCCTATGAAAGGTACTCGTCGCTTCGGTATCAAAGGGAAGCTTGCCCCTAGATACGTGGGACCTTTCAAGATTGTCAGCAAGAGAGGCGACCTCGCCTATCAACTCGAGCTTCCTTCAAACTTTGCAAATGTTCATGACGTGTTCCATGTCTCTCAGCTTCGAAAGTGCTTCAAGACTCCTGACCGCACCGTCAACTTCGAGGACATTGAGCTCCAAGAAGATCTCTCTTATCGTGAGCACCCAGTTGCTATTCTTGAAGAGACTGAACGCAAGACTCGCAACAAGTCAATCAAATTTCTCAAAGTCAAGTGGTCACACCATTCCGACCGTGAAGCTACCTGGGAACGCGAGGATCACCTCCGTTCTGAGTACCCGGTGTTCTTTCAGTCCTAGATCTCGGGACGAGATCCTTTCGTAGTGGTGGAGTGTTGTAACACCCCAGAAGTAACTTTCCCTATTTGTACTCCAACTCTTGCAGTTTCCGGCGTTAAGTTATACTTATTTTCTCGGGTTCGGGTTTTGTCTCCGTGTGTTGTTGTCTTGGTCATGCATCTCATATCATGTCATCATGTGCATTGCATTTGCATACGTGTTCGTCTCATGCATTCGAGCGTTTCCCCGTTGTCTGTTTTGCATTCCGGCGCTTCGTTCTCCTCCGATGGTCATTTCTAGCTTTCTTTCGTGTGTGGGGATTAAACATTTCCGGATTGGACCGAGACTTGCCAAGCGGCCTTGGTTTACTACCGGTAGACCGCCTGTCAAGTTTCGTGTCATTTGGACTTCGTTTGATACTCCAATGGTTAACCGAGGGACCGAAAAGGCCTCGTGTGTGTTGCAGCCCAACACCCCTCCAATTTGGCCCAAAAACCCACCAAACTCTGCTCCATGTCTTAGAGCGTTCGATCACGATCGCGTGGCCGAAAACCGCACCTCATTTGGACTCTCCTAGCTCCCCCTATGCCTATATATACCCCCCCCCATTCCAATTCGCGGATCCTCTCCCCCCTAACCCTAAAAAATCCCAAATCCGCCGCTCCGGACGTGTCCGGGCGGAGCCGGACAACGTCCGCCGCCACCGCCGCCCAACCGCGTCGCGCCACCTCTCCCGCAGGGGACCGCTTCGCCGCCGACCGCACCAGGCCCGCGAGGCCCACGCGCGGCCCTCCCCGCCGCCGAGCCGGGCCTGAGGCGCCCGCCCGCGCCGCCTCTTCCCCTCCCCGCCGCCTCGCCGGCCGGAGTTCGCCGCCGGCCGGACCCCGTCGTGCCCCGCCGCCGCACCAACGCCCGCCGCCCGGAGCCGCCTCCGCCTGGAGCTCGCCGCCCCGCCGCGGGACTCCGGAGACCGGAGCCGGGCCCGGCGCCGCCAGCCGCCGCCCCCACTGACCGGACCCGCGCCTCCCCGCTGCTTCTTCGCTCGCCGGAGCCGGCAAGGCCCGCCGGCGATCCTTGGGCTCCGCGCGCCCCGATCCAGATCGGATCCGAGACGGCTACAGTAAACCCTAGGAGAGGTTGATTTTTTTTTACTAAGTCCCGAGATTCCTGATCCAAGTTACTATGTTCGCAGCTCCGTAACTTTGCATTCGTAGCTCCGATTCATGCATATAGCATATCAGAATGTTCATCTCAGAGAGTACATCATTTCATTCCATTGCATCATTTTCATTTGAGTTCATCTTGATGCCCGAAATGCTGTTAGAAGAGGGCTACTTGAGTTAATTGTCAGATCTGTTACTTCATTTAGCACTTTTGTCATTTTTGCCATGATTAATGTGTGCATGATATGCCCGTGAGTTCTTCATATGTTTTGTTAAGGGTTTTGTCATCTATCCATAGGTGCAACCCATGTATTTTTAGGATGTGTGTGGTGACTTGTGCAAGCTTGCAAAGAGGTGCACTTGCTAATTCTGTTTTCAAGGACTTACTGATTTCACTAAGTCCTGGGATTGTTTAGTTCATGATGCCATATGTTCTTGTTGTTTCCTAGTGATTCGTGCCTCTTTTGAGGATGATCAGTAAGGGAGTTTTGTTAATCTTGTAGTGCTCTATCCATCCATGTCTTTGTGTGCAATTATAGAGCACCCTAGCTTGAGTCAATCGAGCTCTACTTTTGCTTCGTTGCGAATCTGGGCAGATCGTCAACTTGTTTGCGATTTTGCCGATGTTATTGTAGTTGATCCGTGCATGCTATGCCACTGTTCTTGCCATGTCTAGCTTGTATTTTGTGCCTTCTTAAGGGATGTATGCTTGTCTTGCCATGACTTGCACCGTGGTGAGTGCATCGATCTCGTATACATGCCTTCGTGAGTTATGTTTCAGCATGTCCCAGTTTTCACTAAGTCTGAAAACTGATTATGTTTTTGCTATGTTCGTGTGCTTGTTAGTATATTTTGTGATCCCTTTTGACTCAAGGTCACTAAGGGAATTTTGTTAAGATTGTTGAGTAGCTCCATGCCATGTCTTTCTTTGTCATGTTCAGGTCGTGTAGCATGTTGTTTTGTTGCTCCGAAGAGGGCTATATGATCTGAAATTCCAGACAAGTGTTAATTTCACTAAGTCTGAGATCTGTTTTACCATTTGCGTTTTTGCCATGCTTGTTTGAACCTCCTAATGGATGAATTGGCCGCAGCTCGGTGCTAGACTTTTGTTAAGAATCTTGTGTGCATCCCTGCCATGTATTTTGTTGTCATGTTTGGGTGTTGTAGCATGTTCATTTTGTTGCATTTAGGTGCCTACTTGCTGTAAATCACAGACCGGTGTCATTTTTGTAACGCTTGCCATTTCCAAACCGTAACTCCGATTCCGGCGTTCTTTATATCATTTTCAAGCGATTTCATCTCATCTTTCCAGTGGCACACTTGGAATTCCAAGTTGAGGCCAGGTTCATGCATTTCTTGTCATATCTTGCATTTGGCATCCCGCATCGCATCCCGCATAGCATATCATCTTTGCATCATGTTGATTGAGTTTGCACGTGGTTGATTGTATCCTTGTTGCTTGTTTGTCTTGTTTGGGTAGAGCCAGGAGACGAGTTCGCTAGCGGGGAGCCCATTGAGTTTGCTTTTGAGGATCCAGTCAACTCTGACAACTGTGCAGGCAAGAGGATCATACCCTCGAAATCACTACTATCTTTGCTATGCTAGTTTGCTCGCTCTTTTGCTATGCCATTGCTACGATGCCTACCACTTGCTGGCAAGCCTCCCAAATTGCCATGTCAAACCTCTAACCCACCATTGTCCTAGCAAACCGTTGATTGGCTATGTTACCGCTTTGCTCAGCCCCTCTTATAGCGTTGCTAGTTGCAGGTGAAGATTGGAGGCCGTTCCTTGTTGGGACATTTATTTACTTGTTGGGATATCATCATATTGCTATGTTATCTTAATGCATCTATATACTTGGTAAAGGGTGGAAGGCTCGGCCTCTCGCCTAGTGTTTTGTTCCACTCTTGCCGCCCTAGTTTCCGTCATATCGGTGTTATGTTCCCGGATTTTGTGTTCCTTACGCGGTTGGGTTATAATGGGAACCCCTTGACTATCTGCCTTGAATAAAACTCCTCCAGCAATGCCCAACCTTGGTTTTACCATTTTCCACCTAGCCTTTTCCCTTGGGCTTCGCAGACTCAAGGGTCATCTTATTTTAACCCCCCCCCCCCCGGGCCAGTGCTCCTCTGAGTGTTGGTCCAACCTAGAGCATTGTGCGGGGCCGTCCCTTGGCAACTTGGGTTACGTTGGCTCCCGTACGCTTAGCTTATCCGGTGTGCCCTGAGAACGAGATATGTGCAGCTCCTATCGGGATTTGTCGGCACAGCGGGCGGTGTTGCTGGACTTGTTTTACCATTGTCGGAGTTGTCTTGAATTACCGAGATACCGAGTCTGATCGGAACGTCTTGGGAGGAGGTCTATTCCTTCGTTGACCGTGAGAGCTTGTCATGGGCTAAGTTGGGACTCCCCTGCAGGGACTGAACTTTCGAAAGCCGTGCCCGCGGTTATGGGCAGATGGGAATTTTTTAATGTCCTGTTGTAGATAACTTGAACCTTAACTTAATTAAAATGAATCAACTGAATGTGTTACCGTGATGGTCTCTTCTCGGCGGAGTCCGGGAAGTGGACACGGTGTTGGAGTAATGTTTGCGCAGGTTGCTCTCTAGTTTCTCGCTCGTGCTTTGCCTCCTCTTCTCGCTCTCTTTTGCGAATAAGTTAGCCACCATATTTGCTAGTCGCTTGCTGCAGCTCCACTCATATTTTACCTTGCCATACCTAATAAGCTTAAATAGTCTTGATCGCGAGGGTGCGAGATTGCTGAGTCCCTACGACTCACAGATTACTATTACACCAGATGCAGGGCCTGAGGATTCCGCTCCAGGAGACACGTACGAGCTCAAGTGGGAGTTCGACGAAGACTCTCAACGATACTATGTTTCCTTTCCCGATGATCAGTAGTGGTGCCTGGTTGGGGGTGATTGGGACCGTGTCGCATGTTGGGTTCTCTTTTATTTTAGCGCCGTAGTCGGGCCATGAGTGTTTGGATGATGTAATGTTATTTATGTACTTGATTGACATGGCGAGTGTAAGCCAACTATGTTATCTCCCCTTTATTATTCATATTACATGGGATGTTGTGAAGATTGCCTAACTTGCGACATATGCCTTCAATGCGATTATGTCTCTAAGTCGTGCCTCGACATGTGGGAGCTATTGTCGCATCGAGGGTGTTACAAGGGGGCACCCCTAGACACACAAGTTGATCCACGTGATCGTTTTCTTAGCCGTGTGCGGTGCCCCCTTCCACCATAATCCTCGATAATATTGTAGCGGTGCTTAGGCGAAGCCCTACGACGGTAGAACATCAAGATCATCACCACGCCGTCGTGCTGACAGAACTCTTCCCCGACACTTTGCTGGATCGGAGTCCGGGGATCGTCATCGAGCTGAACGTGTGCTAAAACTCAGAGGTGCCTTAGTTTTGGTGCTTGATCGGTCGGGCCGTGAAGACGTATGACTACATCAACCGCGTTGTGCTAACGCTTCCACTGTTGGTCTACAAGGGTACGTAGATCACACTCTCCCCTCTCGCTGCTATGCATCACCATGATCTTGCGTGTGCGTAGGAAATTTTTTGAAATTACTACGTTCCCCAACAGTGGCATCTGAGCCTAGGTTTTATGTGTTGATGTTATATGCACGAGTAGAACACAAGTGAGTTGTGGGCGATATAAGTCATACTGCTTACCAGCATGTCATACTTTGGTTCAGCGGTATTGTTGGATGAAGCGGCCCGAACCGACATTACGCGTACGCTTATGCAAGACCGGTTCTCCCGACGTGCTTTGCACAAAGGTGGCTAGCGGGTGTCAGTTTCTCCAACTTTAGTTGAACCGAGTGTGTCTACGCCCGGTCCTTGCGAAGGTTAAAACAGCACCAACTTGACAAACTATCGTTGTGGTTTTGATGCGTAGGTAAGATTGGTTCTTACTTAAGCCCGTAGCAGCCACGTAAAACTTGCAACAACAAAGTAGAGGACGTCTAACTTGTTTTTGCAGGGCATGTTGTGATGTGATATGGTCAAGACATGATGCTAAATTTTATTGTATGAGATGATCATGTTTTGTAACCAAGTTATCGGCAACTGGCAGGAGCCATATGGTTGTAGCTTTATTGTATGCAATGCAATTGCGCTGTAATGCTTTACTTTATCACTAAGCGGTAGCGATAGTCATGGAAGCATAAGATTGGCGAGACGACAACGATGCTACGATGGTGATCAAGGTGTCCCGCCGGTGACGATGGTGATCATGACGGTGCTTCGAAGATGAAGATCACAAGCACAAGATGATGATGGCCATATCATATCACTTATATTGATTGCATGTGATGTTTATCTTTTATGCATCTTATCTTGCTTTGATTGACGGTAGCATTTTAAGATGATCTCTCACTAATTATCAAGAAGTGTTCTCCCTGAGTATGCACCATTGTGAAAGTTCTTCGTGCTGAGACACCAGGTGATGATCAGGTGTGATAGGCTCTACGTTCAAATACAACGGGTGCAAAACAGTTGCACACGTGGAATACTCAGGTTATACTTGACGAGCCAAGCATATACAGATATGGCCTCGGAACACGGAGACCGAAAGGTCGAGCGTGAATCATATAGTAGATATTATCAACATAGTAATGTTCACCAATGAAACTACTCCATCTCACGTGATGATCGGACATGGTTTAGTTGATTTGGATCAGGTAATCACTCAGAGGATTGGAGGGATATCTATCTAAGT
Source organism: Triticum aestivum (assembly GCF_018294505.1). Lineage (NCBI taxonomy): Eukaryota > Viridiplantae > Streptophyta > Magnoliopsida > Poales > Poaceae > Triticum > Triticum aestivum. The sequence goes on along the minus strand of NC_057797.1, from coordinate 174,000,448 downwards.
GGGAGTTCTTTAGTAATATGATTAATTGAACCTAAATTTTTCATGAACTTAGTACCTGATAGTATCTTGCTTGTTTATGTTTGATTGTAGATAGATGGCCCGTGCTGTTGTTCCATTGAATTTTAATGCGTTCCTTGAGAAAGCAAAGTTGAAAGATGATGGTAGCAATTACACGGACTGGGTCCGTAACTTGAGGATTATCTTCATTGCTGCACAAAAGAATTACGTCCTGGAAGCACCGCTGGATGCCAGGCCTGCTGCTGGAGCAACACCAGATGTTATGAACGTCTGGCAGAGCAAAGCTAATGACTACTCGATAGTTCAGTGTGCCATGCTTTACGGCTTAGAATCGGGACTTCAACGACGTTTTGAACGTCATGGAGCATATGAGATATTCTAGGAGTTGAAGTTAATATTTCAAGCAAATGCCCGGATTGAGAGATATGAAGTCTCCAATAAGTTCTATAGCTGCAAGATGGAGGAGAACAGTTCTATCAGTGAGCATATACTCAAAATGTCTGGGTATAATAATCACTTGATTCAATTGGGAGTTAATCTTCCAGATGATTGCGTCATTGACAGAATTCTCCAATCACTGCCACCAAGCTACAAAAGCTTCGTGATGAACTATATTATGCAAGGGATGAATAAGACTATTCCTGAGCTCTTCGCAATGCTGAAAGCTGCGGAGGTAGAAATCAAGAAGGAGCATCAAGTGTTGATGGTCAATAAGACCACTAGTTTCAAGAAAAAGGGCAAAGGAAATAAGAAGGGGAACTTCAAAAAGAACAGCAAGCAAGTTGCTACTCAAGAGAAGAAACCCAAACCTGGACCTAAGCCTGAAACTGAGTGCTTCTACTGCAAGCAGACTGGCCACTGGAAGCGGAACTGCCACAAGTATTTGGCGGATAAGAAGGATAGCAAGGTGAACAAAGGTATATGTGATATACATGTTATTGATGTGTACCTTACTAATGCTCGCAGTAGCACCTGGGTATTTGATACTGGTTCTGTTGCTAACATTTGCAACTCGAAACAGGGACTATGGATTAAGTGAAGATTGGCTAAGGACGAGGTGACGATGCGCGTGGGAAATGGTTCCAAAGTCGATGTGATCGCGGCCGGCATGCTACCTCTACATCTACCTTCGGGATTAGTATTAGACCTAAATAATTGTTATTTGGTGCCAGCGTTAAGCATGAACATTATATCTGGATCTTGTTTGATGCGAGACGGTTATTCATTTAAATCAGAGAATAATGGTTGTTCTATTTATATGAGTAATATCTTTTATGGTCATGCACCCTTAAAGAGTGGTCTATTCTTATTAAATCTCGATAGTAGTGACACACATATTCATAATGTTGAAGCCAAAAGATGCAGAGTTGATAATGATAGTGCAACTTATTTGTGGCACTGTCGGTTGGGTCATATCGGTGTAAAGCGCATGAAGAAACTCCATACTGATGGACTTTTGGAACCACTTGATTATGAATCACTTGGTACTTGCGAACTGTGCCTTATGGGTAAGATGACAAAAACACCGTTCTCCGGTACTATGGAGAGAGCAACAGATTTGTTGGAAATCATACATATAGATGTATGTGGTCCAATGAATGTTGAGGCTCGTGGCGGATATCGTTATTTTCTCACCTTCACAGATGACTTAAGCAGATATGGGTATATCTACTTAATGAAACATAAGTCTGAAATGTTTGAAAAGTTCAAAGAATTTCAGTGTGAAGTTGAAAATCGTCGTAACAAGAAAATAATATTCCTACGATCTGATCGTGGAGGAGAATATTTGAGTTACGAGTTTGGTGTACATTTGAAATAATGCGGAATAATTTCGCAACTCATGCCACCCGGAACACCACAGCGTAATGGTGTGTCCAAACGTCGTAATCGTACTTTACTTGATATGGTGTGATCTATGATGTCTCTTACTGATTTACCGCTATCGTTTTGGGGTTATGCTCTAGAGATGGCCGCATTCACGTTAAATAGGGCACCATCAAAATCCGTTGAGATGACGCCTTATGAACTGTGGTTTGGCAAGAAACCAAAGTTGTCGTTTCTGAAAGTTTGGGGTTGCGATGCTTATGTGAAAAAGCTTCAACCTGATAAGCTCGAACCCAAATCGGAGAAATGTGTCTTCATAGGATATCCAAAGGAAACGATTGGATACACCTTCTATCACAGATCCGAAGGCAAGACTTTTGTTGCCAAATTCAGAAACTTTCTAGAGAAGGAGTTTCTCTCGAAAGAAGTGAGTGGGAGGAAAGTACAACTTGATGAGGTAACTGTACCTGCTCCCTTATTGGAAAGTAGTACATCACAGAAACCAGTTTCTGTGACACCTACACCAATTAGTGAGGAAGCTAATGATGATGATCATGAAACTTCAGAACAAGATACTACTGAACCTCGTAGATCAACCAGAGTAAGATCCGCACCAGAGTGGTACGGTAATTCTGTTTTGGAAGTCATGCTACTAGATCATGATGAACCTACGAACTATGAAGAAGCAATGGTGAGCCAAAATTCCGCAAAATGGCTTGAAGCCATGAAATCTGAGATGGGGTCCATGTATGAGAACAAAGTATGGACTTTGGTTGACTTGCCCAATGATCAGCAAGCAATTGAGAATAAATGGATCTTCAAGAAGAAGACAGATGCTGACGGTAATATTACTGTCTACAAAGCTCGACTTGTCGCAAAAGGTTTTCGACAAGTTCAAGGGATTGACTATGATGAGACCTTCTCACCTATAGCGATGCTTAAGTCTGTCCGAATCATGTTAGCAATTGCCGCATTTTTAAATTATGAAATTTGGCAAATGGATGTCAAAACTGCATTCCTGAATGGATTTCTGGAAGAAGAGTTGTATATGATGCAGCCGGAAGGTTTTGTCAATCCAAAGGGAGCTAACAAAGTGTGCAAGCTCCAGCGATCCATTTATGGACTGGTGCAAGCCTCTCGGAGTTGGAATAAACGCTTTGATAGTGTGATCAAAGCATTTGGTTTTGTAGAGACTTTTGGAGAAGCCTGTATTTACAAGAAAGTGAGTGGGAGCTCTGTAGCATTTCTGATATTATATGTAGATGCCATATTACTAATCGGAAATGAAAAAAAAACTGGATAGCACAAAGGGATAGTTGAATAAGAGTTTTTCAATGAAAGACCTCGGTGAAGCTGCTTACATATTGGGCATTAAGATCTATAGAGACAGATCAAGACGCTTAATTGGACTTTCACAAAGCACATACCTTGACAAAGTTTTGAAAAAGTTCAAAATGTATCAAGCAAAGAAAGGATTCTTGCCTGTGTTACAAGGTGTGAAATTGAGTAAGACTCAATGCCCGACCAATGCAGAAGATAGAGAGAAAATGAAAGATGTTCCCTATGCTTCAGCCATAGGCTCTATCATGTATGCAATGCTGTGTACTAGACCTGATGTGTGTCTTGCTATAAGTCTAGCAGGGAGGTACCAAAGTAATCCAGGAGTGGATCACTGGACAGCGGTCAAGAACATCCTGAAATACCTGAAAAGGACTAAGGATATGTTTCTCATATATGGAGGTGACAAAGATCTCATCGTAAATGGTTACGTTGATGCAAGCTTTGACACTGATCCAAACGATTCTAAATCGCAAACCGGATACGTGTTTACATTAAACGGTGGAGCCGTCAGTTGGTGCAGTTCTAAACAAAGCATTGTGGCGGGATCTACATGTGAAGCGGAGTACATAGCTGCTTCGGAAGCAGCAAATGAAGGAGTCTGGCTGAAGGAGTTCATATCCGATCTAGGTGTCATACCTAGTGCATCGGGTCCAATGAAAATCTTTTGTGACAATACTGGTGCAATTGCCTTGGCAAAGGAATCCAGATTTCACAAGAGAACCAAGCACATCAAGAGACGCTTCAATTCCATCCGGGATCTAATACAGGTGGGAGACATAGAGATTTGCAAGATACATACGGATCTGAATGTTGCAGACCCATTGACTAAGCCTCTTCCACGAGAGAAACATGATCAGCACCAAAGCTCCATGGGTGTTAGAATCATTACTGTGTAATCTAGATTATTGACTCTAGTGCAAGTGGGAGACTGAAGGAAATATGCCCTAGAGACAATAATAATGTTATTATTTTATTTCCTTATATCATGATAAATGTTTATTATTCATGCTAGAATTGTATTATCCGGAAACATAATACTTGTGTGAATACATAGACAAACCAAACGTCACTAGTATGCCTCTACTTGACTAGCTCATTAATCAAAGATGGTTATGTTTCCTAACCATAGACATGTGTTGTCATTTGATTAACGGGATCACATTATTAGGAGAATGATGTGATTGACATGACCCATTCCATTAGCTTAGCACCCGATCGTTTAGTATGTTGCTATTGCTTTCTTCATGACTTATACATGTTCCTATGACTATGAGATTATGCAACTCCCATTTGCCGGAGGAACACATTGTGTGCTACCAAACGTCACAACGTAACTGGGTGATTATAAAGGAGCTCTACAAGTGTCTCCAAAGGTAAATGTTGGGTTGGCGTATTTCAAGATTAGGATTTGTCACTCCGATTGTCGGAGAGGTATCTCTGGGCCCTCTCGGTAATGCACATCACATAAGCCTTGCAAGCATTGCAACTAATGAGTTAGTTGCGAGATGATGTATTACATAACGAGTAAAGAGACTTGCCGGTAACGAGATTGAACTAGGTATTGAGATACCGACGATGGAATCTCGGGCAAGTAACATACCGATGACAAAGGGAACAACGTATGTTGTTATGCGGTCTGACCAATAAAGATCTTCGTAGAATATGTGGGAGCCAATATGAGCATCCAGGTTCCGCTATTGGTTATTGACCGGAGACATGTCTCGGTCATGTCTACATTGTTCTCGAACCCGTAGGGTCCGCACGCTTAAGGTTTCGATGACAGTTATATTATGAGTTTATGAGTTTTGATGTATCGAAGTTAGTTCGGAGTCCCGGATGTGATCACGGACATAACGAGGAGTCTCGAAATGGTCGAGACATAAAGATTGATATATTGGACGGTTATATTCAGACACCGGAAGTGTTCCGGGTGATTTCGGAGAAAACCGGAGTACCGGAGGGTTACCGGAACCCCCCGGGAGAAGTAATGGGCCATATGGGCCTTGGTGGAGAAAGAGAAGGGCAGCCAGGGTGGGCCGCGTGCCTCCTCCCCCTGGTCCGAATTGGAATAGGAGAGGGGGGCGGCGCCCCCCTTTCCTTCTCCCTCTCCACTTCCTTCCCCCTCCTAGTAGGAGTCCTACTCCTACTAGGAGGAGGACTCCTCCTTGGCGCGCCTATAGGGCCGGACGGCCTCCTCCCCTTGCTCCTTTATATACGGGGGCAGGGGGCACCCCTAGACACACAAGTTGATCCACGTGATCACTTTCTTAGCCGTGTGCGGTGCCCCCTTCCACCATAATCCTCGATGATATTATAGCGGTGCTTAGGCGAAGCCCTGTGACGGTAGAACATCAAGATCGTCACCACGCCGTCGTGCTGACGGAAATCTTCCCCGACACTTTGCTGGATCGGAGTCCGGGGATCGTCATCGAGCTGAACGTGTGCTAAAACTCGGAGGTGTCGTAGTTTCGGTGCTTCATCGGTCGGGCGGTGAAGACGTACGACTACATCAACCGCGTTGTGCTAACGCTTCCGCTGTCGGTCTACAAGGGTACGTAGATCACACTCTCCCCTCTCGTTGCTATGCATCACCATGATCTTGCGTGTTGTAGGAAATTTTTTGAAATTACTACGTTCCCCAACACAAGCCAAGTTCTATAATGAAAGATTCCCACTAGTATGTGAAAGTGACAACATAGGAGACTCTCTATCATGAAGATCATGGTGCTACTTTGAAGCACAAGTGTGGTAAAAGGATGGTAGCATTGCCCCTTCTCTCTTTTTCTCTCATTTTTTTGTTTTTTTTGGGGCCTTCTCCCTTTTTAGGCCTCTTTTTTCGTCTAGAGACTCATACGGCTAGTGGGGGAATCATAGTCTCCATCATACTTTCCTCACTGGGACAATGCTCTAATAATGATGATCATCACACTTTTATTTAATTACAACTCATGAATTACAACTCGATACTTAGAGCAAATCATGACTCTATGTGAATGCCTCCAGCGGTGTACCGGGATGTGCAATGACTCATGAGTGACATGTATGAAATAATTATGAACGGTGGCTTTGCCACAAATATGATGTCAACTACATGATCATGCAAAGCAATATGACAATGATGGAGCGTGTCATAATAAACGGAACGGTGGAAAGTTGCATGGCAATATATCTCGGAATGGCTATGGAATGCCATAATAGGTAGGTATGGTGGCTGTTTTGAGGAAGGTAAATGGTGGGTTTATGGTACCGGCGAAAGTTGCGAGGTACTAGAGAGGCTAGCAATGGTGGAAGGGTGAGAGTGTGTATAATCCATGGACTCGACATTAGTCATAACGAACTCACATACTTATTGCAAAAATCTATTAGTTAACGAAACAAAGTACTATGTGCATGCTCCTAGGGGGATAGATTGGTAGGAAAAGACCATCGCTCGTCCCCGACCGCCACTCATAAGGAAGACAATCAGTAAATAAATCATGATCTGACTTCATCACATAACGGTTCACCATACGTGCATGCTACGGGAATCACAAACTTTAACACAAGTATTTCTCAAATTCACAACTACTCAACTAGCATAACTCTAATATCACCATCTTCATATCTCAAAACAATTATCAAGTATCAAACTTCTCATAGTATTCAATGCACTTTTTATGAAAGTTTTTGTTATATCCCACTTGGATGCCCATCATATTAAGACTAGTTTCATAACCAAAGCAAACTACCATGTTGTTTTAAAGACTCTCAAAATAATATAAGTGAAGCATGAGAGTTCATCTATTTCTTCAAAATAAAACCACCGCCATGCTCTAAAAAGATATAAGTGAAGCACTAGAGAAAATGACAAACTACTCTGAAAGATATAAGTGAAGATCAAACACCTTATTCTGGATGGGATGCTAGTCCTCCATGAAGTTCTCCATGAGGTCAAGTCCAAACACCTTAAGGTTGTTCAGGGAGTCCTGGATTAGGGGGTCTCCGGAAAGCCGGACTATATCCTTTGGCTGGACTATTGGACTATGAAGATACAAGATTGAAGACTTCGTCTCGTGTCCGGATGGGACTTTTACTTGGCGTAGAAGGAAAGCTAGGCAATATGGATATGTATATATCCTCCTTTGTAACCGACCTTGTGTAAACCCTAGCCCCCTGTGGTGTCTATATAAATCTGAGGGTTTAGTCCATAGGATGAACAACAATCATACCATAGGCTATCTTCTAGGGTTTAGCCTCTCCGATCTCGTGGTAGATCAACTCTTGTAATACTCATATCATCAAGAACAATCAAGCAGGACGTAGGGTTTTACCTCCATCAAGAGGGCCCGAACCTAGGTAAACATCGTGTCCCCTGCCTCCTGTTACCATCCGCCTAAGACGCACAGTTCGGGACCCGCTACCCGAGATCCACCGATTTTGACACCGACATTGGTGCTTTCATTGAGAGTTCCACTGTGCCGTCGCCGTAAGGAAGGATGCCTCGTCTTGTTGTTAAAAACAACAATACCACAGGGGGAGCCCTGGCTGTCGGCCAAACTCTCCGGCTAGGAAGTTTCGTCATGACCGCCCGTTCGGCTGCTGCACCGATGATGACTTCTCGGGTCATCGAAAACAGCCTCCACGCCGGCTCGGAATTCGCAGAGCAGATGAATCCAATGGAGCTCTCTTCCATAAACGAGCTCTTGGATCGCATCGCTGCCTTGGGAGTCGCTACGGACTATGATCGGATTGGGCTTAAACCCGATCGAAGGGAGATTATCTCTCCACCGGTCACCCATCATATTGCGGTGGTGGAGGAGCAATGTGGCGATTCTTCCTCTATCTTGAGGACTAACTATGTCCGGATTCCTGAGCTCTTCGAGATGGATACCCGTTTACGGGAGGACATCACCCAAGCCCTGAACCTAGAGTCAGGCAGTGGGCCAGACTTATCGGGCAACATCCTGGAATCCGAACTTCCAAGATTGGAAACTCCTCGGCCCCGAGGTCTCAGATCGGGTAAGGGTCCGGACTCAAATCCACCCACCCACCCAGACATAAACGATCTTTCCCACATCAGGCAAGAGCCCCATGAAACAGTACATCATTATTGGGCCAGATTCCTCCTTGTGATGAACAAGGCTAAGGACTGTCGCAAGGACGACGCAGTCTCATTTTTCTGCAATAATTGCACGGACAAGGGAATCCTTAACGCCTTAAGTCGCTGTGACATATCACTCTTCACTGACTTGGCGTCCATAGTACGAAAGTACTGTGCGATGGAAAGTGCCTGGAAAACCAAAACGAAATTTTGGGATAATCCGGCTCCGAATATACACCCAGTCCGAAGTAAAAGGGTGCACTATCATAAGACACCCGAGTTAATTACAAAGAAGCAAAAACCCTCTACAGGGCGTGGAACCGTATTGGAGGGATGGCTCAATGGACCCAACAAAAATAGCCTCCATCGGGGCACAGTTAAACCCCGCCGTGGACGCCACACTACGAGAGTTCATGCGCGAGAATTGGGACATATTCGCCTGGCACCCCTTAGACATGCCAGGAATCCCATGTAGGTTGGCCGAGCACAGCCTTAATATTCTAAAGGGATTCAAGCCAGTCAAGCAGACTCTTCGGTGTTTCTCTGAACCTAAGAGACAAGCTATGGGAGAGGAACTAGCCAAGTTATTGGAGCCCGGATTCATTAGAGAAATAAAACACCGGACTAGCTAGCAAACCTGGTGATGGTACCAAAGAAGGACAAATTATGGCGCCTATGTGTCGATTTCAAGGACCTCAACAAGGCTTGCCCAAAGGACCCCTTCCTCCTCCCCCGCATCGATCAAATTATCGATGCTACCGCAGGACACAATTCATTGTGTTTCCTCGACACATACTCCGGCTACCACCAAATCAAGATGGCGGAGTCCGACCAAGCCGCAACGGCATTTATCACACCATACGGCCCCTTCTGTTTCAAGACAATGCCTTTTGGGCTCAAAAACGCCAGCGCAACATATCAGCGCATGATTCAGACATGTCTGGAAAAACAGATCGGCAAGACAGTAGAGGCATACGTAGATGATGTGGTCGTCGAAACCAAACACGTCGACTCTCTAATAGACGACTTGAGGCTCCCATTCGACAACCTCCGAACATACGACATCAAGCTCAATCCGGAAAAATGCGTTTTCGGTGTACCAGCCGGAAAGCTCCTGGGTTTCATTGTCCCTAGTAGAGGAATTGAAGCAAATCCGGCCAAAATTCAAGCTCTGTCACAGTTGGCTATACCAACGGACCTCAAACAAATCCAGAAATCAACCAGATGTGTGGCGGCTCTAAGCCGCTTTATCTCCCGCTTAGGAGAAAAGGCATTACCCCTTTATCGCCTCCTTCGGCGCACCGAACACGTCGAGTGGACGGACCCTGCCACAGCCGGATTGGAAGAAATAAAAGCCATACTGGCAACCAACCCAATCCTGGCCGCACCAAACATTGGTGAACCAATGCTGTTGTACATTGCGGCAACTCATCAGGTTGTAAGCGCAGTGCTCGTCATCGAACGAGAAACGGACGGACATAAATTCCCCCTTCAAAAGCTGGTATATTATGTATCCACTGTCCTCACTCCATGCAAATCGCGGTACCCACATTATCAAAAGATAGCCTATGCGGTATTCATGGCATCCCAGAAGCTGCGACACTACTTTCAAGAGTGGTCAATTACAGTAGCCTCGGAAGTGCCACTTAATGATATTATAAACAACCATGATGCCACGGGCTGGATTGCCAAATGGGCCATTGAGCTCCTCCCATTCGACATAACATACAAACCCTGGCGAGCCATTAACTCGCAAGTATTGGCCGACTTTGTCGTCGAATGGACGGAAGCCAAACTCCCTAAAGAGTACGGCGCATACTCCAATTAAATCATGCACTTCGATGGCTCCAAAATGTTGGCTGGTCTGGGGGCTGGCATCGTCCTGATGTCCCCAACCGGAGATACAGTTCAATATGTACTGCAGATACTGTATACAGACTCCAACAACGCAGCCGAATACGAAGCCTGTTACATGGTCTTCGAATGGCAGTTTCCATGGGCATTCAACGCCTGGAGGTGCGTGGGGATTCGAACCTTGCAATATCCCAAATAAATGGAGACTTTGATGTCAAGGATCCAAAGATGGCGGCCTATCGCAACGTCGCCCTAAAGATGTCAGCTCGGTTCGAAGGGCTCGAATTTCACCACGTGGCTCGGGAAAACAATCAGGCGGCGGATATTCTCGCTCGCATCGGCGCAAAACGCGATGCGGTCCCCCCAACATCTTTTTGAAGAGGTTGTTTAAGCCATCCATGGTATGGGAAGGGGACGCCGGTAACAATAATCCGGACTCGGCCAAAATGCCCGATACCAAACACTCTGACATAATCGGAGGCTCTGCCACCGAAATAACACCTTCAGCCCACGTAATAATGGCCATCATCTCCCCGTGGACAGAACCATTCCTGGCCTACCTAACTAGGCAGGAACTTCCCGAGGACCAAAATGAGGCACGCTGCATAGTGCGGCGATCTAAAGCCTACAGGGTCCACGAGGGAGAGCTGTATAAAAAAAGCACTACAGAGTCCTTCAAAGGTGCATCTTCGAAGAGGAAGGGCGGAAGCTTTTGGCAGAAATTCACGCTGGACTTGGCGGCCACCACGCCGCAGCCCGGGCCCTTGTAAGCAAGGCCTTCCGTACAGGTTTTTATTGGCCGACGGTCCGGGCAGATGCACAGGACTTAGTCTAATGCTGCGTCGGTTGCCAGCTTTTTGCAAACCAATGCCACATGCCACCCACCGCCCTCCAAACAATCCCCATTACCTGGACCTTCACAGTCTGGGGGCTTGACATGGTTGGACCCCTTAAAGGGGGAACCCATAAGAAAAAATACTTACTGGTCATGGTGGATAAATTCACCAAATGGATAGAAGCCAAACCTGTGAAAACGGCCGAATCCGGACCGGTGATAGACTTCATATCCGGGGTTGTACACCATTATGGCGTCCCCCACAGCATCATCACTGACAACGGCATGAACTTCACGGCCGACGAGGTAAAGCTCTGGTGCAGCAACATGGGCATCAAGCTCGATTATGCTTATGTCTATCACCCACAAACCAACGGCCAAATTGAGCGAGCAAATGGTCTTATCATGAGCGGCATCAAACCCAGATTAGTGCGGTCCTTAAAGGAGTCTAACATGCACTGGGTAGAGGAGCTCTTCTCCATACTCTGGGGGCTGCGGACCATGCTGAATCGTACTACCGGATACACACCCTTCTTTATGGTGTACGGCGCAGAGGCGGTTCTGCCCTGCGACATAATTCATGACTCACCTCGAGTGCGCATGTATGAAGAAAGAGAAGCCGAGCTCGATCGGCGGGACAGTTTGGACACCCTGGAGGAGGAGCGCGACGTGGCAAAAGCCCGTTTGGCATTCTATCAGCAACAGGCTCGAAGATACCAAAACAGAGAAGTACGGGCCAAAACTTATAACGTTGGCGAGCTAGTTCTACGCCTGCCGGAGAAGAAAAAGAGCAAGCTCGAGCCCAAATGGGAAGGTCCCTTCATTATTGACCAAGTTCTGACCGGTGGAGCGTACCGTCTGCGGGATCCATCGAATAATCGACTTGAGCGAACCCATGGAACGCAGCCAGGCTCCGAAGATTCTACACCTAGCGTCGGACTCTATGTTCGTCTCCTTCCTCCATCCATTTTTTGCATATACATTATTTGTCTTTTCTCTCTTTCTTTCTTTTATTCTTTACCAAGGCCTTCAAGGGTCAACTTGTGCCTTGCTTGCACACTATCGACGCGCCAACCGCGCTCATTATACCTGGGGGCTTTTTACACATAAGCTTAATTATTTATCTGGGGCTTCATGCCCCGCACATGTGTTATTCTTCCGCATGTACCTTTTCTTCGCCATTATATGCATCGATATGACTTAAGTTTTGGCCAAGCTGGGTTGCCTGGCTCTTGTATTTATGCCCTACGTTCCCGTTAATTCGGCTAGGGCATAAGGGGAGCACCTCTACGATTGTTACTGCCAGGTCAGCCGGATGTGTACCTCAGACTGGGTGAAGCCGACAGCTAGCGTTCTTAAGGGAATATTCGATCGGTGAATAAATGATGATTTTTATTTATTTTCCATATGTGCCCCCAGATGTTTTTGCCTGCGTTTCCTCTCGCAGTTCGGACATGCACTTTAGGGCATGCGTACCCAAGGAAAGGAACTATTCTCCCTGGAAGATGTTTCTTACCACCCATGTAATATAACATAACTAGTTGGGTACTTGTCTGTTCAAGCACTAATGACCCCAACGCCTGGTTTCCACGCATACCCCGGTTCTTATATAACTGAGCGGGTATTCAGATACACTCCAGACTATCGGGTCCCGAGGTTGAAGCGAAAAGGTCCGCCATGACAAATGATTTACAATCCGGCTAGAAGGCATTATACATGTCACTTTAATTACATAGTCATGTAGACTGACTAAATTCCTCCTCTATACCATCCAACAGGCTGTCTAGTTTACAATCCTGTTGGGAGTACTTTGCGGCTAATTCTACTTGCCCATACACTAAGCTAACGGGGATCTCTTTCCCATCGGGCCCCACAGGTCTGACCTCAGCCATGTGATTTGGGTCAGTCTTGGTATACCGCATCTTCACCGTGGCCCAGGCTTCCCTGGCACCTTGACGGCAGGCCAATATCTTCCATAATCGGAAGTGCCGCCGTGCTCCCTTGAGCTTCTCCGCAAGCTCTCCAATGCCTGCAGGCAGGGAGACGGATGGCGACAAGGCCTGGGCAATACCTTGCATCACCTGCCGAACTTGTTCGTGCAGTTGTGAGAGCTCGGGTAGAAGATCACCCGCAGACCCGGGCATCTCCTCCGCGGGACGACCCGTCAGCATACTTGCAGACATAACTCTGTTAGCCGGCTTCTCCACCGCACCCTTTTAAGGGTTCGTTCAAGCACTTACTGAAAATGCCGCGTCGAAGCCGCTTATTCTCCTTCTAGGAGTCCGCAAGCTGAGCTCGAACATCTTTCAATTCCATGTTCAGCTTGGTATTGGCGTCTTGGAGATTATTTTTCTCCCGCCTGACCTTAGTCAGCACGCGTTCGCCAGCCTTTAGCTGTCGTACGACATGTTCGTCCTCCGGATTCTCTCGGGAGTCATCTGCAATATCTATTGTTAGATCTGCAGCCATGGCGCACGCTATATGGTACCTATCATTCTTTGAAACAAATGTTACCAGCTGGGGACTTTTCAGGTTCCTTCAATGCGGCAACAGCGGCCCGAAGTTGGGTCTTGTATTCCTCCAGCTCCTGTGACAGTCGAGTATTCTTCTCTGTAAGAACCTGCACAATAAATGATCCTTAAATCAGTTGTGCCAACTGTTTCAAGTCTTAGGGGCTACTTATACATATAATCGTCAGATTTGCTTACCCGTACATCCCTTACATACTGGTCCGTGGCTTTGGCTAGACCATTTTGAGCAGCACTGAGGTAGGCGTCTCCAGAATTGAAGGCATCAAATGCCTCTGGTGAGAAGAAAGCATCACGGAGTACGGCCCGGTGACGCCTATGATTCATGGCGCTCTCCACTTCTGAATTTGTAGCGGACAGTCTATCTGCATCCTCTATAGGAGGAGTATCCGGCGTCCGCCCCATGTCGGCTTCCGCCTCTATGTCCGGCCCTAGAGCCCGACTGGTGGAAGCATGATCAGCAGCCTCGCCGGACATATTCTGGCGAGCGTTTTTTCTATTAAAGAAACATGGATGTCGTTACATTTCAAGAAAGATGACAACCACGGAGCGGGGTTTTTTGTCATACCTCTGCGCCGGCGTCTCCGTCCTGACCACCTTCCTTTTTGTCCTACCCGGCCTCGGTGCCTCTTATTGGCGAGTTGCTCCGGGTTCGGCACGGCGTCCCGAAAACACCATATGTATATGGTAGGTGAAGTATCTTAAAGGGAATCCTAGTTTTTGGAGTTGGGATTTTGGTTTTTCTTACGTGCGACGCAGGGAGCAGTCCAGGATAGCCGGCCGTAATGGCCACCATGGCGTCATCACAGCTTAATTGATAGAACGGCTGGTCTATCAGCTCCACGAATATGTCCGGATCTTCTTCGAGTCCGGGACCGAGGGCCCGGTCAGGGTCCTCTGGTTGTGGAGATGGGCTGTTGACCTCCCTTATGGCTTTTCGCGGTTCCTGCCGTAAAATGGCAAGGTGAGTACCTACGACAAAGAATTTGGGAAGAATGGGAGTAAGGAGATATAGCTCACCCAGCTTGGAGGATTGTACATGGAGAATCCATCCCGTGGCTTGATGCGGATGAACTCCTCTTCCTCTCCCTTAAACAACTCGGACAGAATTTTTGCTAAAGCAGCAGCGGTGTCTGGTCCCTTACGCCCGCAACAGGTGGCATCATCTTCCCCGTTAAAACACCACAGGGGGTGCCCTCAATATTGAAGTGGCTGCACTCCCCGTATTATGCATATTGACATAACCTCGATTACTGTCAATCCTGATTGAGCCAGCGCTTTAATCCGGTTCATCAGGTAAAGGACTTCTCCGTTGTCTTCCTCCTGGGGCTCCGTGGGCGCCAGCTTCGGTGTTTCTTCAGAGGAGCATTGTTGAACTCAGGAAGACCCCGCCGAACAGGGTCTGGAAGGGGGACGCCCTCCATATAAAACCATTCCAAAGGCCAGTCCTCGGACATCTTCTTCGGAGTACCAGACAGGTATCCGGTTTCGGTGATGTGCCATATTTTGGCTCCGCCTACTTGATAAAGTGACCCCTTCTGTGTGTGGGGGACGAGGCAAAATAACCTTTTCCACAGCTCTAAATGAGCCTCGTAGCCCAGGAATAACTCGCAGAGGGAAATGTAGCCGGCGATGTGTAATATGGAAGCAGGGGTGAAATTATGCAGTTGGAGGCCGTAAAACTCTAGGAGCCCACGGAGGAACGGATGAATTGGAAATCTGAGTCCCCTTAACAAGTAAGGAACAAGGCATACCCGCTCCCTGTAGAGGGGCTGGGGAAGCTCTCCGCTTGTTACCTGCCATTGTAGGTGGCGAGCCCGGCTCGGACGGGAACCATATACGCTGGAGGGAGAAATCCCTGAGTCTGCAATTCGACTAATCGACTGTGTGAGACAAAACACCTCTCCCAATCACCGGACTTAGGGCTACGGGGGCGAGAGGAGGAGCTGCGGTGGTCGGCCATGTTGGAGTGGATTTTTTCGAAGCGCGCTCCGATGGATTTTCGCTGTGGGAGGATGGTATGGATTGGATCTAAGAATACCCATCCCCTTTAATAGACAATTTATTTATCTGGCTAGGGGGGCGAATGTAAAAACACCCTGGCTCCTCGTATTCATTCGACGCATGGAAGATAGCCCTTATTGGGCGCAGAAGCCAAGAAGTCCAACATTTATGGTGCCGGACACTACTTGACAAACATTCAAAAATTTGGAGAAGAACCCACCTTGCAATGCCGAAGACAATACTGCGTGTCGGACTTGACGTCACTGAAGCCTGGTTCGGGGGCTACTGAGGGAGTCCTGGATTAGGGGGTCTCCGGACAGCCGAACTATATCCTTTGGCCGGACTGTTGGACTATGAAGATACAAGATTGAAGACTTCGTCTCGTGTCCGGATGGGACTTTTACTTGGCATAGAAGGCAAGCTAGGCAATATGGATATGTATATCTCCTCCTTTGTAACCGACCTTGTGTAAAACCTAGCCCCCTCCGGTGTCTATATAAACCGGAGGGTTTAGTCCGTAGGACGAACAACAATCATACCATAGGCTAGCTTCTAGGGTTTAGCCTCTCTGATCTCGTGCTAGATCGAATCTTGTAATACTCATATCATCAAGAACAATCTAGCAGGACGTAGGGTTTTACCTCCATCAAGAGGGCCCGAACCTGCGTAAACATCGTGTCCCCTGCCTCCTGTTACCATCCGCCTAAGACGCACAGTTTGGGACCCCCTACTCGAGATCCGTCGGTTTTGACACCGAAAGCTCTCTTCCTGAAGATCTATTTCCATAAGTCTTACGACACTGTTAGCTGGCCCTTCCTTCGGGAAGTTCTCCTTCGAAAAGGCTTTGATGACCGATGGATTGCTAGTGTTATGCAGATGGTTTCTTGTGGTCGCACTGCCATTAACATCAATGGTGAGATTGGCCCCTACTTCCCCACTCTTTGTGGGGTGAGGCAGGGTGACCCTTTCTCCCTGTTCCTGTTCAACATGGTGGTGGACGCACTGGCTGCCATCCTGGACAGGGCGAAGGCAGCAGGCCATATTCGGGGACTCATGCCCCACTTGGCCGATGGCACAGGCATCTCCCTACTCCAGTATGCGGACGACACCATCATCATGGTCGAAGGGTCGTTCGCAGACATCGCTAACCTCAAGTTCCTCCTCCTCTGCTTCCAACAGATGCCTGGCCTCAAGATCAACTTCCACAAGAGTGATGTGACAGTGATGGGCTACTCTCCGGTTGAGGCCCGTAACATTGCCAACCGCCTGAACTGCCGCCTTGGGTCCCTTCCCACCACCTACCTGGGAACACCCATTAGTGACTCTCGGCTTACTATTGCTGACTTGCATCCAACTGTTGCCAAATTGCAGACGTGCATTGAACCTTGGCAGGGTCGGTGGTTGTCTAAGGCGGCCCGGATGATTCTCATCAAATCTTCGCTCTCTAGTCTCCTCTTGTTCCTCATGAGCTTCTACAGCCTTCACGAGACCCTTCACCATGAGATCGCCAAAGTCCAATCCCGCTTCTATTGGGTCGGCGACAATAACAAGCCGAAATACCATATGGTTAGCTGGCCCGACATCTGTAAGCCTCGGGAGCAAGGTGGCCTCGGTATCATGTGCTCGAAGCGCATGAACATCGCGCTCCTCTCCCGCTGGCTTTGGCGCATCTCGCAAGGTCATGGTGGGCTTTGGCTAGACATCATCCGGAATAAATACCTGCGTGGCCAACCGCTGGCCTTTTGTCAGCGGTCTGGGGGTTCTCAATTTTGGCAGTCGGTCATTCAGTTGCTCCCCGTCCTCTGTATTGGGACCTCCATGGCGGTCGGATCGGGATCTGCGACCATGTTCTGGTTTGACTGCTGGGCAGGCGACTCCCCTTTCGTAGCTTGGTTCCCCGATCTCTTCTCCATCGTTGTCATCCCGACGATCTCCGTCGAACGGGCCCTTATTGACTTAGGGCGTCTCGCATTCCGGAGACCATTTGGGCTCCGGAAGCTGCCGCTTGGCAGGAACTTCTAGATTGCATCGCCCTCCATGAGCCGGATGTCGATTCTGGACTGGACGAGGTCCGGTGGTGCCTTGAACCTTCGGGGTAATTCTCCACCAAGTCCCTCTACTCAGCCATCGCCCCCTCCACTGCGTTGCCCCCTCCTTGTTGTTTGGCCCATTCGCGTTCCTTTGAAGATCCGGATCTTCATGTGGCAGTGGATCCGCGGTCGGCTTCCCTCCAACGTTGAGGTCCGCAAGCGCAATGGCCCGGGTTCCGGCTTGTGCCCGCTGTGCAGTACCCCCGAGGACTCGAACCATATCTTCTTCAACTGTGTTCCAGCCCAGTTTATGTGGAGTTGCTTTAGAGAGGCGGTCGGTGGTAACTGGTGCCACACCAACTTCCCTGACCTCTTCGCCGAACTCCAGACCTCCCTCCTGCCCACTCGCCACATTAGGTGGCTGGAGATTGGTGCTCTCGCGTGGACCATCCGGATGATTCGCATTAAGCTTGTGATTCAGCTCTCTCCGCTTCGTCGAACTACTAACGCTCTCTTCAAATTGTCTGGTTTCTTGCAGCTCTGGCGGCCTCTTAGCCACCCTCGGGACCGGGACGCCATCTCCACCTTCATCGCCGATATTCGTTCGATGGCGGTCCGCCTGTCGCCGCCGCCCCCTCCGCCTCCCCCTGAGCCTGACTAGATGCTTGGCGCGCGCTCGCCTTGGCTTCGGCCTTTTATGTGTTTTTTATTTTCTTTGGGCTTGTTGAGCTGTGCCCTCAGCAGAACCTTCGGATCTCGTTGTGTTTCTCGGGTGTATGTGTTCTGTACTTGACCTTGTATGTGTGCTTTGGGCGGTTTGCTTTATTTATAAAGCGGGGCAAAAGCCTTTTTCGGTAAGTGAAGATCAATGAGTAGTCGAATAATTATGCAACTATGTGAAGACTCTCTAACATTTAAGAATTTCAGATCTTGGTGTTTTATTCAAACAGCAAGCAAAACAAAATAAAATAAAATGACGCTCCAAGCAAAACACATATCATGTGGTGAATAAAAATATAGCTCCAAGTAAAGTTACCGATGAACGAAGACGAAAGAGGGGATGCCTTCCGGGGCATCCCCAAGCTTCTGCTCTTGGTTGTCCTTGAATGTTACCTTGGGGTGCCTTGGGCATCCCCAAGCTTAGGCCCGTGTCAATACTTATTCCATAGTCCATCGAATCTTTACCCAAAACTTGAAAACTTCACAACACAAAACTTAACAGAAAACTTGTAAGCTCCGTTAGTATAAGAAAATAAATCACCACTTAGGTACTGTTGTGAACTCATTACAAATTCATATTGGTGTAATATCTATTGTATTCCAACTTCTCTATGGTTCATACCCTCCGATACTACTCATAGATTCATCAAAATAAGCAAACAACACATAGAAAACAGAATCTGTCAAAAACAGAACAGTCTGTAGTAATCTGGATCTAATGTATACTTCTGGAACCCCAAAAATTCTAAAATAAATTTCTGTACGTTAGTAATTTATCTATTAATCATCTGCAAAAATAATTAACTAATTAGCGCTCTCCAGTAAAAAAATGGAAGCAAATCTCGTGAGCGCTAAAGTTTCTGTTTTTTACAGCAAGATCACATAAACTTCACCCAAGTCTTCCCAAAGGTTCTACTTGGCACAAACACTAATTTAAAACATAAAACCACATCTAAACAGAGGCTAGATGAATTATTTATTGCTAAGCATGAGCAAAAAAGTAAATAACAAAAATAAAATTGGGTTGCCTCCCAACAAGTGCTATCGTTTAACGCCCCTAGCTAGGCATGATGATTTCAATGATGCTCACATAAAAGATAAGAATTGTAACATAAAGAGAACATCATGAAGCATATTGCTAACACATTTAAGTTTAATCCACTTCCTATGCATAGGGATTTTGTGAACAACTTTTGGGAACAAGAATCAACTTGCATAGGAAGGTAAAACAACCATAACTTCAAAACTTTAAGCACATAGAGAGGAAACTTGATATTATTGCAACTCCTACAAGCATATATTCCTCCCTCATAATAAATTTCAGCAGCATCATGAATAAATTTAACAATATAACCATCACATAAGGCATTCTTTTCATGATCTACAAGCATAGAAAATTTACTACTCTCCACATAGGCAAAATTCTTCTCATTCGGAATAGTGGAAGTATCATAAAAAACTCGAATACTACAAATTGTTTCCACATTAAAAGAGTAATATTCAGGAAAAGGTTAATCATAATCATGACAAGTTTTAATATAATCATCACTACTTTTTATAGCATATGTGTCATCACAATAATCATCATAAGTAGCAACTTTGTTCTCATCATAATCAATTGAAACCTCTTCCAAGATAGTGGAATCATTACTAAATAAAGTCATGACTTCTCCAAATCCACTTTCATAATGTTAAAAATAAGATTCAACATCCTCCAAAATAGTGGGATCATTACTTCCTAAAGTTGACACTCTTACAATCCCACTTTCATCAATATAACCATCATAAATAGGAGGCATGCTATCATCGTAATAAATTTTCTCATCAAAACTTGGGAGACTAAAAATATCGTCTTCATCAAACGTATCGTCCCCGGGCTTGGGACAAACATTAATTGCAGCAAATACATTCTCAAACATGTCATTCTCATCAAACATAGCATCCCCAAGCTTGGGCTTTTTCATATCATAAGCACAATCACTCTCATAATTAATAGTATGGATAGCACCAATAGTATAACAATTATCATCATCACAATGAGTAGTAGGAGCAACATCATTTGGGAGGGATACCTTTTTAACTTTGCTTCTCTGTCTTCTCTTTTTCTTCTTCACATCATGTGTGGGTTTAATCCTCTTTTAGGAGCTCCTTATTAATGAGATTGGTTGAATGGGAGGTTTTCCCTCATTACCTGATTCATCATACAAAATAATAGGAGAATATTGGGAAGTCTCTTCCCTTTCATTAGTATTCTCTTCATCTTCTATTTGTTTTATTGTCTTTATGTAATTGGCAATATAAGGATTTTCAATGCAATTCACCGCACAATACATTTCTTTTAGATCAAAATGAAGAAATCTATCAAGATTAAATTTAGGAATACCCTCAGTTATACGTTTCATTTATCCATACCCCAAAACAAGACTAAGCTCTTTATGATGCTCAAGGGTAATCAAGTTATCACAATTTTTGGACATGATTTGATCATGGAACAAATAGCATTGGAGCTTTAAATGACCATGTTCATTGCAAAGTTCACAAATGGAGATAAATATTGAATCTTTCAGCACAATCATCTAGCCTTTGTTGCAACCATTTAGTTTCCAAATACTTATGCCTCTTGCAAAATCTATCTTCCCTATTTGGTGTGTGCTTGCAAGCTCTATGTATTCCACAAAAGTTGACATGCTTATAAGAGACATTTTCATCATGACTAGTGCAATCATCATTAAACCTATGGATATTCAAAGAGTTCATACTAATAATATTGCAATCATGCTCACCATTCAAAGATTTGTGCCAAAAATTCTAATGCATTCTTCTTCTAACACTTTGGCAAAATTATCGGAATCCTTATTTTCACAAAAGACATTAAAAAGATGAAGCATATGTGCTACCCTTAATTCCATTTTTTGTAGTTTTCTTTTATAAACTAAACTAGTGATAAAACAAGAAACAAAAAATATTCGATTGCAAGATCTAAAGATATACCTTCAAGCGCTAACCTCCCCGGCAACGGCTCCAGAAAAGATCTTGATGTCTACTGCACAACCTTCTTCTTGTAGACGTTGTTGGGCCTCCAAGTGCAGAGGTTTGTAGGACAATAGAAAATTTCCCTCAAGTTGATGGCCTAAGGTTTATCAATCCATGGGAGGTGTAGGATGAAGATGGTCTCTCTCAAACAACCCTGCAACCAAATAGCAAAGAGTCTCTTGTGTCCCCAACACACCCAATACAATGGTAAATTGTATAGGTGCACTAGTTCGACGAAGAGATGGTGATACAAGTGCAATATGGATAGTAGATAAAGGTTTTTGTAATACGAAAATATAAAAACAGCAAGGTAGCAAGTGGTAAAAGTGAGTGTAAACGGTATTGCAATGTGTTGAAACAAGGCCTAGGGTTCATACTTTCACTAGTGCAAGTTCTCTCAACAATAATAACATAATTGGATTATATAACTATCCCCCAACATGCAACAAAGAGTCACTCCAAAGTCGTTAATAGCGAGAAGAAACAAAGAGATTATTGTAGCGTACGAAACCACCTCAAAGTTATCCTTTCTGATTGATCTATTCAAGAGTCCGTAGTAAAATAACATGAAGCTATTCTTCCCGTTCAATCTATCATAGAGTTAGTACTAGAATAACACCTTAAGACACAAATCAACCAAAACCCTAATGTCACCTAGATACTCCAATGTCACCTCAAGTATCCGTGGGCATGATTATACGATATGCATCACACAATCTCGAATTCATCTATTCAACCAACACAAAGAACTTCAAAGAGTGCCCCAAAGATTCTACCGGAGAGTCAAGATGAAAACGTGTGCCAACCCCTATGCATAAGTTCACGAGGTTACGGAACTCGCAAGTTGATCACGAAAACATACATCAAGTGGATCACATGAATATCTCATTGTCACCACAGATAAGCACATGCAATACATACATCAAGTGTTCTCAAATCCTTAAAGACTCAGTCCGGTAGGATAACTTCAAAGGGAAAACTCAATTCATCACAAGAGAGTCGAGGGGGAGAAACATCATAAGATCCAAATATAATAGCAAAGCTCGCGATACATCAAGATCGTGCCGACTCAAGAACACGAGAGAGAGAGAGAGAGAGAGAGAGATCAAACACATAGCTACTGGTACATACCCTCAGCCCCGAGGGTGAACTACTCCCTCCTCGTCATGGAGAGCGTCGGGATGATGAAGATAGCCACCGGAGAGGGATTCCCCCCTCCGGCAAGGTGCCGGAACAGGTCTAGATTGGTTTTCGGTGGCTACGGAGGCTTCTGGCGGCAGAACTCCCGATCTAGGTTATTTTCTGGAGGTTTTTGTATTTATAAGAATTTTTGGCGTCGGTCCCACGTCAAGAAGGTTCCCTAGTCGTCCACGAGGCAGGCCCACGCGCCTTGGGGGGCGGCCCCCACCCTCGTGCACGCCCCGGGAATCTTCTATCTCAACGCTTTTACTCTGGGGTCTTCTTTTGGTCCATAAAAAATCGTCAAAATTGGCATGCCAATTGGACTCCGTTTGATATTCCTTTTCTGGAAAACTCAAAAAGAAGGAAAAAACAAAAACTGGTACTGGGCTCTAGGTTAATAGGTTAGTCCCAAAAATCATATAAAATAGCATATAATGCATATAAAACAGCCAAGGTTGATAATATAATAGCATGGAACAATCAAAAATTATAGATACGTTGGAGACGTATCAGACGGCAAGAGCGAGGAAGCCGCTATAGCTTAGCAAGGAAGGATGGAAGGAGGAAACAGGGGAAATGTGACTTGTGGTCGGGGAGAAAAGGGGGTGGGAAGGGGGGAAGGGGGCGGGGGTAGATATGTTGGTGGTAGGCCAAAATTTTGGAAATGTGGAGGGTAACTTTGCGCGTGGTGCTGCCGGACCATTCACTTTGAACGATTCTGTGCATCGCAAACGATTCTTCTGCTTTACGCGCATGGGATGAGTTTGAGAATTCAAATTTTTGGTAGAAATTTCCCCGGGTATGTCATTGCATAATTCAACATCGCTTGCTAATTTGGGCACACAAAAGAGCGTACAGCAGACAGACCACACTTCACTACTGCAGGATGCTAATAACGCGACACTATGATCAGAGACCCTTTCACGAAACTGTGTGCGATGCATTAACCAAAAACAGGGATGTAAAAAACGTCAAAAAAGGTGGAAAACATTTGCAATGGAGGATGCATCAAACACGGTTTAGATTTTAGTTGTGTGCGTGATCCAGGGCATACGGTTCAGTCCAATGAACTGTTTGCTATGAGGCGGAACAAAAGAAACGGGCAGCCTGATGAAGGCGTGTGCGATATAGAGCATACGGTTAACTTGGATGAACTGTTTGTGATTAGGCAACAGAAAAGAAACAGGCAGCCAGATGAAGGTGTGTGCGATATACAGCATACGGTTCACTCGGATGAACGGTTTCTGATTAGGCAACACAAAAGAAACGGTCGGCTAGATCAAGGTGTGTGTGATTGAGGGCATACGCTTTAGAAGGATTAACTATTTGTGATTAGGCAACAGAACAGACACGGGTAAGCTTGATCAAAGTGTCTATGATTGATGGCATACACTTCACATGGATGAACTGTTTGCGATTAGCCACAACAAACTGAAACAGTGAGATAGATCAACGTGTGTGCGCTAGACGGGCACACCCATTCTAATTAAAAGAAGCGTGCGCGATGGTAATAACGAGCGTGCACGGTTGTTGGAACAAGACGTGTGCTGACATTGCCTATTGATGCACCCTATGGTGCAAATGCTACGTACACGGCCGAGAAGGCGTACGTGCCCACGTTACGCCTTCAGGGAATAGTGCCGCACTTATAACCGTTAGTAAATTTTGAGCATGCATCCCATCACATTCCAAATTGAAAATTTGTTCACACCTATCAAAACCTAAACGGTTTCCCACTTAGGAGCGTATTACTACTCGGTTATAAATACTACTACTCCAAGATGACTGCACATTCCTCCTCAACTCCTCATCCACAAAAAATCAGAAACAAACAAGTCATTCATCATCGTTCCCTTGCGTCCGCCATGGCTAGCGTGAGTTCTGGGTCCAGAGCTTGCCACCAGGGAGAGGCGAGCCTGGAAGCGGAAGCATGAGATATGTCCCGCCTCGCCGTGAAAGCAGCCAACATGTCTCACTGCACGGCCATAGCAGCAGAGAGGTCCCTCCACGCCGCCGAAGCAGCACGGAGGACCCGTCGCGCCGTCGATGCAGCAGACTGGTCTGGCCGCACCGCCGAAGCAGAAGAGATGTCCCGCCACACCGCAAATGCAGCGGAGAAGTCCTCTCGTGCCGCGGCGGCTTGGGAAAATATCACGCAGGCAGGCGACGACTCTTATAGGCGCATGCGTGCCCTCGTCCTTAGGCGGATGGATCAGATCTCCAGGTGGGTGAGGTTGCAGGATGACCCCAAATCCTCATTTGAACAGTCTACCAACGTCATCCGGCAACTAAATGAGAGCAATGCGAAGCTCTAGGCCGAGCACGATGATACGTCTCCAACGTATCTATAATTTTTTATTGCTCCATGCTATATTATTTACTGTTTTGAATGTTTATGGGATTTATTATACACTTTTATATCATTTTTGGGACTAACCTATTAACCTAGAGCCCAGTGCCAGTTTCTGTTTTTACCCTGTTTTAGGGTTTTGAAGAAAAGGAAAACCAAACGGAGTCCAATTGACATGAAACTTCACGGAACTCATTTTTGGAAGGAAATAAGCCCAGAAGACTTGGAGTGCACGTCGGGGGATCTACGAGGAGGTCACGAGGCAGGGGGCGCGCCCACCCCCCCTGGGCGCGCCCTCCACCCTCGTGAGCTCCTCGTGGCCCCCCTAACGTACTTCTTCCGCCTATATATCTCCATATACCCTAAAAACATCGGTGGACACAATAGATCGAGAGTTCTGCCGCCAGAAGCCTCCGTAGCCACCGAAAGCCAATCTAGACTCGTTCCGGCACCCTGCCGGAGGGGGAAATCCCTCTCCGGTGGCCATCTTCATCATCCCGGTGCTCTGCATGACGAGGAGGGAGTAGTTCTCCCTCGGGGCTGAGGGTATGTACAAGTAGCTATGTGTTTGATCTCTCTCTCTCTCGTGTTCTTGAGGTGATACGATCTTGATGTATCGCGAGCTTTGCTATTATAGTTGGATCGTATGATGTTTCTTCCCCCTCTACTCTCTTGTAATGAATTGAGTTTCCCCTTTGAAGTTATCTTATCGGTCTGAGTCTTTAAAGATTTGAGAACACTTGATGTATGTCTTGCCGTGGATATCTGTGGTGACAATGGGATATCACGTGATTCACTTGATGTATGTTTTGGTGATCAACTTGCGGTTTCCACCCATGAACCTATGCATAGGGGTCGGCACACGTTTTCGTCGTGATTCTCTGGTAGAAACTTTGGGGCACTCTTTGAGGTCCTTTGTGTTGGTTGAATAGATGAATCTGAGATTGTGTGATGCATATCGTATAATCATACCCACGGATACTTGAGGTGACATTGGAGTATCTAGGTGACATTAGGGTTTTGGTTGATGTGTGTCTTAAGGTGTTATTCTAGTACCAACTCTAGGGATGTTTGTGACACTTATAGGAATAGCCCAATGGATTGATTGGAAAGAATAACTTTGAGGTGGTTTCATACCCTACCATAATCTCTTCATTCATTCTCCGCTATTAGTGACTTTGGAGTGTCTCTTTGTTGCATGTTGAGGGATAGTTATGTGATCCAATTATGATATTATTGTTGAAGGGACTTACACTAGCGAAAGTATGAACCCTAGGCCTTGTTTCAACGCATTGCAATACCGTTTATGCTCACTTTTATCATTCGTTACCTTGTTGTTTTTATAATTTCATATTACAAATACCTTTATCTACTATCCACATACCACTTGTATCACCATCTCTTCGCCGAACTAGTGCACCTATACAATTTACCATTGTATTGGGTGTGTTGGGGACATAAGAGACTCTTTGTTATTTGGTTGCAGGGTTGCTTGAGAGAGACCATCTTCATCCTATGCCTCCTATGGATTGATAAACCTTAGGTCATCCACTTGAGGGAAATTTGCTACTGTCCTACAAACCTCTGCACTTGGAGGCCCAACAACGTCTACAAGAAGAAGGTTGTGTAGTAGACATCAAGCTCTTTTCTGGCGCCGTTGCCGGGGAGGTGAGTGCTTGAAGGTATATCTTTAGATCTTGCAATAGAGTCTTTTAGTTTCTTGTTTTATCACTAGTTTAGTTTATAAAATAAAACTATAAAAAAATGGAATTGAGTTTGTCTCATACGCTTCACCTTTTTAATATCTTTCGTGAGTATGATGGAAAGGATAATTGTGCTCAAGTGCTAGAAGAAGAAATCTATAAAATGTTTGGCACTAAATATTTGAATGATGAGCATGATTGCAATGTTGTTAGTATGAATTCCTTGAATATCCATGATGCTAATGATATGCAAAGCCACAAGCTTGGGGAAGCTATGTTTGATGAAGATGATATTTTTGTCCCCCAGGTTTTGATGAGCAAATTTATTATGATGAAAGCATGACTCCTATCTATGATGATTATTGTGATGACACGTATGCTTTAAAGAATAATGATAACCATGAAACTTATCATATTGATCTTAATTTTCAATCACATGATAGTTATTTTGTTGAGTTTGCTCCCACTATTATTCATGAGAAGAATTTTGCTTATGTGGAGAGTAATAAAATTTCTATGCTTGTAGATCATGAAAAGAATGCTTTAGGTGCTGGTTATATTGTTGAATTCATTCATGATTCCACTGAAAATTATTATGAGGGAGGAACAAATGCTTGTAGGAATTGCAATAATATCAAGTTTCCTCTCTATGTGCTTAAAATTTCGAAGTTATGCTTGTTTTGCCCTCCTATGCTAGTTGATTATTGTTCCCATAAGTTGTTTGCTCACAAAATCCCTATGAATAGGAAGTATGTTAGACTTAAATGTGCTAGTCATATTATTCATGATGCTCTCTTTATGTTTCAATTCTTATCTTTTATGTGAGCATCATTGAAATCATCATGCCTAGCTAGGGGCGTTAAACGATAGCGCTTGTTGGGAGGCAACCCAATTTTATTTTAGTTCCTTGTTTTTTGCTCCTGTTTAGTAATAAATAATTCATCTAGCCTCTGTTTAGATTTGGTTATGTGTTTAATTAGTGTTTGTGCCAAGTAGAACCTTTGGGAAGACTCGGGGAAAGTCTTGCTGATCATGCTGTAAAAAACAGAAACTTTAGCGATCACGAGAATTGCAGCCATTTTTATTTGGAGAGTGATATTTAGTTAATTCTTTTTGCATATGATTAATAGATATATTCCTCAGGTCCAGAAATTTATTTGAGAATTTTATTAGTTCCATAAGTATACGTTTGATCCAGATTACTACAGACTGCTCTGTTTTTTGACAGATTCTGTTTTTCATGTGTTGTTTACTTATTTTGATGAATCTATGGCTAGTAAAATAGTTTATAAACCATAGAGAAGTTGGAATACAGTAGGTTTAACACCAATATAAATAAATAATGAGTTCATTACAATACCTTGAAGGGGTGATTTATTTTCTTATACTAATGGAGCTTACGAGTTTTCTGTTAAGTTTTGTGTTGTGAAGTTTTCAAGTTTTGGGTAAGGATTCGATGGACTATGGAATAAGGAGTGGAAAGAGCCTAAGATTGGGGATTCTCAAGGAACCCCAAGGTAATATTCAAGGATAACCAAGAGCCTAAGCTTGGGGATGCCCCGGAAGGCATCCCCTGTTTCGTCTTCATTCATCGGTAACTTTACTTAGATCTATATTTTTATTCGCCACATGATATGTGTTTTGCTTGGAGCGTCAATTTATTTTGTTAGGATTTTCTTGATGTTATTTAGAAAAATGTTTTGCATCTTTTATTTCAATAAAAGTGGCATTGATAGCCTTCACTATGCCTATTTTACAAGTCTTCATGTTGCTGTTTGAAAACAGAAAGTTTACCGCTGTTGCAATAATTCCCTAGAAAATTCAGAATGTGATAAAATGTTGATACCTTTTGCATATTAAGCTCTGATAAATTTACTACAGTGGGAATTTTCTTTCATAATTTGTTTAGCTAGGGAAGTATGGATGTTGCAGCATTCTTTACAGACTATCCTGTTTAGGCAGATTGCTGTTATGTTTGCATTGTTTGCATATGTTTGCTTCTTTAATGATTCTATTTGAGGATAGGACTATTAAATATGCAGAGGCATTTAGTATGCAATGTTGAATAATAATTTTAGTGATTTTCTACAGTGGAGTATGATAAGGTTTTTGCGATGGTTTATACTAACTTATCTCACGAGTCCTTGTTGAGCTTTGTGTGGATGAAGCTTTTGAGATTTAGGGAGACCGTGATATGAGAGGAATTAAGGATACACAAAAGCTCAAGCTTGGGGATTCCCAAGGCACCCCAAGATAATATTTCAAGAAGTCTCAAGCGTCTAAGCTTGGGGATGCCCCGGTTGGCATCCCACCTTTCTTCTTCAACAACTATCGGTTAGTATCGGTTGATCCCAAGTTTTTGCTTCTTCACATGATGTTTGCCATTCTTAGAATGTCATTTTATTTTGCTTTGCTTGCTGTTTGAATAAAATACCAAGATCTGAAATTCTTAAATGTTAGAGATTCTTCACATAGTTGCATAATTATTCAACTACTCATTGATCTTCACCTATATCTTTCGGAGTAGTTTGTCATTTGCTCTAGTACTTCACTTATATCCTTTTAGAGCACGGCGGTAGTTTTATTTTGAAGAAATAGATGAACTCCCATGCTTCACTTATATTATTTTGAGAGTCTTAAATATCATGGTAATTTGCTTAAATAATCCTAATATGCTAGGCATCCAAGAATAGTAAAAACTTTCATATAGAGTATTGAATACTAAGAGAAGTTTGATGCTTGATGATTGTTTTGAGATATGGAGGTAATAATATCAAAGTCGTGCTAGTTGAGTAGTTGTGAATTTTAGAAATACTTGTGTTGAAGTTTGCAAGTCCTGTAGCATGCACGTATGGTAAACGTTATGCAACAAATTTGAAACATAAGGTGTTATTTGATTGTCCTCCTTATGAGTGGCGGTCGGGGACGAGCGATGGTCTTTTCCTACCAATCTATCCCCCTAGGAGCATGCGCGTAGTACCGAGGTTTTTGATGACTTGTAGATTTTTGCAATAAGTATGTGAGTTCTTTATGACTAATGTTGAGTCCATGGATTATACGCACTCTCACCCTTCCATCCTTGCTAGCCTCTTCGGTACCGTGCATTGCCCTTTCTCACATTGAGAGTTGGCGCAAACTTCGTCGGTGCATCCAAACCCCGTAATATGATACACTCTGTCACACATAAACCTTCTTATATCTTCCTCAAAACAGCCACCATACCTACCTATTATGGCATTTCCATAGCCATTCCGAGATATATTGCCATGCAACTTTCCACCATTCTATTTATCATGACACATTCATCATTGTCATATTGCCTAGCATGATCATGTAGTTGACATAGTATTTGTGGCAAAGCCACCGTTCATAATTCTTTCATACATGTCACTCTTGGTTCATTTCATATCTCAGTACACCGCCGGAGGCATTCATATAGAGTCATACTTTGTTCTAGTATCGAATTGTAATCGTTGAGCTGTAAATAAATAGAAGTGTGATGATCATCATTATTAGAGCATTGTCCCAAGTGAGGAATAAAAAAAGGCCATAAAAAAGAGAAGGCCCAAAAAAGAAAGGCCATAAAAAAGGGAAAAGGCCCAAAAAATGAGAGAAAAAGAGAGAAGGGACAATGTTACTATCCTTTTACCACACTTGTGCTTCAAAGTAGCACCATGATCTTCATAGTAGAGAGTCTCTCATGTTATCACTTTCATATACTAGTGGGAATTTTTCATTATAGAACTTGGCTTGTATATTCCAACAATGGGCCTCCTCAAGTGCCCTAGGTCTTCGTGAGCAAGCAAGTTGGATGCACACGCACTAGTTTCTTTTGTTGAGCTTTCATACATTTATAGCTCTAGTGCATCCGTTGCATGGCAATCCCTACTCCTTGCATTAACATCAATCGGTGGGCATCTCCATAGCCCATTGATTAGCCTCGTTGATGTGAGACTTTCTCCTTTTTGTCTTCTCCACCTAAATCCCCTCATTATATTCTATTCCACCCATAGTGCTATATCCATGGCTCGCGCTCATGTATTGCGTGAAAGTTTATAGGTTTGAGATCACTAATGTATGAAACAATTGCTTGGCTTGTCATCGGGGTTGTGCATGATGAGAGCATTCTTGTGTGACGAAAATGAAACATGACTAAACTATATGATTTTGTAGGGATGAACTTTCTTTGGCCATGTTATTTTGAGAAGACATAATTCCTTAGTTAGTATGCTTGAAGTATTATCATTTTTATGTCAATATGAACTTTTGTCTCGAATCTTTCGGGTCTGAATATTCATACCACAATCAAGAAGAATCACATTGAAATTATGCCAAGTAGCACTCCGCATCAAAAATTCTGTTTTTATCATTTACCTACTCGAGGACGAGCAGGAATTGAGCTTGGGGATGCTGATACGTCTCCAACGTATCTATAATTTTTAATTGCTCCATGCTATATTATTTACTGTTTTGAATGTTTATGAATTATGCCAAGTAGCACTCCGCATCAAAAATTCTGTTTTTATCATTTACCTACTCGAGGACGAGCAGGAATTGAGCTTGGGGATGCTGATACGTCTCCAACGTATCTATAATTTTTAATTGCTCCATGCTATATTATTTACTGTTTCGAATGTTTATGGGCTTTATTATACACTTTTATATCATTTTTGGGACTAACCTATTAACCCAGAGCCCAGTGCCAGTTTATGTTTTTACCCTGTTTTAGGGTTTCGAAGAAAAGGAAAACCAAACGGAGTCCAATTGACCTGAAACTTCACGGAACTCATTTTCGGAAGGAAAGAAGCCTAGAAGACTTGGAGTGCATGTTGGGGGATCTGCGAGGAGGTCACGAGGCAGGGTGGCGCGCCCACCCCGCTGGGCACGCCCTCCACCCTCGTGAGCCCCTCGTGGCCCCCCTAACGTACTTCTTCCGCCTATATATCTCCATATACCCTAAAAACATCGGTGGACACAATAGATCGGGAGTTCCGCTGCCAGAAGCCTCTGTAGCCACCGAAAGCTAATCTAGACTCGTTCCGGCACCCTGCCGGAGGGGGCAATCCCTATCCGGTGGCCATCTTCATCATCCCGGTGCTCTCCATGACGTGGAGGGAGTAGTTCTCCCTCGGGGCTGAGGGTATGTACCAGTAGCTATGTGTTTGATCTCTCTCTCTCTCGTGTTCTTGAGGTGATACGATCTTGATGTATTGCGAGATTTGCTATTATAGTTGGATCCTATGATGTTTCTTCCCCCCTCTACTCTCTTGTAATGAATTGAGTTTCCCCTTTGAAGTTATCTTATCAGATTGAGTCTTTAAAGATTTGGGAACACTTGATGTATGTCTTGCCGTGGATATCTGTGGTGACAATGGGATATCACGTGATTCACTTAATGTATGTTTTGGTGATCAACTTGCGGGTTCCACCCATGAACCTATGCATAGGGGTTGGCACACGTTTTCGTCGTGATTCTCCAGTAGAAACTTTGGGGCACTCTTTGAGGTCCTTTGTGTTGGTTGAATAGATGAATCTGAGATTGTGTGATGCATATCATATAATCATACCCCACGGATACTTGAGGTGACATTGGAGTATCTAGGTGACATTAGGGTTTTGGTTGATGTGTGTCTTAAGGTGTTATTCTTGTAGGAACTCTAGGGATGTTTGTGACACTTATAGGAATAGCCCAACGGATTGATTGGAAAGAATAACTTTGAGGTGGTTTCGTACCCTACCATAATCTCTTCGTTCGTTCTCCGCTATTAGTGACTTTGGAGTGACTCTTTGTTGCATGTTGAGGGATAGTTATGTGATCCAATTATGATATTATGGTTGAGGGAACTTACACTAGCGAAAGTATGAACCCTAGGCCTTGTTTCAACGCATTGCAATATCGTTTACGCTCACTTTTATCATTCGTTACCTTGCTGTTTTTATAATTTCAGATTACAAATACCTTTATCTACTATCCATATACCACTTGTATCACCATCTCTTCGCCGAACTAGTGCACCTATACAATTTACCATTGTATAGGGTGTGTTGGGGACACAAGAGACACTTTGTTATTTGGTTGCAGGGTTGCTTGAGAGAGACCATCTTCATCCTACGCCTCCTACGGATTGATAAACCTTAGGTCATCCACTTGAGGGAAATTTGCTACTGTCCTACAAACCTCTGCACTTGGAGGCCCAACAACGTCTACTAGAATAAGGTTGTGTAGTAGACATCACGCGACCTGCTGAGGGCGAAGATCGTCTGAAGTGCGGAGCAGCAGGAGCAGACCACTATCTTATTGAAGAGGATCAGTGTCATCATCGAGAAACTTATGGACGAGAATGCCATGCTGCGCATCGAGCGCAGAAGGCTGGTGGAGGAATCTGTGGATGCTATCAACCAGCATCTTGAGGACAAGAAAGAGCTCGTCGCCGCCCGCCGCAGAGACTAGTTCCCGCGGCCTGCAGCAACGCATCAAGAAAGTGGAGATCAACGAGCCAGATCATTGTCTTCCTTCTTGTTTTGCCCTTGTGTATATTGGGCGTTGCCGCATGTGGCTTTTTTTTAATTATGTTTATAAATATGTAAGACAATTATTATCCAATGTCACCGTCCTGATATTCATCATGCTTGCTATAAGTCGTAGTCGATGCTATATAGGTCCATCGGATCTTACATCAAGATCCGTGCAGAACTTTCTTTTCAGATTTTCATTTTTCTCTCTTAAGTCTTAGTCCAGTGAGACATATAGCCACGACGTAGAATAGGTGCTCGAGCGCCATTAATGGAGACACTGGGAGGGAGGTGCACGGCGGGTAGCGGTCAAAGGGCTCTCTCCCGATGAGCACGCTCAGGGGTCTGATCGCACGCCTCCCGTACTCAAATAGCTACCCCGCACAGCACCTCCTAGCAAATAAAAAAAGGGGACGCGTAGCTGCACGTAATTGGTAAGTCGAACGCCCACAGTTTTCAGTAATACTTGTGTTTCCGATTTGTAACATGACAACACTTGTTCCAAAATGACTTTGTTGATTGTTTATGTGTGTGCCTTCGCAAATCGAACAGAAAAATTACCACAACATGTTGGTGCCATGTCATGAGACCATGCCAAGTTTCGTGATTTTAAGACATGTTTTGGAATTATAGGAATTAAAAAACCAAGTTTCTCAATCTTTCCGGCCGAGCTACGATACCCATATGTTTGAATTTCACTCTCATCTCTTGCATGGGACCTTGGAATTCACCCAAGGACACACATGTGATTTTTCAGACAACTTTGTTGCATTGGAGCATGTGCTTGTAGTTCAAATTTCAATTATGCATATTAAATGCATAGAAACTCAATTACTGTAGAAAAAGGCCAAACGAACCCGGAATAATTCCAAAATTTAGCACGGTACTTCTATTTGGTCTAATCTGGCTGTGTAAAAAATTAAGGCGGGAGAAGGCAGTGTACGTATGTCGTTTCGCACACGGATGTGACACGTTCCCTCTCGGAACCATGAGCCTTCTTGAGGGAAGATCCGGTTTGCAAGAAGCTTACACCAAAGCTTGTCCCAATTCGGCCAAAAAAATTACCGCAGCAGGTTGATGCCATGTCATGACACCATGCCAAGTTTTATGATTTTCAGGCGTGTTTTGTAATTACAGGAATTAAAAAACCAAGTTTCTCAATCATTCCGGCCAAGCCACGACGCCAAGATGTTTGAATTTCACTCCCATCTCTTGCATGGGACCTAGAAATTCGCCCAAGGACACACATGTGATTTTTCAAACAACTTTGGTGCACTGGAGCCTGTGCTTGTAGTTCAAATTTGAATTATGCACATTAAATGCCCAAAAACTCAACTAATGTATAAAAAAGGTGAAATGAAGCTGGAATAATTCCAAATTTTAGCATGGTACTTCTATTTGGTCTAATCTGGTTGTGCAAAAAAAATTAAGGCGGGAGAAGGCAGTGTACGTATGTCCTTTCACACACGGAGGTGACACATTCCCTCTCGGAACCACGAGCCTTCTTGAGGGAAGCTCCGGTTTGCAAGAAGCTTACACCAAAGCTTGTCCCAATTTGGCCAAAAAATTACCGCAACATGTTGGTGCCATGTCATGAGACCATGCCAAGTTTCATGATTTTCAGGCGTGTTTTAGAATTACAGAAATTAAAAAACCAAGTTTCTCAATCTTTCTCGGCCGAGCCACGATGCCCAGATGTTTGAATTTCACTCCCATCTCTTGCATGGGACCTAGAAATTCACCCAAGGACACACATGTGATTTTTTAAACAACTTTGGTGCACTGGAGCCTGTGCTTGTAGTTCAAATTTGAATTATGCACATTAAATGCCCAAAAACTCAATTAATGTATAAAAAGGCCAAATGAACCCGGAATAATTCCAAAATTTAGCATGGTACTTCTATTTGGTCTAATCTAGCTGTGTAAAAAATAAAGGCGGGAGAAGGCAGTGTACGTATGTCGTTTCGCACACGGAGGTGACACGTTCCCTCTCGGAACCACGAGCCTGCTTGAGGGAAGCTCCAGTTTGCAAGAAGCTTACACCAAAGCTTGTCCCAATTCGGACAAAAAATTACTGCAGCATGTTGGTGCCATGTCACGAGACCATGCCAAGTTTCATGATTTTCAGGCGTGTTTTGGAATTACAGAAATTAAAAAACCAAGTTTCTCAATCTTTACGACCGAGCCACGACGCCCAGATGTTTGAATTTCACTCACATCTCTTGCATGGGACCTAGAAATTCACCCAAAGACACACATGTGATTTTTCAAACAACTTTGGTGCACAGGAGCACGTGCTTGTAGTTCAAATTTGAATTATACACATTAAATGCGCAAAAACTCAATTAATGTATAAATAGGGCCAAACGAACACGGAATAATTCCAAAATTTAGCACGATACATCTATTTGGTCTAATCTGCGTGTGTAAAAAAATTAAGGCGGGAGAAGGCAGTGTACATATGTCGTTCGCACACGGAGGTGACACATTCCCTCTCGGAACTAGGAGCCTTCTTGGGAGAAGCTCCGGTTTGCAATAAGCCTACACCAAAGCTTGTCCCAATTCGGCCAAAGAAATTACAGCAGCATGTTGGTGACATGTCATGACACGATGCCAAGTTTCATGATTTTCAGGCGTGTTTTGGATTTACAGGAATTAAAAACCAAGTTTCTCAATCTTTTCTACCGAGCCACGATGCCCAGATGTTTGAATTTGACTCCATCTCTTACATGGGACCTAGAAATTCACCCAAGGACACACATGTGATTTTCCAAACAACTTTGGTGCACTAGAGCTTGTGCTTGTAGTTCAAATTGGAATTATGCACATTAAATGCCAAGAAACTCAATTAATGTATAAAAAGGCCAAACGAACACGGAATAATTCCTAAATTTAGCATGATACTTCTATTTGGTCTAATCTGCTAGTGTACGAAAATTAAGGCGGGAGAAGGCAGTGTACGTATGTCATTTCGCACACGGAGGTGACACGTTCCCTCTCGGAACCAGGAGCCTTCTTAAGGGAAGCTCCGGTTTGCAAGAAGCTTACACCGAAGCTTGTCCCAATTCGGCCAAAAAATTTACTGCAGCATGTTGGTGCCATGTCATGACACCATGCCAAGTTTCATGATTTTCAGCCGTGTTTTGGATTTACAGGAATCAAAAACCAAGTTTCTCAATCATTCCGGCCGAGCCACGACACCCAGATATTTGAATATTATTCCCATTTCTTGCATTGGACCTATAAATTCACCCAAAGACACACATGTGATTTTTCAGCAAACTTTGGTGCATTAGAGCATGTGCTTGTAGTTCAAATTTGACTTATGCACATTAAATGCCCAGAAACTCAATTCATGCATAAAAATGCCAAACGAACCCGAAATAATTCCAAATTTAAACACGACACTCATGTACTAGTTGCATGTTCAACGTACGTAAAAGGCTGGCAATTCAAACACCATCCTTTCCCTCCGTAACACCATTTTGTCTTTCAAAACATAATGAAAAAATTAGGTATACCACAAACAGTTTACTAGAAAGAATCGTGTGGGATGCGATATAAAATATCTTGGCACACCGTCTTGTCTGGCTTACGCAGGAAGCTTCGTCATCTACAGTCCATCGCCTCCGCTTGAACCACACTTGCGCGCCAGTTTCTCATGGCACTGAGTGAAATTTTTTTGCCACTGCGGAAATATCTATCTCCCCGCCCCCTCCCTTCTACCAAAAGCCACATTTCCACTGTTCCCCCTTACTTTCCAAGTTCAAACCTTCACTGTTGCTTACTGGCAGCTCAGCCTCCTCGCCGGCGACCCTTCTTCTTGCAGCACCGCCTCCTTACCGGCTACC
Organism: Triticum aestivum; assembly: GCF_018294505.1. NCBI lineage: Eukaryota > Viridiplantae > Streptophyta > Magnoliopsida > Poales > Poaceae > Triticum > Triticum aestivum. The sequence continues at coordinate 173,963,582 of NC_057797.1, read as the reverse complement.
CTTCTTCTTGCAGCGCCGCCTCCTCACCGGCGACCCTTCTTCTTGCTGCACAGCCTCCTCGCCGTCGACCCACTACTGGGCACCTCTTCCCGTTGCAAGATAAATAGATCGAGTTGGCCATACAAAACCAAAATATCAGAGAATAAATATGAGACTATAAGAGATCATGCATAAAAGAGATCAAAGAAAGTCAAATACTTTCATGGATATAAAAACATAGATCTGATCATAAACTCGAAGTTCATCAATCCCAACAAATACACCGCAAAAGTGTTACATCATATGGATCTCCAAGAGACCATTGTACTGAGAATCAAGAGAGAGAGAGATGAAGCCATCTAGCTACTAACTACGGACCCGAAGGTCTACAAAGAACTACTCACGCATCATCAGAGAGGCACCAATGGAAGTGGTGAACCCCTCCGTGATGGTTCTCCCCTCCTCGGGACTCCCCCCAGGTGCAACCAGGGCCCATCTGCTTCCTTTTGGCCCATAAAAATCATCGTAAAGTTTCGTGCCATTTGGACTCCGTTTGATATTGATTTCCTGCGATGTAAAAAACATGGAAAAACAGAAAATGGCACTGGGCACTATGTCAATAGGTTAGTACCAAAAAATGATATAAAATGAATATAAAATGATTATAAAACATCCAAGATTGATAATAAAATAGCATGGAACAATCAAAAATTATACATACGTTGGAGACGTATCACCCACCTACTACACAGGCCTTTAACAGGCCAGAAGTTCGATCGGGCTCTATTAGTGTCATTTTTATATGGGTCGTTAGTAGGCCCGATGTGACGTTGGGCCACATATGGCCCATGGATTTCGTCTGACGTTAACAGGCCGAAAGTCACAACAGGCTGGAAGTGGCCCAAATCTATAATGGGCCTCTAACAGGCCGAATGTCAGACATGGCCAAATATGACCCATATCCTTCACGGTCATTTATGGGCCGAATGTTTCAATGGCCTACAAATGGGCCCAAATGAAGTAGGACCTTTAACAGGCCGGAAACACACCGAGCCGTAATTCGGCCCAAATACTTAGCGGACTGTTAACGGGCCAGAAGTGACCATGGGCCGCGATGATGACAAGTTTAGGATGGGTCGTTGACGGGCCAATTTGACACTAGCCGTACGGGCCTTAACTGAGAATGTTGGGCCTTTAGCTGGGCCGGCCCATTATGGTCTATAAAATCTTGTGGGCCATTAGCTAGGCCGACCCATTATGGTCCGCTAAATCTTGTGGGCCTTTAGTTGGGCCGGCCCATTTAGTATTTATGGGCCACTTTTGGGCCGGTCCACGTGTCAACATATCATAGGCGCATCTCGCCCATTGGATGAGTGACACCTGTGCCAACGCGGAGCTGACACGTGGTTCCGTCAGCCAATGAGAATTTTACACATGGAAAATCAGCATTGGTCGTGGCTATTAGCAGGTTATCGGATCCAAAACCGGACCCGATAGCTTAACGGCGACCCGTTATGGTGGATGCCACGTGTCGGCCACCCTTAACGAAAGCACTTCTATGATGCATGATTTATCGTCATGGAAGTGGACACTTCCATGATGATAATTTTGCTGATGTCATGGAACACTTCTACGACAGCACATGTATGACTATCTTGATTCTGTCATAGAATCGTCATGGATGTACATGCATGACAGAAAACGTGACCTACTGTGACAAACACGTATCATCACGGAAGTGTATTTTTTTGTAGTGATCCGAAGATCAAAGGGTTGCGAACTTCATTTCTTGGGAAGCTCCAACGTTGCCAGCAAATTAAAGCCTGGTTAGGGTTTACGGTTCAAGGGCTAGGGACTGCATGGATCATTTTTTTTCTTTAGCTCTCTTGTTCCAAAATAAGTGTCAACTTTAGTAGTAGTACAACTTTGTACTAAAGTTTGCATAAAGTTGAGACACTTATTTTGGAATGGGGGGAATACATATTGGCTATGATCTGTCAGTCATTGAGATGCAAATGGCATGCGTGTTAGTCTCCTTTGTATTTGATACAATTTTGCAACGGGACAACCTTGGACGCAAGATACATGAAATAGAAGCTGGGAGCTTCATAGCATTGTACACATTTATCTCGCTCAGAAATTACAGTATGTACTATACTAGTACTATGTAAAGAGTTAGGTGTCGCACGGTGTCCAGAAAATATGGTGATAGTGTGAGGTGGGCCATGTAATCACTGAGCCTGTGTGTTTTCACTGCTTTCACACTCCTCCGCTGTAAGAATGGAGAAAATTGTAATCTAGTACCTCCTTTCACCGAAGCATGGGACATCCAACAGTCATGCCACCTCAGTAATAATGACCAATGAGCCATCAAATCACACAGACCCAGCAGTAAGTTGGACGGGTGAAGCAACCATCACTCTTGAGTCCGCTTCTCCCTTCAACGCAGGCACCAGTGAGAGGTTGCATCCGCTCTGCCCGGTCATGAATGCGGCGCCGATTCTTTGGAGTGGCACTGACCGTTTCGGGCGGGAAGCGCGTGCAGACGATGGAGGGGCTTTGGATGGGCCAGGCTGGTCAGGAGGGGGCGTGGCAGCTGTCCCGACCGGGCGCTCGGAAACAAGAGGATGCACCGACTCTCATGGCTAAATCATACACTACACACCATCTCTCTGTAGGAGTAGGCCGATGTGTCGCTCTCTCTAATACACACATGCTGTTAAACACACACACACGCACACGCACACACAGGTTCATAGAATAGGAATATCGTGCGAGTGCGAAGCCACAGGAAGTGAGATACAAATGGAGTACGTACAAGAAGAGAAGAGGTGACGAATGTTCCATCAAACCTGGACTGAGGAGTAGTACTCCCTCCATCTAGGTGTTAAGTCATCTTACGAAAATCAGATATTCCCAAAATGTTTAGGCGTCGTCCATTAACTTCGCATCTCAATCCCCTCCTGGCCTTGTTGCTAGCGAGCGTAGGGAGCGATTGGATCCTTAGCAAGAACATTTATAGCCTAGCCGGGCAAGGTTATGCGTTTGGAACTGTTAAAATGTGTTAGCTTTTGTGGGCCAGCTAGCTTGGGTGGGCTAGAAAAACCTTGCTAGCTCAATAGAGCCAAATCGGCTCACTTCCGATGGCAAACTTCGCGCATGGAAAAATCGGCAACCCACTCATGACAACGATTTCACGGGGCAAGGCTGGTAAGAAAAAGAACTAAAGCGTTTGACCAGGCAAGGTTGGCAAAGCGAAAGCTGGCTAGCTGGGCTAGCCGGGCAATTTCCTTACTAGTAAGCAATGTAACCAAACGCTCGCCTTGTTATCTCCCCCAAAAACTCAATGCATGACCCAATGCATGGAGCGCAACTACGCGTTGATGAGTCAAGAAATCAAAGTCGGCTTGCATGCGAGTTAATACATGGCCCTGCATGGTAGCTAAAATGGCATCTCTTAGTTGTTGTGATTAATTGTTGTGTTTAGATACAGAAATCGGGGCTTTGATTGGAGGAAGGACCGATCAAGTTTCTCCTTCTCCTCCAATCTGCTTGCACCGTGGTCCTGCTGCACCTTCTAACGTGACTTACAACTAGGCGGAGGGAGTAGTACAAGATATGGTGGCACACTGACTTAGGTCAAATACAAGCGCCCAAAATTATTGGAAGAGAGCAAAGTGTACAAACTAAATAATTAAAAGAGTAAAATGTACTATTGATCATTGAACTTATCGTATAAGTTCACTTTGGTCATTGTACTCGAGAATACGGTCGATACGGTCAGTATATACGTGATGAGGTGATTATATGGTCACTGCGAGGTCATATAGCTCTGGATTCATCCATTTTGACCAGTCAAAGAATCCTCCTGGCGCCTTGTCAGATCGGTTTTCTCTCTCTGTGTGGGTCCTACCTGTCATTGGGTGGAAGAAAGAAGTTGAAAAAAAATAAAAATAAGCACGGGGCGTGGTTTGAACCCTAGACCTCACGCTTTATATGGGCAAACATGCTAACCAGCGACACCAACCTCCAGTTGTGATTAACTCATGGCAAATATACTTTCCTACCTTTAGTAGCGGCACACGCATGCAGCATGCAGCTTGCAGTGCATGCACATGCACTAGCATGAACTCAAGTCGTACGCTGGCCTCTATTGCCACAAGTTCGTGCAGTACCTCACGTGTTGTGCGCCATTCCCGTTGTTGACCCTGCTACCTGAGGTCGTCGACCCGTTGCTCTACCACTACGCCAAGTCCGAGCTCTCGCTGCTTGTGGCGCAACACATATGAACTCCATCTGCGTGAGATGACATGGCCATCAATGATGATTATGATGACACCCACACTAGGTTGCTCTACTCGCCTTGTGCGCACTATTGCCGTGCGGCTGTTGAAGTACGACCCTGCGGCCTCAACTTCATCGCCGGTTGCCGGTGTGTGCGTGCGTCCGAGTGCATGCATGTGTATTGTGTGCATGCTATAATAATGATTCACTTAAAATAGTACGTGAGCGAACAGAGGGATCAATTGGACAGTGTTCACGAGCGGTAGTGAGATGTGTGAGGTAAGATACACCGCTGGCGCTTTTAATTTTTCTTATTAATTTGTTTGTTTCACCCTTTGACTAGTAGGACCCAACGTACTACATGGAGAGAGGTAAGGTGACTAAGGCTGCATTATTTCTATACTACCAACACTGCTTTAAATCCCAAAAGACCTTACCACCAAAGCCACATGACACGATTATGATTTAAATCCCAATGACTCCAATGCAAAAAAAACCATGGCATTCTTGTCACACGAATGCAGGAATGTATAAAGGGTTATTTTCCTCTCGTTGAACATAACGTGAGGGTGGTGTAGCTGGTTAGCCTGTTCGCTCATCAAACTTGAGGTCTCGGGTTCGATAACCGCACTGGAGCACAATTTTGTTGTTTTCTAGGGTTTGCACTCTTCACACTCTCTCTCCACTATATATATACACGCTGGACCCTCAACGCTTGTAGTAGCTCTCTTCACACTCTCTCACCCTCTCCAGATTTAACAAGACTTTGTTGGCCTCTCTCTCTCTCCCCTCATTGTTGGTTAAAGAGCCAGCAGGATCCGTCCGCTGGGAAGGGAAGGAGGCTTAACGCTGTCGCCGTCGGCGAGGGAGGGAATCCACTACTGGTGTAGGTGTTCTCTTTCACCTAGCGACGGTGCGGAAGGGCCTCCGACCCCTTCTTCCTCGCCGCCGTACATAGTGTGGGCAGAATGGCCTGCGGTCGCCCACCGAACCACACCCCAAGAACCTTAAGGTATAATTTACTTATTCAACATGCATTGCTCTAGCTGCATGTGGGCTTTTTCCGCTTCTGCACTCGAATCTAGGTGTTGGATCAAATAGGAAAGTACCGGGGAAAGTTGTATAGCATGAATCTAGGACGTGGTTCAAAGAGGAAAGGAAGGGGGAAAGTAGTGTGGAAAGTTGTATAGCATGAATCTAGGACGTGGTTCAAAGAGGAAAGGAAGATTAGTGGGGAAAGTTGTATAGCATGAATCTAGGACGTGATTCAAAAAGGAAAGGAAGGGGGGAAGTACTAGTACAGACTGGCTATCCAGCACCTACGTTGGTCGAAAAGGGAAAACAATGACAAACGCAGTACGCACATCTGTAATGAACTGATCTTTTTGTGTTGGGGGACAAGGCTATAGAGTTTGAGCAGGACTAGATTTGCTACCCTCACATAGGGAAAGGTGTCTAAAGATAATAGAAATGGGACCAACACAAATATGCTCCTTGGCTGTTTGTTCTTTGTTGCAATAGATTGTGCATCGCCCCTTTATGCATCGGTAGATGCACATGGTGCTGGTGTGTCCACTGTCTCGTGCAACTCTTTAGTTGTTGTTAATCTAAGGCCCTGTTTGGTTAAAAAAGTCCTAGGACTTTTTTTAGTCCCAACTAAAAAGTCCCTAGTCCCTACCTGCTTGGTTCCAGGGACTAAACATGGACTAGAGGTTATTAAATTACATGCTAAAATACCATGTTACCCCTAGTAATGAACTAATAGAGATAAGGTGCGATGCGGGGCAGGGGCAACTGTTGGAAAAAGTCCCAAAAAGACTCTCCCTCAGGGTCTTCTTTCTTTAGTCCCAAATGCCCACTTTTAGTCCCTAAAAGTCCCTCCTATTTGGTTTAGATGGGACTGAAAGGGACTTTTTTTAGTCCCTACATCAAAAAGTCCATGTAAACAAACACCCTCTAATAATGCCGCTGGAAAATTGATGCAATGCCACAGTTAAGAGCAAATTACATGTTTAACGAATTTTATTGTTAATATAATCTCTCTGTTAATATGAATCAATGCCACCATTTAAGAAATGCTATTGTCTTGCTTTCTTTCCCATTTAGATAAGTTAAATGCTTGTTTTTGATGGCTTTTGTGTCATCCACCGTTATTGACCACTAGTTGTTTCCTTTGCACCTCTGTGTAAACAAGGTTATCTACTTCACCTCGTTGTTGTTGTGACCTTTTGTTGCACTACACAAAACACTTTTGTTTTAGGAGTGTTTTGTGCGGTTCAACCAAAATGCCACACCGACAACATTGCTTGATTGCTTGATCTTAGTGGAACTGCACAAGAGCATATCTGACTTCCTATCCGTGTCGGCAAATTTGGTTCAGATCTTCTTCTTGTGAGTTGTTTGAATTCCGCGTTGTCGGTGTTCTGGGAACAGGGGTCCCCAGACTTGCCTGCCTGCGGCCCGCGGTGTGGCTTTTGGCGAACATAGAAATTTCAAAAAAATTCCTACGCACACACAGGATCATGGTGATGCATAGCAACGTGTCGGATTTCGGGTTCCGGCAGACCCTTGAGGTTCGAACACTGGGGTGCGCACGGAGATTTCGCCTTCTACCTACCTGCACCCCTCCGCCTCGCTAAGATCTAAGCTATGGAAAGAACAGCACAAGAGACGCAGGGTTTATACTGGTTCGAGCCACCGTTGTGGTGTAATACCCTACTCCAGTGTGTGGTGTGGTGGATTGCCTCTTGGGCTGATGATGATGAGCAATACAAGGAAGAACAGCCTCGCGAGGGTCTGTTCTTGGCTGGGGGGATGAACTTCTAGGAGGAGTTCAGTCACCCTTCTCTCTCTCTCTCCGATTCTCTCTCCGATTTCGATCCGATCTCCGATTTCTCCTACCCTATGGGTGGCTAGTCCTATTTATAGGCAAAGGCCCTGGGCCTCTTCCCAAATATTGAGCTGGAAGGGCGCCAACAATTGGCCATTTTGAAGGGGAACATCTGGTACACTTATCCTGACTAAAGTTGGTCCTCGCCTGCCAAAGGCTCTGGTGGTGACGCTGGCTTGGGCTCCACAATGACTTCCTTCTTGCCGTTGGACTGGTCTTGGTCTCGTTGCACCAAAATGGGTGCCTTTGCTTGATTCTCTCGCTTGCGCTTGCTCCCTTTGCACCAAAGAGGAAAGGAGGACACTGCGCGGCTGGCGCCCGCCTGGCGCCTTTGGTCGTCATGGCTTGCGTCACGGGCACCTCGTGAGGTACCCCGCCTTGATCTCTCCGCCTCCTCACGAGCCAGCCTGATGAGGCCATGCCTGAGGAAGCTCCGTGTCGTCCACCCCGCGAAGCTTGGCCCCTCACGAGGGATTTGGGTCTGTGTTGATGAAGATGGGCCGTGCTGGGCCCCCTTTTGAGCCACGCCGCAGGCCGCAGGCAGGCAAGTCTAGGGACCCCCGTTCCCAGAACGCCGACAGTAGCCCCCGGGCCCAAGGCGCGCCCGGACTTGGCCGTGCAGGGAGGCGAAAGGGCAAGAGCGAAACGCTGCGGGCCCTAACAGCCTGCGGCCTTGGGCGCCGCGTGGCGGTTGATTGGACGTGGGCGTCTCCACTTCCCCCCGGCACCACGGCAACTACACGGATTGGACAAGTCCCTGCATGCAAAGCGGGTCATGATTACCTGCGATCGTGGAGGTTGGTGGTTGGCCTTCGCCAGCCATAAGTACGGAACGGCGCGCGCCTTCCAGTCCATCCCTTCTTGCTTCTCCTTCTTCCCGGTCCTTGCTCCGTCTTGCTGCGATGGCTCCGATCCGCCGGTTCTCGACGGCAGAGGAGGGAAAGGCTCCCCGAGAGGAACCAGACCCGCTCCCGCCGAAGAAATGGCTCGCCCTCCGCGGCCGGGACGAGGGGGCCCATAAGGTGGTGTCGAGGCCCTGGTGCGAGCGGCCACCGCAGGGGTTCCCGCTTCCCTTGTACGCCCACATCAAGGGCTCTGAAGGAGTCGATGCCGATCGCCACGGGCGGCGTCGCCGTCGGCTTCGACGGGCCACGAAGGTGTGGGTCGTCCCTCCTGGGGTCCACACCGACGGCTCCTCCCGAGAGTTCGTGCTCCACGCTGCCATGCCTCCTCAGTCTTGGATTCGCCTTCCTCCCTTCTTCGCCTCCTTCATCCCGCAGGGAGAACTCCTGGAGCTTTGGCTGCAGCACGCCGGCTGCAGCACCCTCGCGACTGAGGTAGAGGTCGCGGTCGTTGCCCCGGGCGAGGTCTTCATGACTCGAGGCTGGAGCGAAATCGCCCGGGTTTGCAGGACAAGAGGCACCTTCGCGATCCACTTGGAGTACGACGGTGCTTCGGTGATGTTCTTCAAGGTCTTCGATGTGAATGGGCGCCGGCTGGAGTGTTGCCCTGGGAGAGGTGGTCGGGACCCTGCTATGGCGAGGACTGGACCCGCCGACCGCTCCCTTGGCGGCTGCTCAGGCGGCGGAAGCGTCGGAGGGTCCAGCGACTCCGGCAAGCTCTTCGCAACTCCGGAGACGAGCGATGACAGCTACGAACCCCCGAGCCGGCGCCGCTCCTGGAGCAGGGCGGGCTTGTCTGGCCGTCACCGACTCTGATCTGGATGGGGTTGTTGCCGGTGCTTGACGGCCTGCTGTTGACGATGGCGTCTTTCACAGGGGCGCGTGTAGTTAGCGTCCTTTTAGGATCTATTCCCTGCAAGGAATCAAATACGCGTTCTGTGAGGGCTTGTAAGGTGCATGTGATCCTGTTTGTTAATATAACCCTTGTCGTAGAATTGTGCGAGCTGCTCATTCCGTCTTAGCTCAGTTCTCTCTTTTGAACCTCACGAGGGCTTGGTGCTCTGCGCCGACAGGTCCCAGTCCTAAGGCGGCTTCAGCCGTTGCTGGTATGCCAGGTCGCGATGCCGTGGTCAAGGCCAGGAGGTGAGTGACCCGGGGTCCGGTAAGAGCCCCTGAGTCGCGATGCTCAGGAGGTCCCCTTTGGCGCTCAAGCAGCCGTCGTTCGGTGAGAAAGGAGAGCAGCGTCGCTAACACGGGATTGCATTAGGTGCGGGGATGGTGCCACGGTAGCTGGTGCTTCCGGGTGGTGACTTATCTCGAGAATCAGGGGCCGCTCTCTGGTGTGTCACCGGGTCCGTGCATCGGCAGGCGTGAGGTTGCTCGGCGAGGTCCTCGCGTGTCCCTCCCCTCTCGCCTTTGCTCCCCTTTCTGCTCTACGTCCTCGGGTCCCGGCCCTCGAGCGAGTCTCATCCGTCGCTGGTATGCCAGGTCGCGATGTCGCGGACAAGGCCAGAGGGTGAGGGCTGGAGAGCCAGTAGGAGCCCTGAGTCGCGATGCTCAGGCACCCCCCTTTAACATGCAAGCGGTTCACGCGGATGAGAGTGAAGGAGACACCACAAGGGCCTCGCCTGACGCAGCTCCTTTAGGAGATCCTGTAGACCCATCATACAAAGAATGACGGGTTGCCATGACAATTGACAGTCAACCGTTGGTTGCTTCCGAGGGGCCATGAGGCACTGAAGGCTTGACGAGGTGGCGCCATGCAGGGCTGCCGCGGCCATAGCTCAGCCATTCAGGTTTGTCGGTGTTGCAGGGACGGACCCATGCGCAAGCGTCGTGCCGTTTGGGAGCAGCTCCGTCAATTGGCGTCAGTTGAGCAGGCAACTAGGTCAAACACATTAGCCGCGAAGGAGTGGATTCATTCAAATAGATGTTGGGAAGGCAGACATCACTGGGTCTGGCCCGAGCGACTTGGGGATGATGCAGCCCGTGGGGCGCCCCCAACAAAGTAAGCTAACAACATGAAATAAAAGGGATACATGCCGCAGGGACGGACCCACGCGGCCTGGGAATAATGCAGCCCTGGAAGGCGCTCCCAGCTGGAAATAAACTTGAAAGATGTCACCTAATGATGTTGAGGACGAAGGAGTGTTGGTGTAGCAGACTCGATGGGCTGCGGAAGCCGATCCTCACGAGCCCCCAGGCCAGGGGCCTCGGGAGGCTCCGGAGGCGCTGGTGGCTCCTCGCGGACCATCTCCATCTCCGCCGGGGCTGTGGAATGCCTGGCCTCTTGAGCCTCCATGATACCCCTCATGAGGCGCTGGTACGTGGCAGCTGCGTTCGGCAAGCCGTAAGGCATGCGAACGTAGCTGTGGGTGGACCTTCGCAGCGCCCCACTCGCGAGGTCCAGAGGCACTCCAGAGAGGCGACTCGATTGAGCCCTGGTATGTCGATGCAGACGCGCAGCCCACCATCCTCGCCTAGATGGGGAGCCACAGCTGGTAGGCGGCGGCCGCCTTTCATGACTCTTGACTCTTGTAGCTCCTGAATGGCCTTGCTGACAAACTCCTGAGGGTCTGGCTCTCCTTGCCTTACTCCTTCTTGAGGGAAACGTGCTTCGAAACACGCCTCCATGTGGTGCCCAAGCGCCTCCCTTGTGACCTTAGCCAGGTCAGTGGCCCTCCAGGGAAGAGCCCCCGAGCCCTGCCTGAGGAGGGCGCCGGGCGTGCTTTCCTATGCAATGGAAGGAGGTTCCCCCTGGGCAGGCGCAGGCCCTGAGGGGCCTACCTCCTGAGGGGCCGGGCCGGACGATGTCTTCTTCTTCTTGGGGGCGGTCTCGGGAAGCCTCCTGCTTCCGCGATCCGGGTCTTCCAGTGATGCGGCCTGAAAGGCTCGTTCCAGGGAACACACCGCGTCCTTCTCTTCACAGGGCACCATGATGACTCTGCCACTTCCTGGCATCTTGAGGATGTTGTAGCCGTGGTGAGTTACAACCATGAACTTGGCCAGTGCAGGGTACCCAAGGATGGCATTGTACGGCAGGCGAATGTGAGCGACGTCGAAGTCGATGAGCTCAGTGCGGTAGTTGCCGCATGCCCCGAAGGTGACAGGGAGGTGGACCTACCCAATCGAGACCGTGGCGCCGTCGGTGACTCCGGATAAAGGCTTGGTTGGCTGAAGCGGGTTGTAGGGCACTTGGAGATTGTTGAATGTTTCCACTGACAGGACGTTGAGCCCTGCCCCGCCATCGATGAGGGTCCTGGTGACCACCATGTTGCTGATGATTGGGGAACAAAGCATCTGGAGGACTCCGGCTGTGGCCGCACACTTGAGCTGATCTGCGGAGCTGAACGTGATGGCGCACGCCGACCACCTGAGAGGGCGCGTGGCTTCGAGCTTGGGGAGGACTGCATTCACTTCGCGGGCGAACTGCTTGAAGATGCGTTGAGAGGCTGGGGCTTGAGCCCCGCCCAGGATGCAGGCGATCGTGCATGGCTCCTGGAAGCCCCCAGCCCCCTCGTCCTGATGGCGGTCCTCGTTTCTCCTTAGCTGCGGCGGCAACGGAGGGAGGCCTGCATTGCCTTGCGGGCGATCCTCGCGAGGCTGATCCCTCCAGTCTCCCTCGCGAGGCGGGTCTTGCCAGCGATCCTCGCGAGGTCGATCGCGCCACCCTTGGCGCGGGCAGCGGTCTTCCCAGCGTCCTGCGTTCCTTCCTCCTCCTCGACCGTAGCCTCGGTCACCGCGGTCGGGGCGACGGCCGATCCTTCCTTCTCGCACGGCTCGGAGCTCTTGAAATTCATTGGTGTTGTGGGTGTGGAGGTCGTGGTACACACAGTACCGACTGCCCTTGGAAGATTCGGGCTGATCTCTGCCCCGCTTGGTGTCTGGTTCTGCCGCGAGCACGGCAGCCCCCTTGCGCTTCACATCCTTGGCCTTGGGATTCTTCTCTTCTGGGTCTGCAGTAGGCAGCTCGAGGAGGGAGAGACGCCCTTCCTCAGCCCTGGCGCACTTGGTTGCCAAGTTGAACAACTCCAAGGAAGTGCACATGTCTTCATGCATCGCCAGCTCCCCCTTCATCTTGACATCGCGCACGCCGTCGGAGAAGGCTGAGATGATGGCCTCCTCAGTCACCTTGGGAATCTTGAGGCTTGCATTGTTGAAGCGCTGGATGTACTTCTGTAGGGTCTCTCCGGGTTGTTGCTTGATGCGGCGCATGTCGCTCACGGCGGGTGGCCGGTCGCGAGTACCTTGGAAGTTGGCGATGAAGCGGGTGCGCATCTCGCCCCAGGAGGAGATCGTGCCTAGAACCAGGTTCAGGAGCCAGGTGCGGGCCCTGTCCTTGAGCTCCATGGGAAACCATTTCGCCATGACCTTCTCGTCTCCGTTGGCAGCTTCGATGCCCAGCTCATAGAGCTGGAGGAACTCCGCAGGGTTGGCCATGCCGTCGTAACGAGGAGGCAGGTCTGGCTTGAACTTGCCGGGCCACGCGACGCTGCGTAGCTTGGTGGTGAAGGCACGGCAGCCTGCTGTGGCCACGGGAGGCCTTGGGTGACGGAGAGCTTGGTCTTGCATGTCCCCACGCACTGCAGCTGGGAGCAGCGCGGGGTCTTGACGTGCGGGACCAGGAGCATCATCGCGACGTGCTGGAGCAGGGAGCGCCCGGGCAGCTTCTTGCGGGCGAGGGACTTCTTGGCAGCTCTGCTCTTGCCGCGCTGGCACCTGACGGAGCGGGTTCCGCCCAGGGGCCACGCGCCTTGGAGCCATGGCGCCTTCTTGAGGAGGAGGCGGCTGGGGCGCCGCGGAGCTTCATCGCCCGCTCGGGGTAGGGTGCGGTGCAGCGGAACGGACGGTGCAGGAGAGCCCCCTGCGGTGCGGACGAGCTCGGCGATGCGGTTGAGCCATTCTTCGTAGACGTCATCGACGGGACGATAGCGCAGGAGCTCGTTTGCCGCGATGAGCGCGGCTCGAGCCTCCATGGGTGCGCGGAGCGCGCGGGACGAAGAACCAGCTGGGGTGAGCGAGGGAGTAGCGGTGCGGCCGTCTTGTCGCACGGACGGATGCTGAGATGACTCTTGCTGCTTGTCCCCCGCCGGGCCGGTGGCGGCGTTGACGGCAGGTGATGGGGAACGGCGAGGACGCCCGCCGACAGGAGCCGTCTGGGCAACGCGGGAAGCGAGAGCGGCCCGGCGCTCGGCGCGGGCCCGACGAGCATCAAACATGGACGCGATGGTCGGAGGAGAACGGGGTGGTGGAAGACGAATTCCGGTGCACCCCTACCTGGCGCGCCAAATGTCGGATTTCGGGTTCCGGCAGACCCTTGAGGCTCGAACACTGAGGTGCGCGTGGAGATTTCGCCTTCTACCTACCTGCACCCCTCCGCCTCGCTAAGATCTAAGCTATGGAAAGAACAACACAAGAGACACAGGGTTTATACTGGTTCGAGCCACCGTTGTGGTGTAATACCCTACTCCAGTGTGTGGTGTGGTGGATTGCCTCTTGGGCTGATGATGATGAGCAATACAAGGAAGAACAGCCTCGCGAGGGTCTTTTCTTGGCTAGGGGGATGAACTGCTAGGAGGAGTTCAGCCACCCTTCTCTCTCTCTCTGATTCTCTCTCCGATTTTGATCCGATCTCCGATTTCTCCTACCCTGTGGGTGGCTAGTCCTATTTATAGGCAAAGGCCCTGGGCCTCTTCCCAAATATTGAGCTGGAAGGGCGCCAACAATTGTCCATTTTGAAGGGGAACATCTGGTACACTTATCCTGACTAAAGTTGGTCCTCGCCTGCCAAAGGCTCTGGTGGTGACGCTGGCTTGGGTTCCACAATGACTTCCTTCCTTCTGTTGGACTAGTCTTGGTCTCGTTGCACCGAAACGGGTGCCTTTGCTTGATGCCCTCGCTTGCGCTTGCTCCCTTTGCACCAAAGAGGAAAGGAGGACACTGCGCGGCTGGCACCCGCCTGGCGCCTTTGGTCGTCATGGCTTGCATCACGGGCACCTCGTGAGGTACCCCGCCTTGATCTCCCGCCTCCTCGCGAGCCAGCCTGATGAGGCCGTGCCTGAGGAAGCTCCGTGTCGTCCGCCCCGCGAGGCTTGGCCCCTCGTGAGGGTTTTGGGTCTGTGTTGATGAAGATGGGCCGTGCTGGGCCCCCTTTTGAGCCACGCCACAGGCCGCAGGCAGGCAAGTCTGGGGACCCCCGTTCCCAGAACACCGACACAACGAGAGGGGAGAGTGTGTCCACGTACCCTCATAGACCGAAAGCGGAAGCGTTAGCTTAACACGGTTGATGTAGTCGTACGTCTTCACGATCCGACCGATCCAAGTACCGAACGCACGGCACCTCCGAGTTCAGCACACGTTCAGCTCGATGACGTCACACGAACTCCGATCTAGCAGAGCTTCACAGGAGAGTCTCGTCAGCACGACGGCGTGATGATGGTGATGATGATGCTACCGACGCAGGGCTTCGCCTAAGCACTGCTATGATATGATCGAGGTGGATTATGGTGGAGGGGGGCATTGCACACGGCTGGGAGAGATCAACAGATCAACTTGTGTGTCTAGAGGTGCCCCCTGCCCCCGTATATAAAGGAGCAAGGGGGGAGGCTGGCCGTCCCCTATAGGTGCGCCAGGAGGAGGAGTCCTCCTCCTAGTAGGAGTAGGACTCCCCTCTTTCCTACTCCTACTAGGAGGGGGGAAAGGAAGGGGGAGAGGGAGAAGGAAAGGGGGCGCCCCCCCCCTCTCCTAGTCCAATTCGGACCAGAGGGGGAGGGGCGCGCGGCCTGCCCTAGGCCAGCCCTCTCTCTCTCCACTAAGGCCCATAAGACCCACTATTTCTCCGGGGGGTTCCGGTAACCTTCCGGCACTCCGGTTTTCTCTAAAACTACCCGGAACACTTTTGGTGTCCGAATATAGTTGTCCAATATATCGATCTTACGTCTCGACCATTTCGAGACTCCTCGTCATGTCCGTGATCATATCCGGGACTCCGAACTACCTTAGGTACATCAAAACACAAAAACTCATAATACCGATCGTCACCGAACATTAAGCGTGCAGACCCTACGGGTTCGAGAACTATGTAGACATGACCAAGACACGTCTCGAGTCAATAACCTATAGCGGAACCTGGATGCTCATATTGGCTCCTACATATTCTATGAAGATCTTTATCGGTCAAACCGCATAACAACATACGTTGTTCCCTTTGTCATCGGTATGTTACTTGCCCGAGATTCGATCGTCGGTATCTCAATACCTAGCTCAATCTCGTTACCGACAAGTCTCTTTACTTGTTCCGTAATACATCATCCCGCAACTAACTCATTAGTTGCATTTCTTGCAAGGCTTATAGTTATGTGCATTACCGAGAGGGCCCAGAGATACCTCTCCGACAATGAGAGTGACAAATCCTAATCTCGATCTATGACAACTCAACCAGTACCTTCGGAGACACCTGTAGAGCACATTTATAATCACCCAGTTACGTTGTGACATTTGGTAGCACACAAAGTGTTCCTCCGGTAATCGGGAGTCGCATAATCTCATAGTCATAGGAACATGTATAAGTCATGAAGAAAGCAATAGCAGTAAACTAACATGATCAAGTGCTAAGCTAACGGAATGGGTCAAGTCAATCACATCATTCTCTAATGATATGATCCAGTTAATCAAATGACAACTCATGTCTATGGTTAGGAAACTAAACCACCTTTGATTCAATGAGCTAGTCAAGTAGAGGCATACTAGTGACACTCTGTTTGTCTATGTATTCACATATGTACTAAGTTTCTGGTTAATACAATTCTAGCATGAATAATAAACATTTATCATGATATAAGGAAATAAATAATAACCTTATTATTGCCTCTAGGGCATATTTCCTTCAGTGGCTCCACCAGCGGCCCTGTACGGCCCGTCTTCACTAGCAAACACTCAAGACCCTCGCGAGGGGCCAAGCCTCGCGGGGCGGACGACGCAAGACCTCCTCAGGGGCGGCCTCACCAGGCTGGCTCACGAGGAGCAGAGAGATCAAGGCATGGGACACCTCATGAGGTTCCTGTGACGCAAGCCATGACGATTGGAGCCAGGCGGGCGCCAGCGTGCACAGTGTCCTCGTTTCCTCTTTGGAGCTAAAGAGGCAAGCGCAGGCGAGGAGTCCCGAGGCATCAGACAAATGTTTCCATATCGGTGCAACAAGACCAAGACCAGCACGACAGTAGGACGGAGGTCACCGTGAAGCCCAAGACGGCGTCACCACTAGAGCCTTTGGCAGGCGAAGACCATCTTTTGTCAGGATAGCTTGTACTAGTTGTCCCTCTTCAAATTGGCCGTTGTGGGATCCCTTCCCGCCTAATATTTGGGAAGAGGACCTGGGCCTCTATATATAGGACTAGCCACCACTGTAGGGAGAGGATCTGATCTGATCTGATCGGATCTCATCTCATCTCAGCTGCTCTCATCTCATCTTGGACCGGATTCATTCCACCAAGGCCACCACACACACCAAGCACAAGAGCACCTCTCCTCAGGAGGCTATTCTTCCCTTGTAAATGTTCATCCTCGGCCCAAGAGGCAATCCAGCACACCACACTGGAGTAGGATATTACACCGCATCGGTGGCCCGAACCAGTATAAACTCTTGTGTCTCTTGTTCTTTGGGTTCGTCGAGCTAGGCCGTGAGATCATGATGTGTGCGAGCTAGAGAGGGGGACAAATCTTCGTGCGCACCCCAGTGTTCGAACCTCAAGAGTTTTGCCGGAATCTGAAATCCGACACGCGTCATGAGAGGTCAGTGCTAGCCTTCTTTCACATGATTGTGCGGTGTGCTTTCATATGCTGTGCTACTTATACGGTAATGTTGCTTGATTTTAGTGAACTGCTTAAATGGAGACAAGACTTCCAATCTGTATGTGCCCCGTAATATCCTATTGAGGTAAGATAGGGATATTTCACAACTGTTGGCCTGTATTTTGCCACTTTCATCAGAAAATTAATGTCGTTGTTTACTGCTATACTTATGCTCCCTAATTGACATGCCAAATCTTACATTGAAGGCGCAGCTTGTCTATTATTGAACCAAGTGATGAAGGGGAAGAACAAGAAGAAGAAAAACAAAAATCAACTCCCGGTGCTGCAATCAAGCACTGGAACTGTGATGACACAAGTAATGATATAGTTTTGCATATTAATTTATTGCCATGGCTGGAACGAGCAATTGTTTTGCCACTGATTCAATGCCACTCTTAATGTAATATGTAATTATCTCTACTTGTGCAAACAGGGAGCTTCTTTGAAGATAACATATATTTTAGTGGAACTGCACAAGAAGATGTTAGAAACATTAAACTAATCGAGCAGTATATAGTAAACATGGCAACCACAATAGATAACAACGGATGGTTCCGGAGAAGTGCTTCATATGTATGCTCTACACAATAATCCTCCTGACAAAGGTTGGTACTCGCCCACGGATTTTATCCATATGATTGAGCTTTGTCATCTCTATTGGTGTTGTGCTACTGTTTAGATACTGTCATGAGAAAGTGGTATTGTCCTTGAGAAGTGCTCCGTCTGTGTTGTTTTAAATATTTCCTTTCCTTTTTTCGAGCAAATAGGGATGCTAGAATTTAGTTGTCCTCTTGTCTTTGCACAACAGGATCATTCTCCTCTGAAGAAGAATATGGAGTATGTGAAGTGCCTAGTTCCAATTATGCCAGGATAAAAAGCCAAGCCTCTCTTCCTAAGAAGGGAGCAACTGAGATGGTTACATTATTGCCCACAAGAACAAACTAACTTCAGCTCATAAGGACTCACAGATCTCCATCTTTGTTGCTATGATGGCCAATACAATGGTGTGTTAGGATTCCTTCCAGTGAGTTCCATTTTTTTAGAAGTGTGCTCTGCATGGATCATGTAGGTTGCCTGTTTAAACTATCAATTCATAGTATAGTTTGCTTTATACTAATCACATTTTTGTATTTGTGCAAAGAGTGGTGCTCAGCTTGATTTCAATGGAAACTGCACAAAATGTTCATGAATACATCGAATCATTCATTTCCACCACAAGAAAGGAGGTGCCGATATGTTCAAGGCGTTGCAACATATAAAGGCGAAATCATACAAGACATGCACGAATTTGGTTGATTTTTGTGGAACTGCACAAAAAGAACAGCTGGTTTATTTAGCACGAGGTGCCATGTCAATGTCTGAACTGATGGCAAACCCTGCCCATTCCACAATCGTAGGCATTTGATATTTTGGAATGGGAAAACCTTGTCAAAGTTTGCTCATTGATGTACGCAAAACAACACGCATTTGACATTTTGGAATGGGACAACCTTGTCAGATTTTGCTCATTGATGTTAGCAAGAAGACACACGTTTGATATTTTTGAATGGGACACCCTTTGCTGTCAGCAGGATCGATCGATTTTTCTTTATTCTTTAATTGTGAAGTAAATATTGGCTCTGACATGTGAAACACTGAGATGCATAATCATCGATTGTTTTGAATGTTCCCTATGAACTGCCAGGCCTGTGTGTTTGATTGCGATGTATAGGAACGCTAAAAAGCTGCTCAAACTCTTTGTACTCCCTCTGTTCCTTTTTACTTCACATATTAGTTTTCTTTCAAGTCAGTTGATTTTACATTGTGAATGTTCATACTTTTTTCTGTAAGATTGGTCAAAGTAGAGATACTTTGACTTCAGACAAAACTTATATGCAGACTAAAAAGGACCGGAGGGAGTAGCAAATGAGGTGATCACCCTGGGAATAATGCTAGTATGTGTTGTTTTGCATGTTCACCCAATGCCAGTGATACAAGAATTCGAACTAATCAAACTAAATTCATTCATACACGGTAGGTTTTCATATAAACATGTCATATTTCATTACATTTCATACATTCATCAACTAAAAAGGGGTGCGCTGGAGGTATAATTAATTAACCAAAGCTACACACCCTTGTCCGGCTGAGACGAACAGAAGCTTCTTCTCCAGCACAGCTCTTCGACTCCACGTCGCCGCCAAGAAGCTAATCGGCCATCAAAGGTCAACCCGCCTAGCTTGGCTTCAACCGGAGGGTAGCAGCTGTGGCCTTACTTGGACCCGAGTGGCGGCGACCTACCATGTTCTACTCTTCCTTGTTTTCTGTGTGGCGTGGCCTCGTTGGCAGCTGGGCGAGGCCTCAACGAAGACGGCGATGTCCTCTGTCTCGTTGCCGGCAGGGCGGCGCCTCGGCGGAACGGGGGAAATCCCCCCCCCATCGTTGCTGGCAGGGCGGGGCCTCGGCTGAGCCAGTGATGTCCTCTGCCTCATTGTTGGCGGGGCGGGGCCTCGGCGGAGTAGGGCCTTGCCGAAGCCGGCGAGGTCCTTCATCTCGGTGCCGGCGGGACAGGGCCTCGGCAGAGCCGGTGATGTCCTCTGCCTCGTTGTTGGCGTGGCGGGGCCTCGGTGGAGCAGGGCCTCGCGGAAGCCAGCATAATCCTTTGCCTCGGTGCCGGCGGGGCAGGGCATCAGCAGAGCCGGCGGTGTCCTCTGCCTCGTTGTTGGTGCCACGAGGCCTCGGTGGAGCAGGGCCTCATCGACGCCAGCGGAGCGGGGACTCGCCGAAGCCGGCATTGTCCTCTACCTTGTCCTCGGTCTCTCTAAACAATGCCTCACCCACTTCATCACCCTCTTTGTAGGCGGCCGTAGCCTCCGCCACCCTTATGTGGTACTGCCAGCGCTCGAGGCGGCTCTCGTTGGCGGAGCGGTACGAGTCAAGCAGCGCCTCCTGCTCCGCCCGCTCCACCGCGATCTGCTCCGCCGCCTGCAGGTGCTCTTGAAGGAGATGGTGGTTGTAAGCGGCGTTGGCCTACGCCTCCCGGAACTGCTCCTGACGCTTATGCCTCACCGTGTCCATGTATTGGGCATGAGCCTCGTCGATGGTCATGGTGCAATGCACCAGTGAGGATGGCACGAAGGAGGGGGTTGGCGCCGGATCGTCGACTACCATGTTCTTCATTGGGACGTCGTCGTCCTCCGGCTACCTGCCAGCCAGCCAGTCGGCAGCAATGGTTTCCATCTCCTTGTGGTCCATCCCCAGCCCGTTCCGAAGAGCGCTGGAGCGCGAGGAAGCCACTATGGGAAGGAGAAAGGGAACGGAGGCGGATGACTGCGGATATGGCCAGCGCAATAGTTTATATAGAAATGGTGGGCGGCGGAGGGATGGACGGGAGGCACCGGAGTAGCCGCCTCAGCAACCGCGTATCATTAATGTGGGCGGCAGACGGACGGATGGCACTTGCGTTGTTTGAACGCGGAGCAATCGCCTGCACCGGGAAGCGGTGCGGGCGGCGCTGACCATTTCGGGCAGAAAGCGCGCGCAGGCGAGGGAGGCAGTCTGGGTGGGCCAGGGCGGTCAGAATCGTGCTTGGCAGCGGGTCGGTCCAGCAGCCGGACATGCGGGCTTTCCAGCGAGCTCGCCGGCTGAGCAACGACAATCAGATGATTGACGTAGCTTCCGACCAGGAGCCAGTGCCACTATCCAAGCCGCTTCATGTCGTGTTCACCATAGAGCAGGTGGGGCCGCACTTCGACGCCCTAATGACGGAAGAGCTACGAGCGCAGGAGGACCTGTGCTGCAACCTCCGTCTCGTCAACGAGCACCAGCGAACAAGCGAACGACAATGCCGTCGCGGACATGTGGCCCTATGATCCTGGCTTCCTGAATGAGCAGCGGGCGCTGTATCAGACCATCCGTAGGGCTCGCGAGGCCCTCTCCGTCGTCCTTCGAGTTATTGCGCTCACCATGGCGCCACCGCCTCACGTTGTCAACATGGTCTATGCACATGAGGAATGAGGAGATGACTTTACTTGGAGAGCATGACAGTGGGGACCCACCAGGGCCATAGCTGCACGTACGCAAGTGCCTCCTTATTATATACAACTAAATTTTTTTGTTTCCTCCTGGTTTCCTGACATCACGGCCCCACACCATTGTCAATGTATGTAGTCAATAAACAAGAGAATTGCACAAGGAGCGGCCGACAGCTGAGAACAAGCAGCTCAAGCAGTATTTGTGTTTTTGAGTTTTTCTTGAGCCATGTTTTTCTTGTTGTTTAGAGGAGAGCAAGGTATTAACTCGGCGGGCTGTGACCCGTCTAGCCCAGGACAGATATCTAGCCCGGATATTAATTTTTTTCAAGCTGAAAATGGCTAGCCCAGCTATACTTTTTTAAGGAATATCCAAGCAAGGTCAACTTGTTATTCTCAGCCCTGCTAGGCTGCAAATCTTTCCTAGGAGGGATGCATTAGGCTTAACAAAAAAAATGGGCTTTAAGAAATAATAAATGGGATGTAATTATAAAAACTGGGCAGTAACTATAAAAAATGCACCAAACACGTAATTAATTTTAAAAAATATTATTATTGGATTTTGGAATTTTAAATTTCATTAATTGCTGCGCGCGCAATATTTCGTTGGATTTTTATGTAATACAAATTTATTTCGAAATTATTTTTAATCTGACTAGAAATTTCGGGATAAAAATATTTTGGATCCCATCAAAATGTGGGAATTTTTTTTGAATTCTGTTTTGAGCGGTTGGTTGAAATTATTAATCATTGTCCTAGCTAGAAAATGAGATGTACTTTTAACAAACTGTAAATGGATTGTAGTAAATTCCATTAGAATTCAAAAATTGGTTGTACATTCTTACAAATCTCAAATGGGTTATATGTTCTCTGCCACACACTTGTGGGCCTACAAAGTTGACACTTCCCCTCAAAAAAACTAAGTT
This sequence comes from Triticum aestivum, assembly GCF_018294505.1. Classification (NCBI taxonomy): domain Eukaryota; kingdom Viridiplantae; phylum Streptophyta; class Magnoliopsida; order Poales; family Poaceae; genus Triticum; species Triticum aestivum. The sequence goes on along the minus strand of NC_057797.1, from coordinate 173,941,741 downwards.
GACGCGTATGCAAGGCTTTGTCAACTTATAGTCAACACACGGTTCTAGCAGCAGTGGCCGTTGAATGTCCATCCAACGGATGTCGTGCTTCTTCATCAATCTCGGATATTCTTTCTTCAACCACCCAAAAAATAATTCCTCCCCCTGATATATGGGGCGCACCATTTTGAAGGTTGATTTGTGGACCTACGAAGTTGATACGTACCATGGGCTTTGTCAGCTTAGTCAATATAAATGATTCTAGTTGCAGTGACCGTACATGTGAAGGAAATATGCCCTAGAGGCAATAATAAAGTTATTATTTATTTCTTTATTTCATGATAAATGTTTATTATTCATGCTAGAATTGTATTAACCGGAAACATAATACATGTGTGAATACATAGACAAACAGAGTGTCACTAGTATGCCTCTACTTGACTAGCTCGTTGATCGAAGATGGTTATGTTTCCTAGCCATAGACATGAGTTGTCATTTGATTAACGAGATCACATCATTAGGAGAATGATGTGATTGACTTGACCCATTCCATTAGGTTAGCACTTGATCGTTTGGTTTGTTGCTATTGCTTTCTTCATAACTTATACATGTTCCTATGACTATGAGATTATGCAATTCCCGTTTACCGGAGGAACACTTTGTGTGATACCAAACGTCACAACGTAACTAGGTGATTATAAAGGTGCTCTACAGGTGTCTCGGAAGGTACTTGTTGGATTGGCGTATTTCGAGATTAGGATTTGTCACTCCGATTGTCGGAGAGGTATCTTTGGGCCCTCTTGGTAATGCACATCACTTAAGCCTTGCAAGCATTGCAACTAATAAGTTAGTTGCAGGATGATGTATTACGGAACGAGTAAAATAGACTTGCCGGTAACGAGATTGAACTAGGTATTGAGATACCGACGATCGAATCTCGGGCAAGTAACATACCGATGACAAAGGGAACAACGTATGTTGTTATGCGGTCTGATCGATAAAGATCTTCGTAGAATATGTGGGAGCCAATATGAGCATCCAGGTTCCGCTATTGGCTATTGACCGGAGACGTGTCTCGGTCATGTCTACATAGTTCTCGAACCCGTAGGGTCCGCACGCTTAAGGTTTCGATGACAGTTATATTATGAGTTTATGAGTTTTGATGTACCGAAGGAGTTCGGAGTCCCGGATTAGATCGGGGACATGACGAGGAGTCTCAAAATGGTCGAGACGTAAAGATCGATATATTGGACGACTATATTCGGACATCGGAAAGGTTCCGAGTGATTCAGGTATTTTTCGGAGTACCGGAGAGTTACGGGTATTCGCCGGGGAGTATATGGGCCTTATTGGGCCATACGGGAATAGAGGAGAGAGGCCAAAAGGAAGGAGGCGCGCTCCCCCCCTCTGGTCCGAATTGGACAAGGGGTGCAGCCCACTTTTCCTTGTTCCTCTCCCCTTCTTTCCTTCTCTCCTACTCCAACAAGGGAAGGAGGAGTCCTACTCCCGGTGGGAGTAGGACTCCCCCCTTGGCGCGCCCTCCTCCTAGGCCGGCCGCATCCCTCCCTTGCTCCTTTATATACGGGGGCAGGTGGCACCCCAGAGACACAACAGTTGATCATTGATCTCTTAGCCGTGTGCGGTGCCCCCCTCCACCATAGTCCTCGATAATATTGTAGTGGTGCTTAGGCGAAGCCCTGCGACAGTAGAACATCAAGATCATCACCACACCGTCGTGCTGACGGAACTCTTCCCCAACATTCTGCTGGATCGGAGTCCGGGGATCGTCATCGAGCTGAACGTGTGCTAGAACTCGGAGGTGCCGTAGTTTCGGTGCTTGATCGGTCGGGCCGTGAAGACGTACAACTACATCAACCGCGTTGTGCTAACGCTTCCGCTTTCGGTCTACGAGGGTACGTAGACAACACTCTCCCCTCTCGTTGCTATGCATCACCATGATCTTGCGTGTGCGTAGGAATTTTTTTGAAATTGCTACGTTCCCCAACAGTGGCATCAGAGCCATGGTTTTATGCGTTGATGTTGTGCATGAGTAGAACACAAGTGAGTTGTGGGCGATATAAGTCATACTGCTTACCAGCATATCATACTTTGGTTCGGCGGTATTGTTGGATGAAGCGGCCCGGACCGACATTACGCGTACGCTTACATGAGACTGGTTCTATCTACGTGCTTTGCACACAGGTGGCTGGCGGGTGTCAGTTTCTCCAACTTTAGTTGAACCGATTGTGGCTATGCCCGGTCCTTGCGAAGGTTAAAACAGCACCAACTTGACAAACTATCGTTGTGGTTTTGATGCGTAGGTAAGAACGGTTCTTGCTAAGCCCGTAGCAGCCACGTAAAACTTGCAACAATAAAGTAGAGGACGTCTAACTTGTTTTTGCAGGGCATGTTGTGATATGATATGGTCAAGACATGATGCTAAATTTTATTGTATGAGATGATCATGTTTTGTAACCGAGTTATCGGCAACTGGCAGGAGCCATATGGTTGTCGCTTTATTGTATGCAATGCAATTGCGCTGTAATGCTTTACTTTATCACTAAGCGGTAGCGATAGTCGTGGAAGCATAAGATTGGCGAGACGACAACGATGCTACGATGGAGATCAAGGTGTCGCGCCGGTGACGATGGTGATCATGACGGTGCTTCGGAGATGGAGATCACAAGCACAAGATGATGATGGCCATATCATATCACTTATATTGATTGCATGTGATGTTTATCTTTTATGCATCTTATCTTGCTTTGATTGACGGTAGCATTATAAGATGATCTCTCACTAAATTTCAAGATAAAAGTGTTCTCCCTGAGTATGCACCGTTGCCAAAGTTCGTCGTGCCCAGACACCACGTGATGATCGGGTGTGATAAGCTCTACGTCCATCTACAACGGGTGCAAGCCAGTTTTGCACACGCAGAATACTCAGGTTAAACTTGACGAGCCTAGCATATGCAGATATGGCCTCGGAACACTGAGACCGAAAGGTCGAGCGTGAATCATATAGTAGATATGATCAACATAGTGATGTTCACCATTGAAAACTACTCCATTTCACGTGATGATCGGTTATGGTTTAGTTGATTTGGATCACGTGATCACTTAGAAGATTAGAGGGATGTCTTTCTAAGTGGGAGTTCTTAAGTAATATGATTAATTGAACTTTAATTTATCATGAACTTAGTCCTGATAGTATTTGCATATCTATGTTGTAGATCAATAGCTCGCGTTATTGCTTCCCTATGTTTTATATGTGTTCCTAGAGAAAACTAAGTTGAAAGATGATAGTAGCAATGATGCGGACTGGGTCCGTGATCTGAGGTTTATCCTCATTGCTGCACAGAAGAATTATGTCTTTAATTCACCGCTAGGTGACTGACCTATTGCAGGAGCAGATGCAGACGTTATGAACGTTTGGCTAGCTCAATATGATGACTACTTGATAGTTTAGTGCACCATGCTTAACAGCTTAGAATCGGGATTTCAAAGACGTTTTGAACGTCATGGACCATATGAGATGTTCCAGGAGTTGAAGTTAATATTTCAAGTAAATACCCGAGTTGAGAGATATGAATTCTCCAACAAGTTCTGTAGCTAAAAGATGGAGGAGAATAGCTCAAGCAGTGAGCATGTGCTCAAATTTTCTGGGTACTACAATCTCTTGAATCAAGTGGGAGTTAATCTTCCAGATAAAATAGTGATTGACAGAATTCTCTAGTCACCATCACCAAGTTAATAGAACTTCGTGATGAACTATAATATGCAAGGGATAACAGAAACGATTCCCAAGCACTTCGTGATGCTGAAATCAACGAAGGTAGAAATCAAGAAAAGCATCAAGTGTTGATGGTAAACAAAATCACTAGTTTCAAGTAAAGGGACAAAGGGAAGAAAGGGGAACTTAAAGAAGAAGAACAAGCAAGTTGCTGCTCAAGTGAAAAAACCCAAGTTTGGACCTAAGCCTGAAACTGAGTGCTTCTACTGCAAAGGGACTGGTCACTGGAAGCGGAACTACCCCAAGTAATTGGCGGATAAGAAGGATGGCAAAGTGAACAAAGGTATATTTGATATACAGATTATTGATGTGTATATTACTAGTGTTCGTAGCAACCCCTCGGTATTTGATACTGGTTCAGTTGCTAAGAGTAGTAACTCGAAATGGGAGTTGCAGAATGAACAGAGACTAGTTAAGGGTGAAGTGACCATGTGTGTTGGAAGTAGTTCCAAGATTGATATGATCATCATCGCACACTCCCTATACTTTCGGGATTAGTGTTGAACCTAAATAAGTGTTATTTGGTGTTTGCGTTGAGCATGAATATGATTTGATCATGTTTATTGCAATATGGTTATTCATGTCAGTTAGAGAATAATTGTTGTTCTGTTTACATGAATAAAACCTTCTATGGTCATACACCCAATGAAAATGGTTTGTTGGATCTCGATCGTGGTGATACCCATTTTTATAATATTGAAGCCAAAAGATGCAAAGTTAATAATGATAGTGCAACTTATTTGTGGCACTGTTGGTTAGGTTATATTGGTGTAAAGCGCATGAAGAAAATCCATGCTGATGGGCTTTTGGAATCACTTGATTATGAATCAATTGATGCTTGTGAACCATGCCTCATGGGCAAGATGACTAAGACTCTGTTCTCCAGAACAATGGACCGAGCAACAGATTTGTTGGAAATCATACATACTGATGTATGTGGTCCGATGAATATTTAGGCTCACGGCAGGTATCATTATTTTCTGATCTTCACAGATGATTTGAGCAGATATGAGTATATCTACTTGATGAAACACAAATCTGAAACATTTGAAAAGTTCAAAGAATTTCAGAGTGAAGTGGAGAATCATCGTAACAAAAATATAAGTATCTACGATATGATCGCAGAAGTAAAATATTTGAGTTACGAGTTTGGCCTTCAGTTAAAACAATGTGAAAAAGTTTCACTACTCATGCCACCTGGAACACCATTACACTGTCCGAACATCGTAACCGTACTTTATTTGATATGGTGCGATCTATGATGTCTCTTACCGATTTACCACTATCGTTTTGGGGTTGTGCATTAGAGACAGCTACATTCACATTAAATAGGGCACCATCTAAATCCGTTGAGATGACACCGTATGAACTATGGTTTGGCAAGAAACCTAAGCTGTCGTTTCTTAAAGTTTGAGGTTGCAATGCTTATGTGAAAAAGTTTCAACCTGATAAGCTCAAATCCAAATCGAAGTAGTGCATCTTCATAGGATACCCAATAGAAAATGTTGGGTACACCTTCTATCCGAAGGCAAGATATTCATTGCTGAGAATGGATCCTTTCTAGAGAAGGAGTTTCTCTCGAAAGAAGTGAGTGGGAGGAAAGTAGAACTTGATGAGGTAACTGTACCTGCTCCCTTATTGGAAAGTAGTTCATCACAGAAATCTGTTCCTGTGACTACTACACCAATTAGTGAGGAAGCTAATGATGATGATCATGTAAACTTCAGATCAAGTTACTACCGAACCTTGTAGGTAAACCAGAGTGAGATCCGCACCAGAGTGGTACGGTAATCCTGTTCTGGAGGTCATGTTACTTGACCATGACGAGCCTATGAACTATGAGGAAGCGATGATGAGCCCAGATTCCGCGAAATGGCTTGAGGCCATAAAATCTGAGATGGGATCCATGTATGAGAACAAAGTGTGGACTTTGGTTGACTTGCCCGATGATCAGCAAGCCATAAAAATAAATGGATCTTCAAGAGGAAGACGGACGGTGATAGTAGTGTTACTATCTACAAAGCTAGAATTGTCGCAAAAGGTTTTCGACAAGTTCAAGGTGTTGACTACGATGAGAGTTTCTCACTCGTATCTATGCTTAAGTCTGTCCGAATCATGTTAGCAATTGCCGCATTTTATGAAATCTGGCAAATGGATAAACAAAACTGCATTCCTTAATGGATTTATTAAAGAAGAGTTGTATATGATGCAACCAGAAGGTTTTGTCAATCCTAAAGGTGCTAACAAAATATGCAAGCTCCAGCGATCCATCTATGGACTGGTGCAAGCATCTCGGAGTTGGAATATACGCTTTGATAAGTTGATCAAAGCATATAGTTTTATACAGACTTGCGGTGAAGCCTGTATTTACAAGAAAGTGAGTGGGAGCACTACAACATTTCTGATAAATATATGTGAATGACATATTGTTGATCGGAGATAATGTAGAATTATTCTGCAAAGCATAAAGGAATGTTTGAAAGGAGTTTTTCAAAGAAAGACCTCGGTGAAGCTGCTTACATATTGAGCATCAAGATCTATAGAGATAGATCAAGACGCTTGATAAGTTTTTCAATGAGTACATACCTTGACAAGATTTTGAAGTAGTTCAAAATGGAACAGTCAAAGAAGGAGTTCTTGCCTGTGTTACAAGGTGTGAAGTTGAGTAAGACTCAAAACCCGACCACGGCAGAAGATAGAGAGAGAATGAAAGTCATTCCCTATGCCTCAGCCATAGGTTCTATAAAGTATGCCATGCTGTGTACCAGACCTATTGTATACCCTGCCCTGAGTTTGGCAAGGGAGTACAATAGTGATCTAGGAGTAGATCACTGGACATTGGTCAAAATTATCCTTAGTGGAATAAGGATATGTTTCTCGATTATGGAGGTGACAAAAGGTTCGTCGTAAAGGGTTACGTCGATGCAAGTTTTGACACTGATCCAGATGACTCAAAGTCTCAATCTGGATACATATTGAAAGTGGGAGCAATTAGCTAGAGTAGCTTAGTGCAGAGCATTGTTGACATAGAAATTTGCAAAATACTTACGGATCTGAATGTGGCAGACCCGTTGACTAAACTTCTCTCACAAGCAAAACATGATCACACCCTAGTACTCTTTGGGCGTTAATCACATAGCGATGTGAACTAGCTAGATTATTGAATCTAGTAAACCCTTTGGGTGTTGGTCACATGACGATGTGAACTATGGTGTTAATCACATGGTGATGTGAACTATTGATGTTAAATCACATGGCGATGTGAACTAGATTATTGACTCTAGTGCAAGTGGGAGACTGAAGGAAATATGCCCTAGAGGCAATAATAAAGTTATTATTTATTTCCTTATTTCATGATAAATGTTTATTATTCATGCTAGAATTGTATTAACCGGAAACATAATACATGTGTGAATACATAGACAAACAGAGTGTCACTAGTATGCCTCTACTTGACTAGCTCGTTGATCGAAGATGGTTATGTTTCCTAGCCATAGACATGAGTTGTCATTTGATTAACGGGATCACATCATTAGGAGAATGATGTGATTGACTTGACCCATTCCATTAGCTTAGCACTTGATCGTTTAGTTTGTTGCTATTGCTTTCTTCATAACTTATACATGTTCCTATGACTATGAGATTATGCAACTCCCGTTTACCGGAGGAACACTTTGTGTGCTACCAAACGTCACAACGTAACTGGGTGATTATAAAGGTGCTCTACAGGTGTCTCCGAAGGTACTTGTTGGGTTGGCGTATTTCGAGATTAGGATTTGTCACTCCGATTGTCGGAGAGGTATCTCTGGGCCCTCTCGGTAATGCACATCACTTAAGCCTTGCAAGCATTGCAACTAATAAGTTAGTTGCGGATGATGTATTACGGAACGAGTAAAAGAGACTTGCCGGTAACGAGATTGAACTAGGTATTGAGATACCGACGATCGAATCTCGGGCAAGTAACATACCGATGACAAAGGGAACAACGTATGTTGTTATGCGGTCTGACCGATAAAGATCTTCGTAGAATATGTGGGAGCCAATATGAGCATCCAGGTTCCGCTATTGGTTATTGACCGGAGACGTGTCTCGGTCATGTCTACATAGTTCTCGAACCCGTAGGGTCCGCACGCTTAAGGTTTCGATGACAGTTATATTATGAGTTTTGATGTACCGAAGGAGTTCGGAGTCCCGGATGAGATCGGGGACATGACGAGGAGTCTCGAAATGGTCGAGACGTAAAGATCGATATATTGGACGACTATATTCGGACATCGGAAAGGTTCCGAGTGATTCGGGTATTTTTCGGAGTACCGGAGAGTTACGGGAATTCGCCGGGGAGTATATGGGCCTTATTGGGCCATACGGGAATAGAGGAGAGAGGCCAAAAGGAAGGAGGCGCGCGCCCCCCTCTGGTCCGAATTGGACAAGGGGTGCAGCCCACTTTTCCTTGTTCCTCTCCCCTTCTTTCCTTCTCTCCTACTCCAACAAGGGAAGGAGGAGTCCTACTCCCGGTGGGAGTAGGACTCCCCCCTTGGCGCGCCCTCCTCCTAGGTCGGCCGCCTCCCTCCCTTGCTCCTTTATATACGGGGGCAGGGGGCACCCCAGAGACACGACAGTTGATCATTGATCTCTTAGCCGTGTGCGGTGCCCCCCTCCACTATAGTCCTCGATAATATTGTAGTGGTGCTTAGGCGAAGCCCTGCGACAGTAGAATATCAAGGTCGTCACCACACCGTCGTGCTAACGGAACTCTTCCTCGACATTCTGCTGGATCGGAGTCCGGGGATCGTCATCGAGCTGAACGTGTGCTAGAACTCGGAGGTGTCGTAGTTTCCGTGCTTGATCGGTTGGGCCATGAAGACGTACGACTACATCAACCGCGTTGTGCTAACGCTTCCGCTTTCGGTCTACGAGGGTATGTAGACAACACTCTCCCCTCTTGTCGCTATGCATCACCATGATCTAGCGTGTGCGTAGGAATTTTTTGAAATTGCTACGTTCCCCAACAACATGTCCATCCAATGACCGTCGTGCTTCTTCAACCTCTGGTCTTCTTGCTCCAGCCGCCCAACAAGCGCCGGCTGTGCCACCTGCTCCTGCCTCCCGTGCCCGGTTGTGCTGCCATAGGTGGCCATGCCATTCCTCTATACTCACCCACACCTCCTATTATTCTCCTACGACGGCAGCCTCACACCGCAGTCGAAGCAGTCAACCCACGTACTCCCCTCCGCATGGGCATCCACTGCCACGTCTTTCCCGCCTTCGCGTCGTTACCTTCCTAGGCCTCGTCGTCGTCCACCGGCTTGGTGCTCTCGGCGCGGCGTGGTCAACATGGTCAACAGAGGACAGCCATCGAAAGAGGACTTTAGGCAGTGAGGCTGACAAATGGACCCACCAGCTATATCTTTGAACACAAGGAAGTGCCTCCTTATTACTCGCAAAATAAAAACGATTCCTCCCCCTGACAACTGGGACCGAGCAGCTATATCTTCGCACGCAAGGAAGTGCGTCCTTATCCTCCCTGACCGTTGGGACCCACTCGGTCAAAGCATATGCGGCGTTGTCTGTCTGGTCGCGGACGTGTACGTACATACTGGTCGATCGGTCTCTTTGCAAGTCTGAACCATGGCCGAGTAAGTAGCGGCACATGTCGTTGTCGAGCACCCGACATAGCAGTTCACACAGTCATGTCTAAGTCATGTACACGTACGTACAGCCATAGGGGAAAAATACGGCCACGTACGTACATACGGGTGGGGTCTCGAGAGCGTACTCGCGCATATATATATATATATATATATATATATATATATATATATATATATATATATATATATATATATATATATACACAGACGTTCAGGGCTTGTGTACATGGAGAGGCAACGAACGGCAGCAACGGCATCCTGTTCATCGGGTAGCGAACCGACTGGGTCGAAACGGAGAAATAATGTCCTGTTCATCGGGAAGCGACCGACTGGGTCGAAATGCATCATGTTCATTGGGAGCCAACCGGCTTGGACGGAACAGCCGCTCGAAACGAGGCCTGGGGTACCGCAGAATGGAGGAAACGACCTTGTGTCCGACCGACCACGGTCGAAACGGGATCCTATTCATCGGAGGGGTCTAGCGTACCGCAAAACAGAGGAAACAGACTTCTCTTGGACCTCCTACGGTCCAAACGTGGTCGTGTTGATCAGGAGGGGTGTGGCATACCGCAAAACGAAGGAAACGGACTTGTGTTGGAGCGCTACGGTCGAAACTAGGGATGAAAATGGAATGGAAGCTTTCTGCTTTTACAGAGGAAAAATGAAAACAGAGAGGAAATGTGAAAACGGAAACGGAAAATTGCAAAACAAAAATGGAAATGGAAACAAAAATGGAACTATGATTTCTGGTGGAACAGGCGTGGAAACGAAACTTTCCGTTTCCGTGAATACTGAATTTCCATTTTTACTATTGGCCTATGGCTACTTTGTAGCCCAACCAACAAACAACACACAATTAGACACTGAGCAGAATGGATCATTTGAGGCCCAACTTCTACTACCAAAGACCTACTCAACATGACCTTATACGCAATTGTCTAGTACTACTACAATACTACACTGACATAATCATATTACTTTGCAGCCATGATAACAATTCTTTAAATTTGTTTGTTTTTGTGTGTATTTTTCTATGATTCCAACGGGCTTTAAGTTCCCTCAAATGACCACTGTGTTTCCGTCTCTGCTCCGTATTCGCTCTGTGTTCGTTTTTGGTAGTATTTGTTTCCGTATTCATTTCTGGGGTTTCTGTATTCGTTTTTGTTTCTGCAAAAAAAATATGAAAACAAATGTGGCAGCACCTAGTTTCGTCCGTTTTTGCTCCATTTTCATCCCTAGTCGAAACGGGGGTCCTGTTCATCAGGAGGGGTGTGGCGTACCGCAAAACAGGACTCCACGGGATAATGTTCATCTCCATCGTCGACCTCCTCCAGCCTCCACCTACGACTGTTCATCCAGTCTCCACCACTCCTCCACCGACTATTGTTCAACCAGCCCTCCCCACGGGGTCCTGTTTAACCACCCCTCCACGGGCTACTGTTCATCCAGCCCTCCACCGGCTACTGTTCAACCGGCCCTCCACGGGGTCCTGTTCATCCAACCCTCCATGGGGTCCTGTTCATCCACTCCCAACCGGCTCGATCGATCAGGGTCCTGTTCATCGAGCGGCAACACCACGGGGTCCTGTTCATCCAACCCCCCCCCCACCGGGAACTATTCATCCAACCCCCCCCCCCCCGAACAACGCTCACTGTTCATCAAGGGAAGGAGGTAGCAGGGTTCGATCGGCTTCAGTTAGCAGCAGTAGCGAAGGAATCAGTCGATCGGGTTCAGTTAACAGCCAAATTAATCGATCGCTCGGGTTCAGTAACGCCTAGCCTGTAGTGCAATCGCTCGGGTTCAGTAGGCGAACACCTCGCTTGGTTTTAGTTAGATCCTAATGCCTCGCACCCACGCGCGTACGTGTACGAGAGAAACGCGCATCGCTCGGCCCCCGACCACCCACCGTAACCGGGAACTCGCCGATATTTTCCCCGCCCTCGCTTCTACCATAGTTTTTTCTGTCATGGGCGGCCCAAAGAATGTCATGCAGCTGCGTCTCCGGCCCGCCCTGGACGAAAAGCCCATTTTTTGTCATGATTTTTTGTCATAGAAGTAGGAGCCCACAACCTCTATGATGATATCGGGTTTTGTCAGAATTATCATCTTAGAAGTGTCATAAGCATGACAGAAAAAAAATTCATTCGACCCAAAATGTCATGGATGTGTCTTTTTTGTAGTGCTTGTTGTAGTGGCGGAAGCACGGGCTCGACCTCCACTCATCATCAGCGCCGACACCGCCGGCCCTTTCCCCTTCGTAGCCGCGCAGATCTTCCTCTTGGGTGCCATGACGTCGGAGGAAGATTGGGCGCAGGAGGAAGTAGGAGCAGAGGAGCAGTGCGCAAGAAGGCAAGGCGAGGAAGGAGACAGTGATGACCCCGTGCCACGCGCGGGAGGTTTTATGGCAGAGCCCACAATTACTAAGACATTATGGTGAAGTGGGGGCGTCCCCATCCCATCATGCTATAACACATCCCTTCCCGGGCCCGGCAGTCTTAGGTCCCACGTCGTTCCATCCTCAATGGGTGGAACATGCGCGTTGCAGGCCCGGGGGGTACTGTCGACCCAGTGGGAGCCATGGTACCACGAGCCATCTGCCTGCGGCCCGGGAAGGGCCCCTAGGCCCAGCTCATGAGGTGGCCCATTAGTAGGAGCCGCGAAGCCAACAGTCTCGCGAGGGCCTCGCCCCGCGAGGGGCTTCCCCTACGAAGAACTTCATCGAGACCACCACCACTACAAGCATCCCTGCGAGCCCCCCCCCCCCCCCCGCGTGAGGCGCCCTCCTGTGATGCCTCCCGAGGAGCCCACGCGGCGCGGATCACATGGGTGATGTCACCAAAGCAGGTGCCAGCCTGTGCGGCCGAAGCAGTTTCCCCTTCAGTGCTAAGGGAGGAGTGATACGTCTCCAACGTATCTATAATTTTTGATTATTCCATGTTGTTATATTATCAATCATGGATGTTTTATAATCATTTTATATCATTTTTGGTACTACCTATTGACATAGTGCCAAGTGCCAGTTGTTGTTTTTTGCATGTTTTTTACATCGCACGTAATCAATATCAAACGGAGTCCAAACACGGTGAAACTTTCTGTGGATTTTCTTTGGACCAGAAGACATCCAATGGACCGGACAAGCACCTGGGGGTGCTTTGAGGGGAGCACAACCCACCAGGGCGCGCCTGGGGGCCCAAGCGTGCCCTGGTGGGTTGTGCCCACCTCGGGTGCCCCCCGGACTGCCTCTTTGCTCTATAAATACCCCAATATTCCAGAAACCCTAGGGGAGTCGGTGAAAATCAATTCCAGTCGCTGCAGAGTCCAGAACCACCAGAAACAATCTAGACACCATCACGGAGGGGTTCACCACTTCCATTGGTGCCTCTCCGATGATGCGTGAGTAGTTCTTTGTAGACCTTCGGGTTCGTAGTTAGTAGCTAGATGGCTTCCTCTCTCTCGTTTGATTCTCAATACAATGGTCTCTTGGAGATCCATATAATGTATTATTTTGCGATGTGTTTGTTGGGATCCGATGAACTTTGAGTTTATGATCAAATCTATCTCTTTTTATCCATGAAAGTTATTTGAATTTCTTTGATCACTTATATGCATGATTGCTTATAGCCTCATATTTCTTCTCCGATATTTGGGTTTTGTTTGGCCAACTTGATCTATTTATCTTGCAATGGGAAGATGTGCTTTGTAGTGGGTTCGATCTTACAGTGCTTGATCCCAGTGAGAGAAGGGGAACCGACACGTATGTATCGTTGCTACTAAGGATATAATGATGGGTATATTTCTACATAAATAGATCTTGTCTACATCATGTCATCGCTCTTATTGCATTACTCCGTTTCTCCATGAACTTAATACACTAGATGCATGTTGGATAGCGGTCGATGTGTGGAGTAATAGTAGTAGATGCAGGCAGGAGTCGGTCTACTAATCTTGGACGTGATGCCTATATAATGATCATTTTTTTTGAGGAATTGGACAGTGGGAGAGGCTCCCACTGTGTTTGTATTACTCAAAAGCAGGGTACAATGTACATGGTGTTTTTACATGGCGCCTTCCCTCCACCTGTGGAGGCTAGGGCTACTACTACTTTATATGGTGGGGGCAATCAAGGGGGTTCTAAGCTAATTACAAAAGAGAGAATAAAGTCTCTCACATCTTCTCTGGTTCTATGTTGGAGCAGGGCAAAGTCATGTTTGAAACGTTGGAGCCATGATAGAATAGTTGGTGGGATGCTTCTGAAATGTTTGTTATTCCTCTCTTTCCAAATGCTCCAAGCCGCTTGAAGGAAAACATCCATGAACATGGGACTGCTCCAATCATGAGCTGCCATGCTGATCCACCGAAGCCTTGAACCAGTTTGCTGCCAAGTTATCCCTAGAATGGACCAGCATCGTTGGCTAAAGGGGCACTGGAAGATCATGTGTTCGATAGTCTCTTCGATTTGCTGATCACAAAGAAGGCAGTTGTAATCGTCCCCAATATTGTAGTGTCTCCTCTTTAGCATGTTACGTGTGTTTAAGCGGTCAGAGAGAAGAAGCCACCCAAAGACCTTAATTTTGAGCGTTGACCTGGCCGCCCAGAGCCACTTGTATGATTGATGTGCATGCACCTCTCGAAAATAGAATTTGTAGTATTTGATGGCCTTAAAATCCACTGAGCCCCAACAGTAAGTCCAGTTATCGTGTAGGGTCAGATCAGTAGCGTTGCCAGCATGCCTCACCTCTTGCTGAAGAGCACGGATTTCTTGCATTGCTTGGACTGATAGTGGGAGGTGAAACGTTTCATGCAGAGATGTGGATCCCAGGAAATCCTTAACCGAAATATCTTCATTTTTTGCAAAGGAGAAGGCGCGCTGGTACTTTTCATCGAGAGTGGCGTCAAGCCACAGGTCTTTCCACATGAGCACTGTAGCTCCATCATGCACAATGGCTTTAGAAATCCCTCTGTAAATCGGGGTGAGCTTGAGAACATCTCTCCACCAGAATGATCCGCATGGTTCCATGGCATGGGGGATTTTGTTTGTATAGTATGTGGACCACACAAGCTCCACCCAAGGTACATCGTGCTTGTTGTAGAATTTATGCAGATATTTGAGAAGGAGGGCATCACTTTGTACGCGTAGGTTGATTATACCAAGGCCTCCACACTGTTTTGGTCTACACACCATACTCCAGGCCGCAAGGGAATTGCATTTGTCCCCATGTTCTGTCTTCTTTGTCCATAGACACTTCCTTCGCAGTTTATCAAGCAGTTCAATTATCTTTGGTGGCAGTCTGAGAGTGCACAAAGCAAAGATGACTAGTGAAGTGAGCATGGTATTGAGTAGAGATAGCCTGGCTCCATACGACATCAAGGCCAGAGTGCTTGACATCCGACGTTCCATTGTACAAACAAGCGGCATTAAATCTTGAACTGAGGGCTTGGTTGTCCCGAGAGGTAACCCTAGGTAAGTGAAGGGCATGGAACCAACATTACATCCAAAGATATTGGAGAGCTCATTGTAGCAGGCAGCCTCACAGTTAATTGGGATCAGTGTGGACTTGTGGAAGTTTATCTTGAGCCCAATGGAGTCAGCGTAGTCAGTGAAAATGTTTTTGATTGTGAGGGCTTGGACCGGGCATGCAGGTAGAAGAATGAGCGTGTCGTCCGCGTATTGTATCACAGGGTAGTCGTGTTGGTTCTCTCTGGGGAACGGTAGCTGGATTCGGCCATGTCTGAAAGCGTCATTGATTGCGGCCTGTAAGAGGTCAGCCGCCAATACAAAAATCAATGGAGAGAATGGGTCACCCTGTCGAACACCACATTTACAGTTGAATTGACGACCCGGGACCCCATTTAGAAGCACCGCTGACTTGCCAGAGGAGAAAATGCATTTTACCCAATTGAGCCATCTGTCATCAAATCCCATATGCTGCATAATCATAAGCATAGCATCATGTTCGATCGTATCAAAGGCCTTTGCGAAATCCAGTTTTAGGAGGATGATCTTTTCCTTGGAGGCTTGACACTGGTGGATATATTCGAACGCCCAGGCGAGACAGTCCTGTAGTGATCGGCCTTTTAGGAATCCATATTGGTTTCGATGAACGATTTTAAGAATGAGCTTTTGCAGTCTGTTGGCAAGAAGTTTTGTGAGAATCTTAAGACAACAATTCAACAAAGTGATTGGTCTAAAATCAGAGACATTCTCTGGGGAGCGAATCTTAGGAATGAGTGTAATAAACCCCTCATTGATGCTTTCAAGATTTAGGGTCCCCTCATAGAACTGGTTGCATAGATCATAGAAGTCGTTCTTAATAATATGCCAGCATTTTTTGATAAAGATACCAGAGAAACCATCTGGTCCTGGAGCTCGGTCGGTCGGCATTTCATTAACGATCACATCTATCTCCTGCTTGGTGAAGGGGACAGTAAGTGTCTCCAGTCCCTCAACTTTTTTGATGATGTCAGGGAGGTTAAATTTCATTTGGAATTCGCCTGATTTCCCCAACCGCTCTTTAAATGTATGATAAATGATTGCCTCTTTACCCGCGTGGTCATCCACGACCGATCCATCTGAGAGTTTGAGTGTTGGTATTGTGTTTCGTCTGTATCTCTCCGATGCCAGAGCTTTCAGAAATTTAGGGTCTTCGTCTCCAAATTTTATCCAACGGATAGTGCATCTTTTTTGCCAGTATTGTCGTTGATAGCCCAGCAGCCGAAGGAGGTGCCTTTTCAGGATTGTCCTGAAGTTCTGCTCTGGTGTGGAGAGGGCTCTAATGTTTTCAATAGCATCAAGATTGGCTAATGCAAGATTAGAATTGTCGATCGCCACTGTTAGTTTAGAGATTCTTTTACTCCACCGCTTCAACTCATATCTTAGTGCTTTGAATTTTCTGGCTAGCAAAGTGGCTGCATTGGAGGTATGCTTGAAGGTTCTTGACCAGACCGATTGGACTAACTCAAAGAAACCAGGATGTTCAGTCCAATAAGATTCGAACCTAAATTTTTTACTGCGTGGAATGGATGTTTCAATTTTCACCACACACGGGATATGATCAGAAACTGGTTTTCCCAAGGGCACCACTAGTGTGTTGGGGTATGAAGATGTCCAATTGTTGGAAGTGAGGAACCAGTCTAACTGTTCCAGCAGTGGATCAATCTGCATATTGCTCCATGTGTAGGCCCTGCCCTTGATTGGCAGTTCAATTAGCTGATTCGATCGAATGATGTCGTTGAAAGTGATCATGTCATTTGGATTACCTCCAGGCTTGTTCCTGTTGTCGGGTCCACGTATGTAATTAAAGTCTCCCAATAAAAGCCAATCATCATTAGATGGAATATTAAGATGTCGGAGCCAATTTGTATAAGTCACTCTAGAATCCCCTTGGCATGGGCCATAAATATTCACCAGCGTCCATTCCTGGGAAGACTGTGTGGAACGAAACTTAATGGCCAACGCAAAATTTTCTTCCATAATCACAGAGCCAGTAAAGATGGCACTATTCCAGATTGTGACGATCCCTCCCGAGGCCCCATTCGAGGGTATGTAAGCAAATTTGTCAAATCTCTTCGGGCAGCAAGATTTAATGAACGTATTATCAATGGTGGGTTTTTTTGTTTCTTGCAGACAAATGATAGCACAACCACTAGAAGCGATAGCATTAGATAGCGCTAAAAGTTTAGGTTCAGAGTTTAAGCCACGTACATTCCAGCATAGGATATTCCAATTCAACAAAGCAGACATGAAAGGATAAAGCAAAATAGGTAAGCCTCTCAGCAAGCACTTTCAAATACTTCAAGCCTGGGGCGGGCCGTCCGCAGAATCCGCCATGAGAGCTTCTTCAGAGACCTCGGCTGGCGGGATGGCGCACTTGCTAATTCCAATGTGCTGCAGAACCTGAACTGGAGTAGGCGGCGGGATATAGTCCCCCTGATTGACTGTGTGATCAACTACCTCCATAGGAGTATCCGTAGCGGAGGGTACAACTCGGGGTTTAACTTTAGAGGGTTTTGGCTTAATGTCAGAGACAGAAGGTACCTTAAACCCATCATATTTGTTGGATCTATTGCTGCGACGCACCTCCAGCACAGATGCTGGAGCTTTGGCTTTGCCTTTCCTGACTACTGAAGTGCCTGCACCCAGATCCACCGCATGGGGAGCAATCAAAGTCTTGGTGGCTTCAGTTGATGCTTCAGTGATAGCGTTGGGAAGCTGAGGAAGCACTGCATCATCCGGAGCAGTTAGGCTCAGAGCATTAGTGTTAGTAGGAATCGTCACATCTGACGGCACATCCTGATCGAGACCAGCATCAATCTCAGTAATGACAACCTTGGAAGTAGCAGCCCGGGGGAGAATGGCAGATTCCTCAAAAGACATAGGCGCATCATCTCCCTGGTGTAGAGCCCATGAGGTGTGACCAGGAATGAGGATAGTACGAGAGGCAGAGTCAGCAGAGTGTTTGACAGTTTTAGATGCTGACCGAACAGAGAAATGTCCATTTGTCTCCTCAACATTGACCGAGAATTGCACTGAACTATCCCGAAAACCAAAACCTGAACTCCAAGGGCCAAAAGCAGCAATGATAGGCCGGATAGCAGCAGTGAGGTAGGTGTTGAGCCTTAGCATAGGCACACACTCATTCAGCAGGAGCGAGGCATAGCTGTCATGATCTGAAGGCATGGAGAATTGCATACCAGCATTGGATATAGTCAGGGTCAGTTCAATACTGTTTACCTCAGGTGGAGCCGCGATCGGGCCCTCGACAGAATCACTGGACTGAGCTGTGTCGACAGACAAAACACCCAAGGCCGATCCATTACCAGAAAGCAGTTGGTTGAAGATGTTTAAAGGGACGATGGCGAAACCCTCAGACAGAGTAGCACTGGAGTCTGAGCTGCTAAAAACAGAGATTGAGTCGTTCCAAGCAGCAGCCGGACTATCTTGTAGGTTATTGAGAGGCTGAATGCCATGGTGCACCTGCAAACCTTCTCCAGCTAGCCAGGCCTGGAAGTTGAACATTGCGGGAGGTGTATGTGGTGGGGATGGGGGCCAGACTCGCCTATATAATGATCATTGCCTAGATATCGTCGTGATTATTTGAAGTTCTATCAATTGCCCAACAGTAATTCATTTACCCACCGTTTGCTATTTTTCTCGAGAGAAGCCACTAGTGAAATCTACGGCCCCGGGGTCTCTTTCTTATATTATTTTCCTTTTATTTCCAGATCTATTTTATTTTCCTTTTATTTTTAGATCTATTAACCCAAAAATACAAAAATACCTTGCTGCAATTTATTTTATTTGGCGTTCGATCTATCAATATTTACAACTCTGTCACCTTCGTTTGCCAATTTGTGGCACCGTTACTTGAAAGGGATTGACAACCCCTTTTACACGTCGGGTTGCGGGTATTTGTTATTTATATGTAGGTGTTGTTTACGTAGTGTTGCTTGGTTCTCCTACTGGTTTGATAACTTTGGTTTCATCACTGAGGGAAATACCTACCGTCATTGTGCTGCATCATCCTTCCTCTTTGGGGAAATACTGACTTAGCTTCAAGCCGCATCAAGCAGCTGCGCCTACCTGCCCCCAAAGGAAGTCCCAAAGGTTTCCTCTTTGGTGCAAGAAGACCAAGACGATGGATTGGCAGGACGGAGGTCAGCGTGGAGCTCTCCACGCGTCATGGATAACACTTTTGGCAGGCGAAGACCACCTTTTGTCAGGATAAGCATCGGTGCATGTCCCCTTTCAAATTGCCGCCCTGTGGTAGCCCTTTCCCGCTCATGATTTCGTGGAGGAGGCCAAGGCACCTATATAAGGGGCAGTGCGGCCACTGCAACAAGGATCCGAAGATCGACCCCTAATCATCCTCTTGCGCTATTGTTGACACCCAAGAGCTCCGACTCATCTTGTAGCTCCAAGAGCACTGTCCACAGGCAATACAACCAAGCAGGAGTAGGGTTTTACACCGCATGGTGGCCCGAACCTGGGTTGCTCGTTGTGTCTTTGTCATGCCCAGCTCGCAGCCTTGTAGCCGCAAGCCAAGTCCCGGGAGTTTTAACTAGGGTTTTGGA
The DNA here is from genome assembly GCF_018294505.1 of Triticum aestivum. Classification (NCBI taxonomy): domain Eukaryota; kingdom Viridiplantae; phylum Streptophyta; class Magnoliopsida; order Poales; family Poaceae; genus Triticum; species Triticum aestivum. The sequence continues at coordinate 173,922,248 of NC_057797.1, read as the reverse complement.
GGATTTCCCATGGCTCGGAATCAATCCCGCGACAATTAGATCATAGGTCAACAGATGTTGCAAAAACTCTCGGCGAATGCTCTCAAAACTTGACGTAAGTTTGTGACTTTGTGGATGGAAATGATGAAGATATTTTTAGGAGGAGGCTTACAAACATTTTGGGGCTTGGTGGTGCAAGGGAAAATGGGTGTCCAATGCAACAATAGTCTTTAGTGTTTAAATAAAAAAGAAAAGGCAAGGGTTTAGAGGTAAAACCCCAAGTCAAAGCAACCAAAACAAGTCACATATCAAGAGTGCAAATAAAATCCAAAAACACTAAAAGAAAAAGACAAAGCCAAATATGAAAAAGAATTTTCCAGGAGTGTAAATCCAAGGTGTTCCACGACCGGACCACCGAGCGATGGATACAGGCGTGCCTTTGATGGAAAAGCACGTCCGGACCACACGGTCCGGTCGGTTTGAGGTTCCGCGTTGGAGATGCCCTAATACCGTACGTCCTACTTGTGTTTTATTGCATTGGAGTGTACAAAGTATAGGTAAAGTACAAAGGGATTAGATATATCTATGACGAGCTCAACCTCTAGCTTATATAACATACCAGCGGTCCTAGGGTTTACACAACTAGGTCGGCTACATCAGAAGGTAGAGTCCTCCACAACTCCAGTATCGTCAGATTGTTCTCCAAGTCTTTGAGTCTTCTTGTAATCCGCTATGGGCTGCCCAAAGTGGCCCGGGACAGAACCAACCTAGGGGTTATAGCCTGGCCCACCAGGCTAGGAACCAACGTGGCGAGGACCCCTTGGCCAGGACACCGACACTCTATATGTTGGTCAATTCATTATTTCACTCAATGCGACAACTTGATAATCACCATGTTGTATAACCCGGACGCGCCGCCGTGTTGTACCATAGGACCAAGGACATGCTATTTACGTTCATACATTGTTAAGTGAAGCTCAAAGGGCATAGTGCGTGAGACAACATGTGCAGATTCTAACTCGAGTAAAAAACTTGTCAAACATCCGATTGTCTTTGGATGTAATATTTATATTTAAACTATTATTGTATTAGGGATATTTGCATGTTATAAATGGATGAATTGTATTATTTCTATAACTATTGTACATGGTTGGATGGCGGAATCCGGTAAAAGTGTCCGCATGAGTCCAAACCAGTCTTTGGGTGTAATTGTGTCTATTTAAGGGTCGGCGTTGAAGATGTGGACTAGTAAACATGTTTGGATGGCGGCTATCATATCTGTGTCCATGGGGGAGTCCGGACTAGTTCATGGATAAACATTGCGTCGTCTATTTTAAGGGTGGGCGCCAAAAAGAATTGAATTGCAATCGTTTTTCCGCTCAAATTGTACCTTAGTTCTCGCATATTATAAGATGACACGTCTGCTAAAAAGCAAAAATTAAAGGGAAAAGGAGTTCTGCTAGCTATGCATCTCCGGGGCCACCATACTGGAAGGAAAATCCATCAGGACCATTTTCTGAAGCTGAAGTGACCATCACGTCGTATATGTTGGAGTTCTCGACGTCCTTGGTCGCCCTATATTTGAAGTTCGTGCAGCCGCGCATCTGTACCCCCTTGAACTTGGCGGCGCCATTGTTACTGCGGGGCCCCGGTGCTATGCCGCTGCCCATGGGAGGCCTCTTTCTCCCCGGTGGCGCATACACGATCCCTCCCACCTGGACCTGGGTGCTGCCGTCCATGCCATTGACTATGGCGGGTGGGAAGTAGCCGACCACCATTCCGTTGACGAAAATTACCCTGTTCCCGGTCGGGCCATACTGTAAACAACATGATAATAATTGCATTTCAGGAGCACTTGTCAAGACGTAGTTGTTCAGGAATGTGTGATGAATGAAGGTGATCTCACCCTGCTGATGGCTAAATCAATTGACGATCCACTTGGAAGGGCCATCCCAGGGGTGATATATTGGTTTACCACCACAAATCCAGGGCACTGCATGTTCAGGCAGCCCGTCTTTTTGTAGTCATCAGCCTGTATCAAAAGATATATTTCAGTGTAAATGTACCGTACAACATAAACAAAGTTTAGTCCATTGCATACAAATCTGTTACAATACGCACCGTCCAGAAAACCAGCAAACGACTCTGTCCGTCGCCTTCGCGGCCAGGATCGATCTGGTAGATGTAACAGGTGCTAGTGTCAGAAGAGACCACAGCAAAGGTGTGGTCACCTCAGCTTGTCAAATGTCAAAACTTACATGCCATCCAGCTTGCATGACGGTGACATTGCTTGACCTGTCATCCACAACCAGCATCTGAGCTGTGGAAGCAGCATCTGACGGCATAGGGAGATAATACACCTCGATCACAGCCCTCGCGCTCTGGAATGTCTTGCCTTTCTCGCAATCTAACAACACCTGGGCGAACTAGGGGAAGGCATGAAAAGTGAGAATGTCAATCTCGTTTCTCAGACAATGAGTAGTAGTCTTGTGAACCCAAACAATGATGGTTTAATGCAATATAAAGATTCAACACAAATCTATCTTAAAAACAATCGGGAGAAACGTTGACGATGGCAACTTACATGCTGCCCGTCAATTCCACTCGTGTCTTGCGTTGACGTTGGTTTGTACACCGGACGAAGTGCACGTCCCATTACAAGATCTTCTTTGAGAGTTCTCCGTATCGGGACAGTTCCATAAGGACAACTTTCCCCTGTTGTCGGTAGACCAGTGCCGGAACTTGAATTTGGCGGCATCTAATTCCAGACAGAGGTTTCTCAGAAAAATCTCTCAACACTCTGAGCATACCAAAGCAAAATAAGAATTGATGATACACAAGGTGATTTTTTTAAAAATACTACAAGGCGATGGGTTCCACAATGAAATAAATATTATTGCGGGGAAGAACATGTAATCATTATTTCAAGAGCCATGCATGGCATGCATATCTCCAACAAATCCGGATGGCCATTTTTCGTGAGCCATTTCCTATGGCATGTACCGTATCAAGTACAGTGCTCGGGAATACTACAAGGACATGTCAGAGTCTAACACAAGGGCAGATAGACCTGTAAATCTGACAACGATGACTAAAAATACTGATTACATCAAGAGTTCGTACCGTGTTTCTCAAAGGAAAAAAAAGTTCCTACAAATTTTTGACAGTAGAGACAGAATATATAGAATGATTACCTGTAGTATGTGGTTCTTCAGGAGAGGATGATCGAATGCGGGCTGCTTGTAAATGTCAACGCAGTCAAAAACTACCCCATAATTATCCTGCCATTTCATCAAATACAGAATAAGTACGTCGGATTTGGATTCTCTAATCATCTTGAGAACTTGACAACGAAGTGTTTGTTCCCATGGCATGGTTACCTTGAAGGATTTGACATAGGGCTTGTTAAGCATCTTGAGCTCTCTCTCCAGTTCGAAGTCGCTTTCCGAGATCGTTGAACTTCTTCCCCGGCCACAGCTAAAGAACAGAAAAGAGAGGAATAGCATCACAACGACCAACGGATGCCTCTTCATCTTAATCTTAACTTCTTGTTTGAAGATCGCCTACGACCTTGGGCCGTCCTTCGTGACGCAAACGCACATATATATAATTGCCGAAGTATAGGGTTGCATTGACAATGATGGAAAGTGTAAGGATTATATGGGAACCAGTAATTACGGAGAAACAACAAGATAACTCGGTGATTTCCTATTCTTATTGCGTTGATTCTGTTGTTCATAAAAGGAATTCATTCCTTTGATGGACGAATTCAACGCCTGATTCCGGGAAGGAATTGGCCATATACTAGCATTAGATGGCAATACCGAATCATACTTTGATTTTGTTACTACACTTTCTCAATGACCTCACGTTTAATTTGGCAATATGGATATGACCGGGCGACTTACGCCCGCCGCTGCAAAATTCCGACGCCCGCCACCGCAAACATCTCAGGTGACGGACATCCTATGATGCCCGCCACCCCAAACATTTTTCTTGTGTCAAATATTTCAATCTATCCATCTTCAATTATGGCAGTAAAACGAACATCAAAAATAATAAAACTTACATCCAGATTCATAGACCATCTAGCGAGGACCACGGTGTGACAAATTTGCACCTTTTTGAGTTGGTTTGCTATTTTCGCGGCATAAATTGAATTTCTGGCAACTAAAAAGCCGGACAAAAAAGCTTTGGGCATGCTACGAGGTACGGATGGGATGAAACTTTGCATGGTATCTTGGTTGGACACCTGTAGGGTGTGGTAAAAATTTGAGACCATTACGACAAAAACTTGATGGACATCATGTACAAACCGGACACTCTTCCACCAAGTGTAAGGGTTTCGAACGAAAACAACCACCTCACACACTCAAAACTAAATATAAAAGATATTTTGAACTTGAAACTTTTTCCATGAGTAATAGACGCTACCGGAAGCCCAAGGCAAAAAAATTACAATTTTTCGAGATGGTTTGCTATTTTCGCGGCATTAATGAATTTCTTGCAACTAAAATGGCAAAAGGCTTTGGGTGTCCAAACGAGCTTAGAAGCATGGTGTCTTCATTGGACACCTGTAGGGTGTGGTAAATATTTGAGACCGCTACAACCAAAACTTGATGCACATCATGTACAAACAGGACACGCTGTCGGATTACAGGTTCCGGTAAACCCTTGAGGTTCGAACACTGGGGTGCGTACGAAGATCTCTCTCCCCCTAGCTCATGCTCTCGCAACGATCTCACAGTCTAGCTCGCCGAACCCGAAGAACAAGGGACACAAGAGTTTATACTGGTTCGGGTCACCATTGCGGTGTAATATCCTACTCTAGTGTGGTGTGGTGGATTGCCTCGTAGGCTGGGGATGAACAAGTACAAGGGAAGAACAGCCTTCTGAGGCGAGGTGTTCTTGAGCTCGATGAGCTTGTGTGGTTGGGGATGATCTGAATGATCCGTCCCTCCATCAGCCTCTCCTGGCTACGGTGGTGACTAGCCCTATTTATAGAGGCCCCTCCCCAAATATTAGGCGGCAAGGGATCCCACAACGGCCAATTCGAAGGGGGGAAACGAGTACAAGTTATCCTGACAAAAAGTGGTCTTCTCCTGCCAAAGGCTCTGGTGGTGACGCCGTCGTGGGCTCTGTGGTGACATCCGTCTTGTTGTCCTGCTGATCTTGGTCTCCTTGCACCGATATGAAAATATTTGCCTGACGCCTCGGGACTCCTCGCCTCTGCCTGCCTCTTTAGCACTAAAGAGAAAACTGGCACTCTACGCCCGTTGGCGCCCGCCTGGCCTTGGTCGTCATGGCTCACGTCACGGAAACCTCACGAGGTGTCCCTCTCCTTGATCTCTCCGCTCCTCGCGAGCCAGCCTAGTGAGGTTGTCCCTGAGGAGGTCTTGTGTCGTCCGCCTCGCGAGGCTTGGCCCTTCGCGAGGGTCTTGAGTGTTGGTTGATGAAGATGGGCCGTACCAAGCCGCTGGTGGAGCCACGCCCTGGACCGTAAGTAGGCAAGTCTGGGTACCCCCCTTCCCACGACGTCGACAGTAGCCCCCGGGCCCAAGGTGCGCTCATGCTTGGCTTCGCGGCGAAGGCAAGGGGCAAGTGAGGAGCGCCGCAGGCCCCAATAGCCTGCTGCCTTGATTGATGCATGGCGACTGACGGGATGTGCGCGCCTCCACTTCCCCACGCAGCCTCGATTTCCGCCTGGCTAGGCAACTATCATCGTCTTCATAGCTCCTCATCCCTTACAGGCAGCACTCTCCACCGCTCCCTCATCTTCCAGAAGGCTCCAGATCTCCTTCGCCGGCTCAATCTGACACCAACTTCCTGCGCCGCCATGGCACCAAGCCAGAAGAAGAAGGGAAAGAAGGAGTCCCGTACCTCAGCCCCTGCGACGCCAGTCCTCGAGCCCGCAATCCTGCGGTCGGTGGTGCTCAACCAAGAGGCGATGGGCAAGGTGCGCCCAGCACTCGCCACCGATTTCAATGAGTGGGGGCGACGGTGGCCTGGCCTGCTTCCCGCGCCGAAGTGGACATGATGGCCACTGAGGTCCCCATCCATCTCCATGCCCTCTGGGCAGGCTTGATTCCCCCCTTCTCCAATTTCTTCAATGTGGTGCTCTCGCATTACCAGATTAACGCGTTGCATCTTGATCCCCGATCCATCATCCTCCTTGCCGTCTTTGCCTTTATCTGTGAAGCCATGGTAGGCATTGCCCCTTCCGTGGCTCTGCTTCGCCACTTCTTCTTGCTGCACCTAACAGATCCTCTCCAGCGCTCTGGGTGTGTATCCTTCCAGGCCATCACGGCGATGGCCGGCTCGGGGATTGACTTCGAGCTGTCGCCAGTCGTCGGAGGCTTTAGAAAGAGGTGGGTGTTCGTGGATGTCGGCGTGCGCAGCCCTCTGCTGCTGCTCCCTCGGGTTCCAGCTGCTCCGAGCTCCAGGGGCACGCGAAGCTCACCGATTGGCTGCTCACCCATGTCTGGCTCCGGTTCGCCAGATTGAAGGACCTTGGTGTGACGGCGCCCATAGTGGTGAAGGACTTCATCTGGTGCCGCATCACTCCACTTCAGCGCCACTCTCGGCAAATGTGGACCTTCTCTGGCTGCTGGGACCGCATGAGGCTTCAGGCTCTGGCTCTTCCTCCTGAGGCGCGGCACACGGTGCTCGAGCTCCTGACGGGTGACCCGATGCCAGCCAACCTGCCGGAGGAGGGCTATCTTCTGTACTGCTGCTCGAACAAGGTGGAGTTCGTGAAGCAGATGCCCCTCTTTGATGAATGGGGACCACGCCCGGTCGGCCTTGAAGGGCCTCACGAGAGCCCTGTCTTCGTGGCCCCCCTTCCTGCTGCGAGCGCGATGCCCGCCCCGGGAGTGGATGCAAGGAGGCGGTTGCTGTCGGCCGATGGTGACGCTGATGCTGAGGAATCAGCACCACTCGGGGTTCCTGAGGTGCCGTCCCCCGGGACCCTAGAGAGCCGTCCAGAGGAGGCGGCCTGGGGGCGACGCAATCCGATGCTCCTGAGGCCGGAGCCCCGAGGCCTCGGTGAACCTCCACGAGGCGAGCACTGAGGTCTCAGCGCGGTCTGGCACCCCTGAGGTCGCCTCCTCAGGGGTCGCACCATCCGCGCCCGGCCTTGGTGACTGTGCCCAGGGCTTCGGCCAGCTCCACCCGAACTTTGCAGTGCTTCGCAAAAGGAGGGGATCTCCAGGGTGCAGTGGTGATGCCTTCCGGCCATTGAAGCAGAGGAAGTACATAGCTATTGACGAGTTAGTACCTTATCTTTGTAATTTCTAGGGTGCCGCTTCTCCTCCTAACCGCGATTCCTCAGGATCCCTTCTACCAAGGCGACAAAGCCTCCCGAGAAACAAACTCCTCCTGCCTCGAGTCCTCTGCTGACCTTAAGCGCCTCAAGCCAGCCTGCAACACTTGGTGTGAGGTTGGCCGGAGAGCCAAGCACGCCGGCTTGGCGTCTCGACCCTACATTCTTGCCTTCCGCTCTTCGCGGCCTTGCTTGGGGCGCGGAAGGTGTGCGGAGGGTTCCTCCTATGGTTATTGATCACAGCTGGGTGGCCTCGACTATGGCCTCTCCCTCGAGTAATGAGCCTCCGCCTCTCCGGGCCCCCGTCGGGGCCCGAAGGGCGGCTGGAAAGGCGCTGGCCTCCAGCCCCCTATTGGGAGGAGGCGAGCCACCTCAAACCTCTTCAACAACTCTCAGCGTGGAGGACGGACCCGGATGCGCATTCGAGCTTGCGCGTAGGCGGGGTGCCGTCCGTCACGAGCTCTTCCAGGAAGCTATGGGTGCGCTGAGCCGGCTCAGGGAAGAGCTTGTGTATGTGGATGCTCGCCTCGAAACCGAGGGTCTTCGGCTGGTGGATGAATGGCGTCAATTGAAGGTGGCCATCAACCTCGGGCGCCTCTAGCATGAGCGTGCCAACGCGAACGTCGAGGCATCACTTGCGACCTTGCGTGAGGCCAGCGCTCGAGCCTTGGAGGAGGCCATGGAGGCAGACCGTCGTCGTGAGGTTGCCGAGAAGCGTAGGAAGGAGCTTCAGGCCCTGAATGCCCTCCTGGAGCAGCAGACGGAGGCGCGCAGAGCTGCCTTGGCGTCGATGAAGGGGGTGCTGTTGTGGTTCTAAGTCTGACAGTAGAATGGGGGTAGGAATGTAGAGGCAAGATCCTAACTATGGAGGAGCTATACACGCGAGTTTTACGAGTTCAGGCCCTTCTCGGAGGAAGTAACAGCCCTACGTCTCGGAGCCCGGAGGCGGTCGACTGGATTATATGTGTGTGTGTGTGTTACAGAGAGTGCGAACCCCTGTCCCTGAGGAGGGGGTGGCTTATATAGAGTTCGCCAGACTCCTCCCGCCCTCAGTTACAAAGGGTTTAAGGTACATAAAGATGGGGACGTTAGTGGTAACGCCTGCAATAAAGATACATAATGACCATTAAAGCTATGACTTAATTCCCGACCGTTGCAGAGTGGAGTGGCTCTAGATCTCCTGGTAGTCGAGTGATTGTCCATACGGTCGAGTGTCTTCGAGACTGTCGAGTGGAACATAGCTTCATGGTCGAGTGGATGATGATTTTTCTTCGAGTGCTTCTGGCTCCTTTAGAGATGTCCTTGGGGAGGGTATCTTGGACAGATCCATGACCCTACCCTAGGTACATAGCTTCATCATTAGCCCCCGAATGGATCAGGGTTTGAGTGAGGAAGGAGTTGAGAATACTTCTGACTCATTTTTCGTGCTATGAGTATATCTTGTTCTGGATCAATGAACTGAGGTGATGACACCAACTTCTTTTTCAGTCGCCTTGATCCATTCTTAGTTTTTGCCCAGTGAACTTTTACTGAAGAGTTCTGAGTGATGATGCGGAGGATGTCTTCCGTCTGTCAAGTTGTTCTGCTGTCCGCGGATTTCGCGGGATTCGGATCTTGGGAAGCGCGCCGGGCAGGGGAGGCCGCGGTAATTGGGACGGATTAGGCAGGTTGCCTCAATCCTTGCGCCACCTTTTTCGCCACGTATCGCGCATGTGACTGTTGCGGGATTTGATAAAATCGTCCGGGCCTACAAGTCAGTCACTCGGAAGTGTCCTTATAAAAGGCACCGGACTGGGCTTTTGAACAGTGTGCCCTCATTCTCCTTCTTCTTCCTCAGATTTCTCCGCTGTGCTTGCTTCCGCTCTCGGCGTCGTAGCCCCGCTCGGACTCGATTCGCTGCCATGGGGAAGGAGAAGACGGTGGCGTTGGAGCGCGCAAAGAAGGCGACGGCGAAGGCGAAAGGGAAGAAGACCAGCCGAGGCGGATCTTCATCGAGGTCCGGCCTGCCACCTGGCTGGATCCAGGGCAACTGGATCCGCTCGACAATAAATCAAGGCGACATCGACGACCTGGTTGAGGGGGGACTGATCCCTCACCAATCGGCGTGGCTCCCGGGAAACGAGACCGAGCCGCAGCCGCAGGAGGGTGAGTGCGTCCTCCTTGCCACTCATGTCGACCGCGGGTTTTCTTTGCCTCCCCACCCTTTCTTTTGTGGTTTCTTGAACTTCTTCGGGGCTCAACTCCACCACTTTACTCCAAACACCATCATGTATCTCGCTGCTTTCGTGTCCATGTGCGAGAATTTCTTGGGCTGCCGACCACACCGGGGTCTCTTCAAGAACATATTCACGTGCCGCTCCTAGACGGCCAAGAAGGCCAACCCGAGTGACGAGAGGACGCACGTGATACAGATGTGCGGGGGCCTTGGAATTCAAATGAGGAACAAGAGCACCTTCCCAGCTATGATCCTTCCCAACTCGGTCCGGGGCTGGCAGTCGACCTGGTTTTACTGCAAGGACCAGCCGACCCCGGGTCAGTCGACTGGACTTCCCCCCTTTTTCCTTGGCTCGAGTGGAGAATCTCTCCTCCTTGAGGGTGATCCCGGAAGAGAAGGCGCAGGTGAAGGTGTTGGTCGAGCGGGTCGTCCAACTTGTCCGTGACGGAGTGACTGGTATGGACCTGCTGGAGGTCTTTCTCAGTCGATGCATCCAACCACTCCAAGCTCGTGACCATCCATGTGGATGTACTTAGGACTCGAGGACTCCACTCGGATCCACCTGGAGGACGTTAGTGAAGACACGGTGGAGAAGTGGCTGAGAGGAATCACCGGCAACAAAGATAATCCTCGGGGGTCTAGGAGGGTGATTCCATTCGACCATTTGCGCCAGCCGGAACAGGTATGATTCTGCATTGTCAAGTATCTTCTTGATTCACTGTGTAACATCTTGTTGACGGTCGACTGTATTTCTTTTGTTCATTGTCTTTTCAGGCTCTTATTGATATGTACTTGATGCCCAATGGAGTGTAGGAGCATAATGTCGAGGAAGGGGCGAGCGGGGGGCGAGAGTGGCAAGTGGCACTCGGATGCAGAGGAAGACAAGGAGAGCGACGACTCGAGTGATGAAGAAGAAGCCGACTCGCCTCCTCGCAAAGAGAGGAGGTTCAAGCACGCTCATGACCCGGCGAGCACCCCTGACCTAGCAGCTGCACCGACTGGGCAATCTTCGAAGCGCCCTCGGACGTCTTCCCCGGCGCCGACTAAGAAGGTATCGAAACAGATCAAGATTGCGCCGCCTCCTACGCCGAAAGCATTGAAGGTCACCTCCTCCAAACCACTGAAGACTTTGCCCAGAATCAAAGTGACCATCCCCACCATCTCCGGGTAATCATCTGACCCGATCTTTTGGTCGACTCGAGCAACAGAACATAACCGACTGAATGTTGACATTTGTAGTGCTGCTACATCTGGAACTTCTTCCTACCAATATTGATACGAGGAAATGGAAGACGCGGTTACCTCCAACCCAGGTAAAACTCTCATGATCTTGTTCTTGATTATTTGGTCGATTAAATTCTGGCGATTCACTTGGGGTCGACTGATTTATCTGCAGCCCCACCCAACGTCATCGATCTTCCGGATGATGATGAAGATGTGGCCCCTAGGCCCAGAAAGAACAAAAAAGTAGCAGCTGGCAAGACGTCTTAGCAAGGACCGATGACAACACCAACCGTCCGGCAATCTGAAGACGCAGGTGGGGCCTCTGTAACTTTCGTTGTCCCATTGTCAAGTGAGCGCCCTGCACCATCGATTGTACCAGTGTTTCCTTCAATCGTCCAACCTCATGCTTCAGAGATCCAAGCTGTCGCACCTAGGTCGTCTGCCCCCTTCTTCACCAACTACCATGTTCCGGAAAACCAGTCGGACGCGGCTGCGGAGGCCATCCGTCGGGCTAACGTGATGATGGAGCGGATGAAGACAGTGCACGAGAACAGCCAGGCTGCTTACGATGCCAGGGCGGCTCTTTGGGCCAATGTCCAGGTAAGTAGACTTTCGACTGACCTTGTTCTATTAGGATATGCTTGCTGAAATATTTTCTTTCATACGATCTCTTACTGTTTGCGTCGAATCTGTACACCCACTGGGTGTTTTGTTGTCTCTAGCACTTGCGCTCTTCCACTCGGCCTGGTCGAGTGGGATCTGAACCGGTGGGGGCACGCTAAGTGCACCCACTGGGTGTAGTCGGCTGGGATCTGAGTACTTTTTACTTTTTTTTCTTCCACTCGACCCGGGCGGACCGGTCGAGTGGGATCTGAACTAGTGGGGGCACGTCAAGTGCACCCACTGGGTGTAGTCCCCGAGACCGCGGTCGACTGCTGGAAGTCGGCCGGGGGCTGAATATGTTTTTTTTACTCGACCCGGGCGGACCGATCGAGCAGGGTCTGAATCAGTGGGGGCACGCCAAGTGCACCCGCTGGGTGTAGTCCCTGAGACCGCAGTCGACTGGGGTCTGAGTAAACTTTTAAGTTTTATTCACTCGGAAGTAAATAGTCTTTGATCTTGTCGATTGACACGTCCTTTACCTTCTGAAGAAATCTTGTACTCTCATTTCTAAGTTTGCCAAATTTGAGGAGAAGCAGAGGCAACTCAACCTCGACTTGGAGCTGGCCCAACAAAAGTTGAAGAAAGCTCAAGATGAAGCTGCTGGTATGGAAGGTAACTGCCTGTCGACTGTTCACATCGATCGTCTTTTAAGATATTTCTTCGATCTCTTGTTTGATCCGATTGCTTCTTTTGCAGAGAAAATGAGGTTGGCTCTGGAGAAGAAGGACTTGGACCTTGCAGCTGCGCAGAAGGAAGCTCAAGATAAGACTGCCCTTGCAGACCAGAAGCTGGCTTCAGTCGGAGTGTTGGAAGGAGAGGTAAACAAGCTGAAGTCCTCTCTCAATGAGTCCAACCGAGAGGTAACTCGTCTGAAGAAGGATAAGATTGCTCTGAATGAGAAGCTGGAGTCCGCGGTCCGTAAGAGAAATGACACGGAAGCCTATCTGAGAACTCTTGCCAAGAAGCTCTATCTTATGCTGGAAGGTACTCCTTTTAATCCGACTGCTTTACTGCTTGCAAGTTAATCATGTCCAGTCGACTCACTAACTCTTTGACTACAGAATTCTGCCAAAACTTTGATGAGGAAACTGGACGGATCGAGACGGGCTTAGACCCTATCGTTTCTCCGGTCGGCGATGAGGCGGCCATGAATGTGCTTCGACTGGAATCCTGTGTCGCCAGCGTCACAAGTTACCTCGCTCGTTTGAAGGTGGTAGTTTCATGGATCGACTCATCACTCTGGCCAAGGGCGACACTTCAAAATGACATTGAATCTCTGATGACTCGACTCAACGAGATTCCTGGTCGAGTGCTAGAGTGGAAGAAGTCCTCTTCCCGGTGTGGTGCTGACGTGGCGTTGTCCTTGGTAAGGGTCCACTGCAAGGAAGCTCGTGAAGACAAGCTGGCGGCGATCGAGGTCGCCAACACCAAAAGGCACGACTTCCAGTCCTTTATGGAGACTTTCATCGCTGCTGCCACTCGGATCGCAGATGGAATCGACTTGGATGAATTCGTCGAACCCGCCAGCCCTCCTCCTGCCGAGTGAACAAACTATGAGATTTAAACCTGTCTTAAATTTGCCTCAGAATGCCGAGTGGTTGCTGTAACCATTAAAATCCTTTGGGCTTGATGCTCGAATACTTTTGATTTGCCGGTTGGAACTTTAGGATTTACCTGAACTGTTTTTGAGTATGCTTGTGATTGCTTTTGGAATCTGCTCCCTATTTGGAATGACCTTCGTGTTTGAGATGCAACCTTGAAATGGAGACTTCAATCGAACTGCACTTTGTCGTCTTTGCGGACAAGGATGGAGCACACGTTGTATCTATGGCGTAGCTCGAAGGAGAAGGTTGCAGTCGACCTGCGCCTCGTCGTCCTTGCGGACAAGGATGGAGCGTACGTTGTATTTGCGGCGTAGCTCGAAGAAGAAGGTTGCAGTCGACCAGCGCCTCATCATCCTTGCGGACAAGGATGGAGCGCATGTTCTATTTGTGGCGTAGCTCGGAGAAGAGGGCCGCGGTTGACCTGCACCTCGTCGCCCTTGCGGGTAGGGATGGAGCGTCCGTTGTACTTGTGGTGCAGCTCCTAGGGAAAGGATTGCAATCGACTTGCACCTCGTCATCCTTGCTAATGGAGATGGAGCGCACGTTGTATTTGTGGCGTAGCTCAGAGAAGAAGGCCGTGGTCGATCTACACCTCGTTGTCCTTGCAGATGAGGGCAGATTTTAAACCTTAGGCGGGTACTGGACTGCAGCTAAGCCTCCGAGTGGGAGGATTGCTCACCACTCGGTAGAATTTACAAACTTAGGCGAGCACTGGACTGCAGCTAAGCCGCCGAGTGGGAGGGTTTCTCACCACTCGGTAGGATTTTACAAACTTAGGCGAGTACTGGACTGCAACTAAGCCCCCGAGTGGGAGGATTGCTCACCACTCGGTAGGATGTTTTAAACTTAGGCGAGTACTGGACTGCAGCTAAGCCCCTGAGTGGGAGGATTGCTCACCACTCGGTAGGATTTTTTAAACTTAGGCGAGTACTGGACTGCAGCTAAGCCCCCGAGTGGGAGGGTTGCTCATGACTCGGTAGGATTTTTTAAACTTAGGCGAGTACTGGACTGCAGCTAAGCCTACGAGTGAGAGGGTTGCTCACCACTCGGTAGGATTTTTTGAACTTAGGCGAGTACTGGACTGCAGCTAAGCCTCCGAGTGGGAGGATTGCTCACCACCCGGTAGGATTTTACAAACTTAGGCGAGTACTGGACTATAGCTAAGCCCCCGAGTGGGAGGACTGCTCACCACTCAGTAGGATTTTTTGAACTTAGGCGAGTACTGGACTGCAGCTAAGCCCCCGAGTGGGAGGATTGCTCACCACTCGGTAGGATTTTTTTAAACTTAGGCGAGTACTGGACTGCAGCTAAGCCCCTGAGTGGGAGACTGGCTCACCACTCGGTAGGATTTTTAAACTTAGGCGAGTATTGTACTGCAGCTAAGCCCCCGAGTGGGAGACTGGCTCACCACTCGGTACGATTTTTTAAACTTAGGCGAGTACTGGACTGTAGCTAAGCCTCCGAGTGGGAGGATTGCTCACCACCCGGTAGGAATTTACAAACTTAGGCGAGTACTGGACTGTAGCTAAGCCCCCGAGTGGGAGGACTGCTCACCACTCAGTAGGATTTTTTGAACTTAGGCGAGTACTGGACTGCAGCTAAGCCCCCGAGTGGGAGGATTGCTCACCACTCGGTAGGATTTTTTTAAACTTAGGCGAGTACTGGACTGCAGCTAAGCCCCCGAGTGGGAGACTGGCTCACCACTCGGTAGGATTTTTTTAAACTTAGGTGAGTACTGGACTGCAGCTAAGCCCACGAGTGGGAGACTGGCTCACCACTCGGTAGGATTTTTTAAACTTAGGCAAGTACTGGACTGCAGCTAAGCCCCCGAGTGGGAGACAGGCTCACCACTCTGTAGGATTTTCTTTTGAACTTAGGCGAAATGGATTCGCAGCTAAGTCACCCACTGGGGGTTTTCAGATGTAAACAAAAGCAACAAAAATTGTGCCAGAGGACTATAAAGCTCTTGTCTTTGATAAACAAATTACAAAGGTATTTCTTATTACATTTTATTCGAACGAGTACTTAAGTATAAAAGGGGCGGAGCAGCTCCGCGTTCCAAGCCCGTGGCTCGTCCTTCTTATGCTCGACACTGTAAAGGTGGTGTGCTCCATTGTGGAGCACTCTGGTGACAATGAAGGGACCTTCCCAAGCTGGGGCGAGCTTGTGTGGTTTCTGGTTATCCACTCGAAGAACCAAGTCTCCCTCTTGAAAGGCTCGACCCTTCACGTGTCTAGCATGGAATCGACGCAAGTCTTGTTGATAAATGGTCGACCGGATCAAGGCCATCTCTCTTTCCTCCTCTAGGAGGTCGATTGCGTCTTGCCGAGCTTGTTCGGCTTCATCTTCAGAGAAGAGCTCAACTCGTGGTGCATAATGAAGCAAGTCACTCGGTAGAACAGCTTCAGCCCCATAGACCAAGAAGAATGGAGTTCGGCCAGTCGACCAATTAGGAGTTGTCCTCAATCCCCAGAGAACTGATGGAAGTTCATCAACCCAGGCGCCAGCTGCGTGCTTGAGATCTCGCATCAGTCGGAGTTTCAGTCCTTTGTGAATCAGGCCATTTGCTCTTTCTGCTTGTCCATTCAACTTGGGATGGGCGACTGAAGCATAGTCGACTCGTGTGCCTTGTGAGGCGCAGAAGGTTCTGAACTCATCAGAATTGAAGTTCGATCCATTGTCAGTGATGATGCTGTGCAGAACCCCATATCTGAAAATCAACTCTCTGATGAAGCTGACAGCGGTACTAGCTTCAAGATTCTTGATAGGCTTGGCTTCGATCCATTTGGTAAACTTGTCGACTGCTACAAGCACATGAGTGAAGCCGCTCCTCTCAGTCCTCAGTGGACCAACCATGTCCAATCCCCAAACAGCAAAGGGCCAGACGAGTGGGATGGTCTTCAGGGCTGATGTAGGTTTGTGCGACATATTGGAGTATAACTGGCAGCCTTCACATCTGTCGACTATATCTTTCGCCATTTCATTTGCTCGTGCCCAATAAAATCCAGCTCGGTATGCTTTAGCCACAATGGTCCGAGAGGACGCATGGTGACCACAGGTCCCCGAATGGATGTCGTGGAGGATCAGTCGGCCTTCTTCTGGTTGTTATACATTTCTGGCTGACCCCAATTGCACTTTCTCTGAACAGTTCACATCTTATTACAGTAAAGGCCTTGGATCTTCATCCTCTGGGAGCTCTTTCCTAAGGATATATGCAATGTATGGCACTGTCCAGTCGGGAGTGATGACCAACACCTCCATGATTAAGTCGACCACGGCTGGGACCTCGACTTCAGTCAGATCTGTGGCACTCCTAGGCTGCGGGGGATCTTCAGCGAAGGGATCTTCTTGAACTGAAGGTGCATGAATGTGCTCCAGGAACACGTTGCTGGGAATAGCTTCTCTCTTGGAGCCTATCTTTGCTAAATCATCTGCTGCTTGATTTTTCAGTCGGGGTACATGATGGAGCTCTAACACCTCAAACTTATTTTCCAACTTCCTCACCGTGTTGCAGTAACCAGTCATGGCTGGGCTTCTGACATCCCACTCCTTCATCACTTGATTGACTACCAAATCTGAGTCGCCATAGACCATGAGGCAACAGACGCCGAGTGAAATGGCCATACGCAACCCATACAAGAGTGCTTCATATTCTGCTTCATTATTGGAGGAATCAAAGTGAATCTGGAGGACATATCTAAGCTTGTCTCCTCAGGGGGATATCAGTACCACCCCAGCACCGGAACCATTCAGCATCTTGGAACCATCAAAGAACATGGTCCAGTGCTCCGAGTGAACTTGAGTCGACAGTTGTTGTTCGATCCACTCGACGAGGAAATCTTCTATTGCTTGGGACTTGATAGCTTTCTTTGCCTTGAACTTGATATCTAAGGGAAGGAGTTCAATCGCCCACTTTGTCACTCGACCAGTTGTATCTCTATTGTTCAGAATCTCTGATAATGGAGCGTCGCTGATGACTGTAATGGAGTGATCAGAGAAGTAATGTGCAACCTTCTTCGTGGTCATATATATCCCATAAACAAGTTTCTGATAATGTGGATATCTTTGCTTTGATGGAGTCAAAACTTCAGAGACACTACAAGAGGAACCCCCCTTTAGCAACGGATCAATGCGTTGCCGTACGTCCATATAACCGTTGCTAAGGTCTACACCAACGGATTAATATGCATTATCGTTGGTGGCGTTGCTAGGGTCTACAACAACGGATATAATTGCGTTGGTAATCTACATGAGGAAACGTTGCAAGATAGCAACGTATATAGTTGCAACCTAACAACACTTCATATGCGTTGGTGGCAACCTACACAAACCGATTTAGCATGAAAAATTACTAGTATTTTATATACTACCAATAATGGTTACTAGATCAACATCGATAGTGCACACAAGCAACAATCCATAAAACAGAAAGGTCTCATATATTAAATCGAGTCAGTTGCATTAGATGGAATGCAATCCAAAGAATACATATACATGATTTCTGTACATTGAGATATACATGACTTCTGTACATTGAGCATGAAAATGACATTCTATAACATTAACTTAAATCTATATGGTAGCAGCCCCATTCTCCGCCTTGCAATCAACTCAGCCGTGCACCATCCATTTATCTTCAATGTACAACAACAAAAAAGAGACATAGGTAATGTATCGTTAGAGAAATAAATAAAAAATCAGCTCAACAGAGCAATAAAAATGAGAAGTCGCATACAAAGGTTGAAGGCCATGAGATAACTAACCCAACTACATGACCAATACATCCGACATCTTTGAGTGGCCATATCAACTGAACATATATTTCCCAAAGTTCGAAGATGCAATGAGAATACAATCAAAACATGGTCTATGAAGGGGTGATGACTAAAATGATTTTACCTCTGGTTATTGTAGGCACTTATTTGATGTATAGGAAGCCTTGAGCACCTAATATAAGAAACAATAAAATAAGATATCACACCAATAACAATATACAATATATAGGTTGTTTTGGTGCCATTCTCAAATTGTTGTGCATGCATGCTGAATGGAATTACCTATGAAGATATATACATGTACAAGTTGCACAATGCAATCTAAGCATAGTCTATGTATAATGAATATAGCGTACCTACATAATAGTTATTTTGCTCCATAAACCACTTTTAAAATATGCCCCATTCACTTGAGTACATCATGATATTTTGTACTGAAAATCAAAGGAATATCTAGAGCTATACATATGTCATACACATTTCTTCCACTGTTGGACATCTCATACACATAGTTTTTATATATTTTTATTAACTGAAAAAACTAAGTACCAACTGTACAAACGCTCGTGCATTACATATATGTAGAGGATTCAAGAGTAGCTCTACTTGTATTCCTGTCTGAGTGTCGACATAAATTGGAACTAGCTAGGAATTGCACAGGAATTAAATACGAACACTACCAATATATGTAGGCATAAAAGATAAGTGGACTCTTCTCAAATAAAAATAAAAAGATAAGTGGACAGTGGATGTACCAGACTAGTGTATAATTGGTTCCATAACAGGACACCAAAGTGATGGGGAGAAGAAATTGTCCTGGATTCTACATGACTCTACCGAGAATGATTCAGGAAAGCTACGCACTACTTCAGGCAGAACCCTTGAATATGACATAACCCATTGTTAACTTCCATGAAAGCAGAATATAAATGCAACCGAACTACAAGAACACATGAAAACTACTATCGGATTATTTATTCATCTGATAATTGAGAATTTTTGTTAGTACTTTTATCGAGAACTCACTAGCAGACATGTACAACATGATCCTTGCTCCTGTTGACACACTAAGTATGCTGAGCCCATAGGCGATGTCATTTCCTCATAGGTGTGAGCCTTTCAGTTTGTGATTGGTAGTATATAGCTGACTTGCACATGCACGTATACTTTTAATTTAATTGAAATGCACAGTAAAGAGAAAAGGGAGTTCTTCTAACCGTATAAGCACCAAGTCCTTTTGTTTTTCCTGAATAACTAAACTACTGAACTTTCAAGGTTCCCATTACGTAAAAATAGTTCCCCATTTTCGATAAACATCGTGTTGTTTGCTTTGCAACTATTTCAGAGGAGTTGACCAGAAATATAATACCAAGCTCCCATATGTTGTTGTTTGTTGTGTACCTATTTTTGACGAGTTGATCATATAAACAGTTGTTGGAAGCATATTTCTTAGACGATTTTCTGCAGGCACACAGCAGATTATTGTTAGCTTGTGGTTCATCGGATGAAAAGCACATGGTCAAGCTAAATCAGGTCCTTGAAGATCTAACATGAACAGGGGGGTCAGGATTATGACACCTACATTTTCCTAATAAGAAGGTAACTATTAAAATAGAGTTCATTGTTAACTTTTAAAATAGAGTTCATTGTTAACTTTTAAAACAGAGTTCATTGTGAACATTTTCCTAATAATAGTTCACCTCTGAAGATGAACAATCCTCAATTTGATTATACGAACAATTATTTCTAAAACTCGACTGCAGTTCATTGTGCTGCTTCCCACTCTTTATATCTGACAAATACTTATCAACTTCCAATGAGCACACATTACTTGCATATCAACCAGAATAGGAATATACACTACTTGCACATGAATCAGCAGAGAATATGTACCAGGATTTTAATTAGGAGAGGAACACACAATCGTGATGGTCCTTCGCAGAGCTAGAGGCACAGTCAAGAACCCCATCGTGGTTGGGAGAGGGATGCTGAGGCGGCGCTTCGGGGAACGACGTTGGTCGCCGGCCGCAGCAGAGGGTCAGACGGTCGTGTCGAACAGCAGGAGGCAGCAGTAAGACACCAGGGTAAGAGGCACGAAGGCGATGTGCATGGTGTGTGTCCCGCACTCAGGCTCACGCGTGAGGCGCGGTGGTCGTGTAGGTGGTCAGCAGCGGGAACGGTAAGAGAGCAGAGGGGATGAGTGCCTTACCCGAGGTCGGTGTAGCCTGGGCGGAGGGAGCAGCACCCTACCTACGACATAATTAGCGGGTCAGCCTGCCTTTAGCCTTGGAAGAACTATTTGGTTGGTCGTCGACCCCAAGCCAGCAGCCGCGCGTGTGCGGAGACGCCGGTGCATCCGGCAGTCAGATTAGATGGGGGTCAGGAGCCGTGCTGGTGACCCATGGCGACTGGGCTAATGCGGGGACGCATGGAGGGGGTGCGGAGAATGTAGCTGCGCCAGAGGATCCGAGCAGAGAGGTTGGGGGAGTACGGCCGGTGAGAGAGAGGAATTGGCGGCGAGAAAGATCTGTCCTTTTTTACAACTCTGCTTGGCTGCGTGCTATTTGCGGGGAGCAGGTGCACATAACGTGGAGGTGGACTCAATACCTTTGTGGATATGGATATGCGTCGTCGTGGGAGGTTAGCTCATCGTGGGAGGTGGGAGGTTTAGCCGAACAACACATATGCCATCATTGTTGCTAGATATCCGTTGAACTTTGTAAGCTTTTCCTTCTTCTTCCCGTTCGACCGTAAGTATTGTACTGACGACTTGTCCAGTGGCTGCAATGTAAAGCAGTAAAGGCTCTTTGCTGATTGGAGCAGCAAGCACCGGCTGGGTGGAAAGCAGGGCTTTGAGCTCTGCAAATGCTGCCTCAGCTTCAGGAGTCCACTCGAACTTATCTGACTTCTTCATCAGTCGGTAAAGAGGCAATGCCTTTTCACCGAGGCGAGAAGAGGCCAAACAACCAGTAAGCTTCTGGACATCATGCACACGCACAGGGCGTTTCATCCGGAGTATGGCACCCACTTTCTCTGGGTTAGCGTCGATCCTCCGTTCGAAAATGAGAAAACCGAGTAATTTTCCGCCTGGAACTCCAAACGTGCACTTTGATGGATTAAGCTTGATATCATACCTTCTGAGGTTGGCAAAGGTTTCGGCAAGGTCAGCCAGTAGGTCGGAACCTTTTCGTGACTTGACCACAATGTCCTCCATGTATGCTTCCACATTCTGACTGATTTGAGTGAGCAGACACTTCTGGATCATCCTCATGAATGTGGCTCCGGCATTCTTCAAACCGAATGGCATAGTGACATAACAGAAGCACCCAAATGGGATGATGAAAGTTGTTTTTATCTCATCGGGTCCGTACAGACGGATATGATGATACCGGTATAAGCGTCCAAAAAGGACAAACGCTCACACCCCGCAGTCGAGTCGACTATTTGGTCGATGCGAGGGAGAGGAAAGTGATCTTTCGGGCAGGCCCGATCGATATGTTTGAAGTCGATGCACATGCAAAGTGAGTCGTCCTTCTTTGGAACCATGACAAGATTAGCTAACCACTCGGAGTGGTAAATCTCTCGGATAAACTCAGCTACTAGAAGTCGAGCCACTTCTTCAACGATTGCCTTCCTCTTCTGTACGGCGGACCGTCGAAGATGTTCTTTGACCGGTTTCATGTTTGGGTCGACTCGCAAATGATGCTCAACCAGTCCCCTGGGAACACCTGGCATGTTAGAAGGTTTCCATGCAAAGATGTCCCAGTTCTCATGGAGGAACTAGATGAGCGCTTCTTCCTATTTAGAGTCGAGTGTTGTTGAAATATGAGTCAGAGCAGAATTGGGATCCGTTGGATGAATATGAATCGGCTTTGTTCCACCAGTCGACTGGAATGCTGAATCAGTGGTAGGCTTCTTAGCTCGTAACAAATCACTCGGATCTGCATTTTTCTGATACTCCTGCAACTCCACTACTTCCATCTATGCATCGGCGATCTTTCAGCCCTTCTGGAAGCACTCTTCTGCCTTCTTTCGACTGCCAGTGACAGTGATCACTCATTTAGGACCATGCATCTTCAATTTGAGGTACACGTGACATGGTCGAGCCATAAAACGTGCATAAGCTGGCCTGCCTAGAATAGCATGGTAAGCACTCTGGAAATCCACAACTTCAAATGTCAACTTTTCTTTGCGGAAATTCTTGAAATCACCAAACACTACATCAAGAGCGATCTGGCCGAGTGATGCAGCCTTCTTGCTAGGAATGACCCCATGGAAACTCATATTACTTTCGCTGAGTCTGGACACCGGAATGCCCATTCCTTTCAACGTCTCTGCATATAGTATATTCAGACCACTGCCACCATCCATCAGAACCTTAGTCAATCGGGTGCCTTTGACTATTGGGTCGACCACCAGCGCTTGCCTCCCAGGGGTGGCTATGTGCACTGTGTGATCGGACTGGTCAAATATAATGGCAGTCTGAGACCACTTCAAATAACTGGGTGTCACCGGAGCGACCATGTTCACTTCTCTGTTGATGACTTTCAGTCGACTCTTACTCTCAACGTTAGCAAAAATCATCAGAGTGGAATTGACGTGGGGGTAACCATCATCGTCCTCCTCCTCATCCTCAACTTTGTCTGCTTCCTTCTCCTGTTCGACCGAATTTCAGATTCAACTCCCGATACTTGACACCTTCTTTGAAGGCACAAATTGCTTGGTGATCTGACACATTCTCCACTGTGTGGTGCGACGTGATCCATCTCTGGATATAATCTCTCAAAGTTTCATTCAGTTTCTGAACACAACACTGTAGTTCTGTCAACCCTGCTGGCCGCTTGCAAGTACCTTCAAATGTTCTGACAAATACTCGAGCAAGATCTTCCCAAGTATAAATACTACCAGGAGCTAACTGATTCAGCCACGCCCTGGCTGAGCCCTCTAGCATCAAAGGAAGGTGCTTCATGGCCACTTCATCGTTGCCACCACCGATCTGTACAACCACTCGGTAATCCACTAGCCAAGTGTCAGGCTTGGACTCACCAGTGAACTTATTGACTCCAGTCGCCAACCTGAAGTTGGGAGGAATCACTGCGGCCCTCATGGCTCTGCTAAAGCACTCTGGGCCTGAGACATGCACTCTGCTGTTGGTTGGAAAATCTCTGTCGGGGCTTTCTTTGTGAGCTCTGTTTCTGTAGACCAGACCCTGAACGAGAATAGATCTCGCATCAAAGCCCGGTTCCCTGGGGTCGACTGGAATCCTTCGCCCACCACTGTGAGGGCGTCTATCATCCTGCTGTCGAGGCACATATGATCCACTCCTTGGGGAAGGCGTGGGCACTCGACGACGATCATCGTGATCGAGTCGGTGATCATACTGCTCAAGGTTTCTGTACTGATCTCGTCGGTCTCCACGTCCCTCACACCTCGGGGGCGATCTTGGGCTGTGAGCCGACTGGACTGTGTCTGCAACCACGGATCTGCTATGAATCCTATTCTGTGACTGAGATACTACTGTATTCTGCTCTCCCGCGGCTCAGAGCAAGGCCCGGATCTGCACCAAACCTCGACCAGCTTCTGACTGGGAAGGTTGAATTGACTCCACTATTCGGGCCGCAGCTGCGAGATTCTGGATTGGAGTTCGGTATACCTGAGTCGGAGGTGGAAAAGTTTACGTCGACTGGATTCGGGAGCACGCTGCCGAGCACGCTCGTCGAGTGCATGCTGGAGGTTATCCAGTCGAGTGCGCTCAGCCAAGTTGGCCAGACGCGCCTCCTCCAAGGCCTGGGCCTCAGGGGTTTCTCCAGCGATGGGAGTGTGAAGTGCATCCATGTTCCGGCGGCGAAGTTCCTCCCTCCTCTGCGAAGAGAGGGGTTCGGGTCGGTACTCTTCGTGGACACGCGACGGATCACCGCCACCATCGCCTCCGTCCTCGCGGGTGAAGCCAGGAGGACTACATGGTCCATTGGCCATCAAAACTTCTGCCACGGGGTCGCTGCTGTCGCACTCGGATGCAGTCTCCACGGAGCCAGTCGAACAGGCCGTAGAGAGTTTCGTCGGGCTCAATTGGCACGACCTGGGGGTGGCCGATTGGTGAGCCACCGCATGCCTCACCCACCGCTGAAGCCTCTACCGACCGGAACGTTTGCCTCGGCGGGCTGCAGGGAGGGAGGTTGGCATGGGAGCCGACCGATACTGAGTCGACGGCTGCCGTAGGAGGACGCCACGGACGTACGCGCGAAAGTGCGTTGCCCCGCGGACGGGGAGCGCCTCAACGTCGAGTGGCGCTTCCTGGAGCCAAGGGGAGTCATCGGCGATGAATACGAGCGCACTGAGACGGATCTCGTGGCCCTTGGACAAACCTCCGCCTGAAACCATGTTGATGGGGATCGGAAAAATCACAACTTCTCCAACAAGTCGCTAAGACACCTGCCCCAAGGTGGGCGCCAACTGTCGTGGTTCTAAGTCTGACAGTAGAATGGGGGGTAGGAATGTAGAGGCAAGATCCTAACTATGGAGGAGTTGTACACGCGAGTTTTACGAGTTCAGGCCCTTCCCGGAGGAAGTAACAGCCCTACGGCTCGGAGCCCGGAGGCGGTCGACTGGATTATATGCGTGTGTGTTAGAGAGGGTGCGAACCCCTGTCCCTGAGGAGGGGGTGGCTTATATAGAGTTTGCCAGACTCCTCCTGCCCTCAGTTACAAAGGGTTTAAGGTACATAAAGATGGGGACGTTACTGGTAACGCCTGCAATAAAGATACATAATGACCATTAAAGCTATGACTTAGTTCCCGACCGTTGCAGAGTGGAGTGGCTCTAGATCTCCTGGTAGTCGAGTGATTGTCCATACGGTCGAGTGTCTTCGAGACTGTCAAGTGGAACATAGTTTCATGGTCGAGTGGATGATGATTTTTCCTCGAGTGCTTCTGGCTCCTTTAGAGATGTCCTTGGGGGGGTATCTTGGACAGATCCATGACCCTACCCTAGGTACATAGCTTCATCAGGTGCCGTCCGATGAGGAGGAGGTCTTGAAGCGCGAGGAGGCGCTAATGCTGGAGTCCACAGAGTGCAGCCTCGAGCTTGAGCGGTTGAAGACGAGGGAGCGTCAGGTTGCTTGGGAGGAAGATGTCGTCATCGCGTGAGAGGCCAGGATCCAGGAGGAAGTGGACCGTAGGGCAGAGGAGGCTCGCGCTAACCTTGCCAATAGGTACGACCTGAAGCTGAAGCTCATGGTAGCCGAAGCTGAGGGCAGGAACACCGCCCTCAGGTTGAGGTTGACTGAAGCGGAGCAGCGCGAGAAGGCCGCTGCATCTGCTTTGATCTCCGTGCAGGTTGAGTTAGCCTTCGCCCATGCTGAACTGCTTCCGCTTCAACAGCGAGTTACCGCCGCCGAGTCCCTCGCGCATCAGAGCAAGGAGGAGGCGATCCATCGACAAACGCTGCAGCGCGAGCATGCCCCCATGCTCCATGACCTCAGGGTGAGGGCCAATATGGCGCTGGGCATCATCTGCGATGAATACTCCCCTCATCCTCATGCAGAAGACTATGTCGGCCACCTTCGCTTCTTCACCGACATCCTGACGTGCCTGGAGGACAGGGCTGAGAGGGCTCGCGAGCTTGTTCACGAAAAGAGCCGCGGCCTCCTCGGGCGCGCATTTTCCCGCGTTTTCAGCCATCTTCAGAATGCCGACCCCAACTTCGACTTCGACGCCGCCATCGCCTCAGTGCCATGAGCTATTCGGGGCAACCTGGCGCATTGGGTGAATGATAATGTGGATGCTCTGGTCAGAGCTTTCGCTTCTGATGATGATGTGGTGGTGGTCGCGGCGGATGAAGGCGGTGTGGTCGATGATGGTGAAGACGACGCTGGCGACGACGCCAGTAGTGTGTCTGGGAGCGATTCGGGAGATGTTGCGAGCGACATGTCCGATTGAGCCCACGCTCCTTGTTCTGAACCTGCGCGCAAAAAGCTTGGGCATGGCCCCCGACGATGTGAGTGCATTTTGGGGAGGGGGAGCCCCTCATGTAATCAGACTATTATTTTATTCTCTGAGCCAGACTTAAGGCGTGCTTTAGCGAGTTCTCAAGTTCCTCCGCGAGCTCGCCACCGTAACTTACCTCAGTCTGGGCAGGCCCCAGACTGGCCCTGTAGTTGTCAATGTGTAGTCCTCCTAAGGGGAGTCCTCCGCGGACCTGCGAGGTTTCGGGCTTCTGCAAAGCCCGCTGGTCCGCCTGAGAGGGCCTTGCGAGAGACGGGTGTTAGACCATGGTGAAATGCGCGTGCATACCACGCCCAGCCCTCGCTCGTGAGGAAGGGGCGGCAGGCGCTGGTCTCGAAACAAGGCACGGAGCCGGAAAACCCAAGAAATCAACACGAACGAGAAAAGATGCCCCCCATGCTTTGCCAATGAAAATACGACTACGAGTTCAAATCCAAAAGGCGACAAACCGAACTACAGAGTAAGGAGTTGAAAGCAAAAGGCCGCGTCCGGCACCTAGCTAGTCTTCTTGTTTTCTCATCAGCGCGGAGCCTAGTGCCTTTGCTGGCCGTGAGCTTAGTCATTGGGGGACAGTGTCGACAGCCAGCGCTGAGTATAGTGCTTCCACTAGGATGTGGGCGGGAGCCCCCGGTGGCGGCTCTCCAGAGACTCCGGGGCGTGTACAGCCCCACTCATTACTACGTGAGAGTGTCACGGGCGAAGACCTTCACAGGCGCGAGCCTTGCTTCATCGCCAGACGAGGGGCCTGCCTTGCACCACCCTTGACCACCGTTGGGTCATCCAGAAACCAGGACGAGGCCAAGGGGCAGAGGGGATGCCAGCGACGCCCTCGGCGACCACGGGCCCTCTGCCGGGGGAAGGCTTGCCGGCGCCTCCCCGGCAGAGGACCTACCTCCGATTGACGCCCTACCCCGCATGACATGGGGGAGGGCCTTGCTCCAGGCCCCTTTCGTGCAGCCCCCAGTGCGTCGCCTCTGGCTGGAGTGGGGCTGCAGCGCTCGGGTCATCGTCCGCTGTTGCGGCCTGGTCCACCTGCGACCCATGGTTAGCGTAAGCCTGCTCCTGAGATATCAGTGGTACCCTGCGGTGGTTGCTGTCGGCGGGGTTGGCGAGGCTCCTGGGTGGCTCGTAGAAGGCCTCGGCTTCCAGCATCTCTTCTTCCCAGGCCGGCTCGTGGAACGTGCAGGGGTCGTCCTCTGGCGTGTACTCCTGATTCACCATGCTGGGCACATAGGCTTCCTGAGCTGCCTCACCGGAACCTCCGCCAAGGCACCCTGTGCCCCACGCCGCCGAGCCCGGCGTGCCTTCCTGGTGGCTGTGGGGTGGCGCTCGATTGGGACCGTGAGGAGCAACGCCTGCGCCTACGCCACCTACGGGAGGCGAAGGCGCGGCCGAGTATACGACACCGCCAGTCGTGCTAACGCTGGTGAGCCCTCCTGGTGCACCTGGGAGCATGCGGGCATAACGAGGCCCGTCGTGTGACCTGGCAACAACTTGAGATGTAAGTAGGGAGCAGAAAGGCGGCGTAACCCTGGGTACAGCATCCAACAGCTCAGCGACGCGTTCCAGCAACGCGTCATGACCGCTTTCCGTTAACCGGCACCGCAGCAGCTCTCGAGCCACTACGAGCACGGCTCGCATGTTCGCCTGTTCCCGTCGGGTGTGTGGCGCCGTCACTGCCGCGTAGCTTGCGGCGGCCCGCGCACGTTGCAGCGTGAGGGCGGTGGACGTCGATCCGCTGCCCGCACCCGCGGGCGTTGGGCGGCGCGCGGGCCGCCTGGAGCGCGGAGTTGAGGTCTTCTGGAGTGGATGAAGGTGTTCGAGCTGGCTGGGCCACCCAGCGATCGGCCTGGGTCCTCGGATGGTCAAACATCAAAGACACCGGGCGACAGCAAGTCGGTCGTGGGGGAAGAAAACCTCGGCGCACCCCTACCTGGTGCGCCAAATGTCGAATTACGGGTTCCGGCAAACTCTTGAGGTTCGAACACTAGGGTGTGCACGAAGATCTCTCTCCCCTAGCTCATGCTCTCGCAACGATCTCACGGTCTAGCTCGCTGGACCCGAAGAATAAGGGACACAAGAGTTTATACTGGTTCGGGCCACTGTTGCAGTGTAATACCCTACTCCAGTGTGGTGTGTTGGATTGCTTTGTAGGCTGGGGATGAACAAGTACAAGGGAAGAACAGCCTCCTGAGGAGAGGTGTTATTGAGCTCGATGAGCTTGTGTGGTTGGGATGGTCTGAATGATTCATCCCTCCATCAGCCTCTCCCTGGCTACAGTGGTGACTAGCCCTATTTATAGAGGCCCGGGTCCTCTCCCCAAATATTTGGCGGGAAGGGATCCCACAACGGTCAATTCGAAGGGGGACAACCAGTACAAGTTATCCTAACAAAAGGTGGTCTTCGCCTGCCAAAGGCTCTGGTGGTGACGCCGTCGTGGGCTCTGTGGTGACCTCCGTCTTGCCGTCCTGCTGGTCTTGGTCTCGTTGCATCAATATGGAAACATTTGCCTGGCGCCTCAGGACTCCTCGCCTGTGCCCGCCTCTTTAGCACCAAAGAGAAAACTGGCACTCTGCGCCCGCTAGCGCCCGCCTGGCCTTGGTCGTCATGGCTCACGTCACAGAAACCTCACGAGATGTCCCTTGCCTTGATCTCTCCACTCCTCGTGAGCCAGTCTAGTGAGGCTGCCCCTGAGGAGGTCTTGTGTCGTCCGTCTCGTGAGGCTTGGCCCCTCGCGAGGGTCTTAAGTGTTGGTTGATGAAGATGGGCCGTATCAGGCCGCTGGTGGAGCCACGCCCTAGGCCGCAGGCAGGCAAGTCTGAGTACCCCCGTTGCCAGGACGCCGACACACACTTAGGCGGAAGTAGCGGGGTTAACTTACGTGTGGCGGGCACTTCCTAGGACCCGCCACCGCTAACTTCTGTGGTTGGCATAACTAGGGACCGTCAATATCTTCCATACTAGTGGCGGGTCCTCAACTATGCCCACCAGTGTTTGCTTTCATTACGCGGTCAAATTTTGAGGAGTTCACTTGGGGCAGGCGCTTGTCCTCGCCTGACACTACTGCTTTTCCAAAATAGCAGTGGCGGGTGCCTGCCTATGCCCATCACTAATTTGAGGCCACCTATAGCCTTTTCCCAATAGTGGATTGTATATATCTACATGAGCCCGACCCCTGGCTTATATAACATACTAGGGGTCCTAGGGTTTACACAACTAGGCCGGCTACATCGGCTCTACTTTGTTCAGATTGTACTCCAAGTTTTCCAGAATCTTCATGTACGCTAAGGGCCGCACAAAGTGGCCTACGACAAAACCGACCTAGGGGTTATAGATCGGCCCACTACGCTGGGAACCGATGTGGCGAGGACCCCCTCAGCCAGGACAACGACAGTTTATATGTTGGTCAATTCATTAATACACTCAATGTTGCAACTTGACAATCACCATGTTGTATAGCCTGGACGCGCCGTTGTGCTATACCACGAGATTGAGGATATGCTATTTACGTTCATACATTGTTTGATAAAACTCAAGGGGCATAGCGCATGGGATGATATGTGCAGATACTGACTCGAGTATCTTTGAATTTGGAACTGATGAATTCGGAAAACTTCTTGAACATTAGGTTATCTAGGATGTAATATTTATATTTGAACTATTGTTGTATTAAGTATATTTTTAGTACGGTGGACTAATAGGGGAGATGGTTGGATGGCCGGCTAACTAACCGTGTCCACAGACTAGTCTGAGCCAACAAATATTATATCTATTTTATGGGTTGGCGTTGAAGATGTGGACTTATATGTGACAGGGTTGGATAATGGCTTCCGTATCTGTGTTCATTGATGAGTCCGGACCTATTCATGAACAAATATTGTGTTTGTTTTAAAGGTCCGACTTGAAGATGCCTAAGCCCAAAAGAATTGAATTGCAATCGTTTTTCTGCACAAATCGTACCTCAGTTCTCGCAATTTTTCTGTTGTGTGATACACAATGGTAGTCTTGGTCGTTTTAGGTATGTTATTACGCCCATATTATAAGATGACATGCCAGCTAAAAAGGCAAAAAGAAAAAGGAGCTCTGCTATGCATCTCCGGGGCCACCATACTGGAAGGAAAATCCATCAGGACCATTTTGTGAAGCTGAAGTGACCACAACGTCGTATATGCTGGAGTCGTCGACGTTCTTGGTCTTCCTAAACTTGAAGTTCGTGCTGCCGCGGACAGTTAACCACTTGAACTTGGCGGCGCCGTTGTTACTGTTGGGCCCCGGTGCGATGCCGCTGCCCATGGGAGGTCTCTTACTCCCCGGTGGCGCGTACACGGTCCCTCCCACCTGGACCTGGGTGCTGCCGTCCATGCCGTTGACTATGGCGCGGGGGAAGTAGCCCACAATGAGTCCGCTGACTGAAACTAGCCAGTGCCCGGTCTGGTCATCCTGTAAACAACGTAATAATAATTCTAGTACTTCAGGAACACTTGTCAAAATCAAAATGTAGTTATTCCCTCCGTCCTATACTATTTTCATACTATAAGAGCTTTTTGACACTAGTAGTGTAAAAAACACTTTCAAATTATGTAACGGATGGAGTATTTAGAAACGTGTGATGAATGAAGGTCATCTCACCCTGGAGATGGTTAAATCAATCGATGATCCAGCCGGAAAGGCCGTCCCAGGGGCCACATATTGGTTTACCAGCACAAATCCAGGGCACTGTGTGTTAGGGCAGCCCGTCTGTTTGTAGTCATCAGCCTGTATCAAAAGAGATTCCACTGTGAATGTAATAATAGTATAGAACATAAATAATGTTTGGTCCATTGCATGCAAATCTGTATACAATACGCACCGTCCAGTAAACCGTTAAACGGCTCTGCCCGTCGCCTTCGCGGCCAGGATCAATCTGGTTGATGCAACAGGCACTGGTGTCAGAGACCACAACAAACTGTGTGTTCGCTTCGAACCTGTCAAATGTCAAAACTTACATGCCATCCAGCTTGCACGACGGTGACATTACTTGACCTGTCGTCCACAACCAGCATCTGAGCTGTGGAAGCAGCATTTGACGGCATAGGGAGATAATACACCTCGATCGAAGCACTCGCGCCCTGGAATGTCTTGCCTTTCTCGCTGTCTAACAACACCAGGGCGAACTAGGGGAAACCCATGGCATGAACAGTGAGAATGTCAATCTCGTTTCCCAGATGATTAGTAGTACTGTGAACCCAAACAATGAAGGTATAATGCAATAAAGATTCAGCACAAATCTATCTTACATGCTGCCCGTCAATTCCACTCGTGTCCGTTGCCGTTGGTTTGTACACCGGACGAAGGGCACGTCCCCTTACAAGATCTTCCTTGAGAGTTCTCCGTATTGGGACAGTTCCGTAAGGACAACTTTCCCCTGTTATCGGTAGACCAGTGCCGGAACTTGAATTTGGCGGCATTTAATTTCAGATAGAGGTTTCTCAGAAAAATTTCTCAACAATTTGTTGAGCATACAAAAGCAAATAAGAATTGATGATACAGAAGGTGATTGTTTTTTTAATACTGCAAGGTGATGGGCTCCACAATGAAATAAAGATTAGTGTGAAAAAAATTCTTTTTATTTTATAGTGCAAATACAATCTTTTTTTTTAAAGAGCCAGCCTCCACTGGGGTTTCATTGATTAAGCAGGGAGCAGGTGACAAAGTGACAAAGGCGGTGATCCTGTGATCAAGGAGGTAACAAAAAGAAAGGAAAAAGGGGAGTGCCTAGAGCACCAAGAACTAAGCTATAATCTCACGGAGGATCCCCGAAGGGGCTCTGAAGAAATTTGAAACCACCCTGCTGCCATAGGCAAAGCTCTCTCCTGATATCGTTGATCACATGTCGTATCCTCGCCTCCTTCTTCCTGAAAACACAACTGTTGCGTTCCTGCCAGATCTTCCATAGCGCAAGCATTATCAGTGACCTGATTCCTTTTGTGTGCGCTGGCCGTGTCGCGGAGACCATGGCTTCCACCTTTTACAGAGAGTTGTTGTCGTTGCACACACACGCATAGCTCAGACCCTGGCAGTGCCGCCAAGAAGACAGTTCAGCCCAAATTGTCTTCGAGAAAGAGCAATCCCAGAACAGGTGTGTCGAGGTCTCGAGATTCCGGAGGCAGAGCTGGCAAAAGTAGTCGTTAGTCCAGCCCCTACGTTGGAGACGGTCGTTGCACCACAGCCGGTTCTGGTGGAGGAGCCATGCAAACATCTTGAGCTTCGCCGGAGCCCAAGCATCCCAGATTAGGGCCTGGTGCAAGCCCGTCATCGAGCCCAAGAACTGAAGGGAGTAGGTCGAGCGGGAGCTGTACTGGCCTGGCTCCTCCGAGTTCCAGCGAATTTGATCTTGTTCTTCTGCTTGTAGCTTGAGCTGCTGACGCTGAATAAGTCGGTGTAGGTTGAGAAAATCGCTGGCTAGGTTGCTGGTGTTGCCATGTGCGAGGTCCAAAACCCATCGATCGCCGCTGACAGCCTAAGCCACAGTTCTGCCCTTGCGCCTCGAGTGCTTGAAAAGAGTCGGGAAGCAGAACTTCAATGGCACCGGTCCTAGCCATGAGCAATGCCAGAAGCTCGCCGTTTTGCCGTTGCCAACGGCTACCTGTGTCGCCGTGTTGAACAGAGCGTGGTCCGAGTCATCACATGGCGGCTCCGTTCCCACCCAAGGGCGAGTGGGGTTTTTCCAGCTATGCCAGAGCCATCTCAGCCGGAGTACGCGACTGAAGTTTGGCAGGTCAAGCACGCCGAGCCCACCGTGCTTGACCGGGGAGCAGGCTCGTTCCCAGTTGATCTTGCAGCTGCCGCCAGAGAGTTCTTGCTCCTTCCCCCAAAGAAAGCGTCGCCTGTATTTGTCAATTTCCTTTAGCAGTTTCTTGGGGACTCGCAGCGCTGTGAGGGCGAAGGTGGGCAGGGCCGTGAGGACGCAGCGGACAAGGACGCGCCTGCCCGCCATGGAGAGCATCCGTCCCTTCCACCCCGCGAGCCGGGCCCTGATTCGGTCGAGGATGAACTGCAGGTGAACTAGGTGTAGCCGGCCCGTGGTGATGGGTAGACCTAGTTATCTAATTGGGAAGTGGGTGATCGGACGCGGAAAGCTTGAAGAACTAGTTCTAGGTCGATATTGTTGCTCGGCATGGCCGTAGACTTAGCAAGGTTGATCCGAAGGCCCGAGGCGTCGCCGAAACTATGGAGGATGCACATCAGGTGGTCAATTTCCTCCTTGTCAGGGTTTGCGAAAATTATGGCGCCATCAGCGTATAAGCTCACTCTGAGCTTGACCTCTCTACCAGGCACCGGCATGATCTCGAGTGCCTCCTCAGCGGCTTGGAGAAGGCGGTGGATGGGGTCGGTCGCAATTATGAAGAGGCGAGATGATGGATTGCACCGCCGCAGCTAGCCGGATTGAGAGAACCTTAGAGATCAGCTTTGCAATTGAGTGGATTAGGCTGATCGGTTTGTAGTCAGCAATGCAGTCAGCTCCGTCTTTCTTGGAGATGAGCGCGATGATCACAGAGTTCAGGGCCCCAAAGTTTTGCCCGGTCAGGTGGTAGAATTGTTGAAACGCTTGCAATATATCCTCGTTTATAATGCTCCAGCAGGATCGGAAGAACACACCGCAGAAACCATCCGGCCCTGACCATCACGTGCAAGTTCTGACTTCCGATGTATTTATACCTCTTCCTAATCAAGTACAGTGCTCGGGAATACTACAAGGACATGTCAGAGTCTAATACAAGGGCAGATAGATCTGTAAATCTGACATCAATGACTAAAAAAACTGATTACATCAAGAGTTCGTACCATGTTTCTCAAAGCAGAAAAAAAATCCTACAAATTTTTGACAGTAACCATAGAAAGTGTAGAATGGTGACCTACTGACCTGTAGTATGTGGTTCTTCAGGAGAGGATGATCGAATGCAGGCTGCTTGTAAATGTCAATGCAGTCAAAAATTACCCCATAATTATCCTGTCATTTCATCAAATACAGAATAAGTACGTCGGATTTGGATTCTCTAATCATCTTGAGAACTTGACAACGAAGTGTTTGTTCCGATTGCATGGTTACCTTGAAGGATTTGACATAGGGCTTGTTAAGCATCTTGAGCTCTCTCTCCAGTTCGAAGTCGCTTTCCGAGATCGCTGAACTTCTTCCCCGGCCACAGCTAAAGAACAGAAAAGAGACGAATAGCATCACAACGACCAACGGATGCCTCTTCATCTTAACTTCTTGTTTGAAGATCGCCTACGACCTTGGACCGTCCTTCGTAACGCAAACGCACATATATATAATTGCCGAAGTATAGGGTTGCATTGACAATGATGGAAAGTGCAAGGATTATATGGGAACCAATAATTACGGAGAAACAACAAGGTAATTCGGTGATTTCCTATTCTTATTGCGTTGATTTTGTTATTATAAAAGGGATTCATTCATTTGATGGACGAATTACAAACCTGATTCCGGGAAGGAATTGGCCATATACTAGCATTAGATGGCGATACAGAATCATACTTTGATTTTGTTACTACATTTTTTTTTGAACCGGACGTTACCCCTTTCCATTGCAAACAACGGAAATACAACCAGTTCCGAATACAGAGTCAGGAAGAGGGAAAGAGGTAAGGCGGGTTCAAGCATTACCAAAAAACCACTGCCATTCGGTCGCCGTCGACCCAAACGCTGTGGGGCGAAAATCTGGTAACACCTACATCTACCCGAGTATTATGTTCCACGACACCCAGAGAGAGATACATGCCAACACACCAAAATATCAAACAATCAAAAGAGGGAAGCTACTATGAGGAAGATGGCCCTCCTGGCAGAACACTCCACTTCGTCCGCCCTCGAAGCAGTGTACATCCATCACGATCTTTCACGCTCCTCCAATCGGCTGGGGAGTAGTCCCGCAAAGTCTCATCAGCTGCATCGTGTTGGCCCTGATCATCTCGGCACCTGAGCGGAGCTTGTCAGCGTCATCACCCTTCTGCAGTCCTGTCTAGTACAGTTACTACATTTTCTCAATGACCTCACGATTTAATTTGGCAATATGGATATGACTAGGCGACTGCTGCAACACATCTAAGTACTACTCCCTTTGTTTTTAAATATTTATTTTTTTAGAAATTTCAAATGGACTACCACATATGGGTGTATATAGACATATTTTAGAATGTAGATTCACTCATTTTGCTTCGTATGTAGTCACTTGTTGAAATTTCTAAAAAAGACAAATATTTACGAACAGATGGAGTAGTTATATTTCGCGTCAAAAAGAAAACGTAAGTACTTAATCATGCGCGTGCATGATTTAATAAAATCGAGCGGCTGATGCTACATGACAAAATAAATGACTGGGACAAGCCTGCCAGACTGCATGAGCAAGAGCTTAGTGATTTAGTGATTGTTTTCTTTCTTTTATAAGGTACAATATCGTGACACAAGAGGTGCATGCAACATTTAATTCTGTTTCAAGAAAAATCAAAAAATTGTAACTTATGAACTGCACGTCGGAACTAAGATCTGTTTTCACCGTTGAAATCCTCGCGACGAGATCTTTGAACTAGATCTCGGATGGGTATGTTTTGACAACAAAAAAAATCTATGCCAGCTTTCGTGTTATATGGTGCAACACTATTAGTACATGATGCAACTTTGGTACTACATCATGCAACTTTTTTCAAAACTAATTACTTCATTAGTCAATGTGTACGTGCAATGCACGTTAATTTAGAAGTATATTAAGTGGCGGATATTAAGTAGAATATTATTTGCATATTATTATGTGATTAGCACTATATTTGGCATGAAATTAACTACACACTAAACGTGTTGAGCGCTCGACATTGAAACAGTCTAGGTCGTTGGATTGACATGATTTGATGACCGAGATTAATTGAATCTGCCCCTTTGGGTCTTTTTATATTGGTATAGATATAGATATAGATGATCCAACTTTCTATAAGTTGCAACCTAACCCATGATAACCTGATGTGGAACCCTCCTTCCTATTCGTGGATGTGTAATTTTTCACTGTTAGCACATCCTACCCCACCTACCCTATATTCAACGATATGTTCAACTTAATTTGTTGTTTCAGCCAGCTGCCTAGTAGTGATGTGCAACTTCTCCTCCTTACTTATCAATGTGTAATTTTAGTTGGCTGAGCAAAAGATGGAGTTGCACATTGTCTACTAGGCAGTTGGCCGGTGCAACATATGAAGTTGCACATCTCACAGACAAGGATATTTGCATGGTGAAAATTGCACATTCATGAGGGTAGTGAAAAGTTGCATATTGACTGGACGCTAAAGTTTCACATCTCACCAGCTGTGTAGTTTGGACGGGGTGCTAGTAGCGAAAACTACACATCCACAGGGGATATGATGGGAAGTTGCACATACTGTTAGGCAGTTGACCATGGCTACATTCGAAGTTGCACATTCACTGCTACGCATCTGGCCTAGGCCGCAAACAGAAAAAGTTGCAAATCAACATGCAGCGGAATAGTTGCACATCAACTACTAGCCAGTTGGCCTGGGCAACAGATGAAGTTGCACATCTCATTGGCAAGGGTAGTTTGGAATGAAGGTGCTATCCGTAAAAACTGCAAGTCCTCGCAGAGGGCGGGGGGGGGGGGGGGGGGATTGCACATCAACTGTCAAGTAGTTGCACATCGACTGCAAAGCAGTTGCATCATGCGAGGACTAAATTGCACACAAAAAGTTGGTCAAAACATACTCATGTGGGATCTAGTTTCGAAGAACACGTCTTGAGGATTCCAATGATGGAAGCGGATCTTAATTTTGATGTTCGGTTCAAAAGTTATGATCTTTTAGAAAACTTAACCCCGCATTAATGCGTTCATAGTTGTTCGCATATGTGAAAACTGCATGTCCGTGAGTAGGAGGAAAGTTGCACATCGACGATGAGATAGTTGTGAAGGAAATATGCCCTAGAGGCAATAATAAAGTTATTATTTATTTCCTTATATCATGATAAATGTTTATTATTCATGCTAGAATTGTATTAACCGGAAACATAATACATGTGTGAATACATAGACAAAACAGAGTGTCACTAGTATGCCTCTATTTGACTAGCTCGTTGAATCAAAGATGGTTATGTTTCCTAACCATAGACAAAGAGTTGTCATTTGATTAACGATATCACATCATTAGGAAAATGATGTGATTGACTTGACCCATTCCGTTAGCTTAGCACTTGATCGTTTGCTTTGTTGCTATTGCTTTCTTCATGACTTATACATGTTCCTGTGACTATGAGATTATGCAACTCCCGTTTACCGGAGGAACACTTTGTGTGCTACCAAACGTCACAACGTAATTGGGTGATTATAAAGGTGCTCTACAGGTGTCACCAAAGGTACTTGTTGGGTTGGCGTATTTCGAGATTAGGATTTGTCACTTCGATTGTCGGAGAGGTATCTCTGGGCCCACTCGGTAATACACATCACTTAAGCCTTGCAAGCATTGTAACTAATGAGCTAGTTGCGGGATGATGTATTACGGAACGAGTAAACAGACTTGTCGGTAACGAGATTGAACTAGGTATTGAGATACCAACGATCGAATCTCGGGCAAGTAACATACCGATGACAAAGGGAACAACGTATGTTGTTATGCGGTTTGACCGATAAAAGATCTTCGTAAAATATGTAGGAGCCAATATGAGCATCCAGGTTCTGCTATTGGTTATTGACCGGAGACATGTCTCGGTCATGTCTACATAGTTCTCGAACCCGTAGGGTCGCACGCTTAAAGTTCGATGGCGGTTATATTATGAGTTTATGTGTTTTGATGTACCGAAGGTAGTTCGGAGTCCCGAATGTGATCACGGACATGACGAGGAGTCTCGAAATGATCGAGACATGAAGATTGATATATTGAACGACTATATTCGAACACCGGAATGGTTCCGGGGGTTATCGGATATATACCGGAGTACCGGGGGGTTACCGGACCCCCCCCCCCGGAGGTTAATGGGCCTCACGGGCCCAATTGGTGGAAGAGGAGAGGCGGCCAAGGGGCAGCCGCGCGCCCCTCCCCTCCCAAGTCCGAATTGGACTAGGAAGGGGGGCGGCGCCCCCTCCACCTTTCCTTTCTCCCTCTTTCTCCTTCCCTCTCCTCTCCTACTCTAACATGGAAAGGGGGAGTCCTACTCCTAGGACTCCTCATGGGGCGCACCAAGGGTGGCCGACCCCCTCCCCCTCCTCTCCTCCTTTATATACGGGGAGGGAGGCACCCCCTAGAGACAACAATTAATCTCTTGGATCTTTTAG
The DNA here is from genome assembly GCF_018294505.1 of Triticum aestivum. NCBI lineage: Eukaryota > Viridiplantae > Streptophyta > Magnoliopsida > Poales > Poaceae > Triticum > Triticum aestivum. The sequence goes on along the minus strand of NC_057797.1, from coordinate 173,884,141 downwards.
CCGTGTGCGGTGCCCCCCTCCACCATAATCCACCTCGGTCATATTGTAGCGGTGCTTAGGCAAAGCCCTGCGTCAGTGGAACATCATCATCGTCACCACGCCATCGTGCTGACGGAACTCTCCCTCAAAGCTCGGCTGGATCGGAGTTCGAGGGACGTCATCGAGTTGAACGTGTGCAGAATTCGGAGGTGCCGTGCGTTCGGTGCTTGATCGGTCGGATCGTGAAGACGTACGACTACATCAACCGCGTTGTGCTAACGCTTCCGCTTTCGGTCTACAAGGGTACGTAGACACACTCTCCCCTCTCGTTGCTATGCATCACCATGATCTTGCGTGTGCGTAGGAATTTTTTGAAATTACTATGTTCCCCAACAAGTTGCACATCGATTACTAAACAATTGCACCAAACAGGGAGTCAGTTGCACACAAAAAAGTTCATCGAAACACACCCATTCGAGATCTAGTTTTGAACACCACGTCTTCATGGTTCCAACAGTGAAAACGAATCTTAATTCCCACGCGTGGTTTATAAGTTATGACTTTTGGAAAATTTTGAAATACATATTAAATGCGTTCACACCTGTTCATATGTGCTTTTGTATTTTCTTCCCAATTGCACGCTACTTTGCACTCTAATATGAATTAGTTTTCCTTGCATGTGAATTAGGAAGACAAATTATTTCCTTTTATGGATTAGAGACCAAATACTTCCTTTTTGGTCGGCCGCTCCGGACCGCTAGGGAGCAACCGAATGCTCCTTGGACGCGTCCAAAAGGAAATACTAGCTAAATTAAATAACAAAGTATTAGGTGAAAACCAACAAGAAGAGAAAATATGAAGGACGATGCTACATGTTGTCCGGCTGAAAACTGGACAAGATGAGCCGCCTCGTCCACCGTTTAGTCAATGCATCGTCAGCGGGAGGATTCCCTCAGCACCGCAACGCCTGCCTTGTCTTCTTCTCGAGTGCTTCCCAACACGAGTCATGCTACGCTCGGGACTTTGCAACATGACTCATGTAGCAAACCGGTGGGTTAGTTCATAACATGAGTCATGTTGCTCTCGACAGTTTGCAACATGACCCATGTTGCAAACCGGATCACTAAGGTTCCAGCCATCACACTAGCCTCTTTGCAACAAGGCACATGTTGTGAAGCCCGCCAACTTAAAGGATGCTACCTCAGCGACCTTCCCTTATCGCAGCACTAGCCAGGCATGACACCAAACCATGGTGGCGGCAACCTTGCGTCACCGCCGGCAGTCCTCGCAATAGCCTCAGCTGCCTCTGATCCGTACATCGCTCGCAACAGCCGCCGACCTAGCAGGGACATCCGGCTTGGTGTTGGGATGGTTGCCAGATGCAAGATTGACGGATTCGGGGGATGACACGTACACGATGAAGATGATGTGTGCCAGAGGATAGGGTTGTTTGTAAACAGTTGGTGGGATACGTGCCTATGTGTAGGGGATGTTGTTCAAGCCAGTGCAATGCACATGCGTCGCACGATCAAAACAAATTGGAGAGATTCGGAGGCGGTCGATGGAGCACCACGTCCAGTCGTTTGATTACAATAATTTCCCAAACATGAAAGAGAAAGATTAAGATGGCCCCAACTGTTTTTTACCCTAAAACCATAGAACAATTTTTCTACAGTAATTTTCATTTATATATTAAAATATTTACAAAGGGTACAAATAAACACCTCTCAACCAATGCCAGTTCTAGAAATTAGCATCTAATGAATGTTACAAGTGTTGCTCAACCCAACTACTAATTTGGAGTGCTTTTGCTTGCCTAGCTCTGATCTGCGTGGACCAAAGGCCCTCTTTTAAGTAGTACATCTAGCCCTGGAGGTGAGGGGCAGCCGATCTGAAAATTTTATCATTACGAATGGACCATATAACTCCAGCGGCCCATGATAATAATGTCCAAATCTATGTCTTTGGGGAGCTGATTCATGGCTAGCTGGATGTCATCAAATACTGAAATTCCTCTCAACTTAGAAGGCATGATGTGCTCCCAATAGTGAAGAGCAGATGTATAATTCTAAAAAAGATGGAACAAGGTCTCCTCGGTGTTATCTATGCAAAATGCATAATCATATTTATCCAGATACATTGTTTTACGTTGCAGAAGGTTCCTGGTGTTGACCCGGACATGGAGCATAAGCCAAAAGAAAATCTTATATCTAAGTCTGCATGAGGTCTTCCAGATATCCTTGAAAATTGTTGGTGTTGTGTTGTTTCCTACCATGGACTTGTACATCACCATAGAAGAATATGGTCTGTTGTCCCTCCGTAGAGACCAAATATCCTTAGCCTCGTTTTTTGTACTCTCTGCTAGTCGTGTCTGTAGTGTTGTGTGTTGCTGGTAAGCCTGGAGAGAAAGAGGTATATGGAAGAGGCTTTCAAACTCATGTGCATCAAGTGCATGCTGAAGAGAGATCTCTTTGTTGATTAAAAAGGAGTACAATTCAGGAAATTTAGTGCTCAGAGTTTGATCCCACCAGGTATCAGACCAAAAGTGAATAGTATTACCAGAGCCAACAATGCAGGTAGCATACCACCATGGTCTTTGGGTTTACATGCAGTGTCCCAGGCAATCAAAGCAGCACCCCTCTCCTAAGTACCATATTTTCTCCAGAAGCAGTTATTCAGATAAATTTTTAGTTGCTTTACCACAGATGTAGGTAACATGAGGGTGTGCATGAAGAAATTGGTAGGCTGGAGAAAACATATTTGATTAAAGTGAGTTTGTCTCCACTGGATAGCAAAATGGAGCATCCCAGAAGTCTGTTTTCAACTTTTCTAAGTAAGGGACAAAATCTTCAACTCTGGGCTTTGTGATGCTCAAGGGGAGGCCAAGATCGATATGTGGGAGGGTACCAATCCGACAACCAAAGAGTGCAGATAGCTCCCGCATCTTGTGATCTGAAGTATTGACTGCAATCATAGTGGATTTGGCATAGTTTACTTTCAGTCTGGTATATGCAACATAATGAAGGAGGAGATTCTTAATGTTGTTCAATTGTGTAGCGTCAGCTTGAACTACCAACGTAGTGTCATCTGGACTGGTATTGTGCTGTAATTGTGGAACCACAGGAGCATTATGCATTGCCTCATTAAGCATGGTTTGCAGGAGGTCAGCAGCCAAGACAAAAATTAATGGTGAAAGTGGGTCTCCCTGTCTAACTCCTTTTTTTTGCATAGAAACTGTTTCCCAGATAACCCATTAAGCAGAATAGAGGAATATCATGTGCTGTAGATCATTCTGATACAATGAATCCCATTCTCTCCAAAACCTCTTGCTTGTAAAATCTCAACAAGTGTATCATTATTAAGCATGTCAAATGCCTTTTCAAAGTCTAGTTTAAGCAACACAACTTCTTGATTTGATTGATGACACTAATGGATATACTCATAAGACCAAGCAAGACAATCTTGGATGCATCTGTTATTCAGAAACCATATTGATTTTTGTGGACCAGAGTAAGAATGAATTTCTGAAGTCTGTTTGCCAAGAGCTTAGTGATGATTTTCAGGGTATAGTTCAGAAGAGAGACGGGTCTGAAATCTCCAGGGCATGCAACAAAGTCCTTCTTTGGAATGAGAGTAATAAAATAGTAGTTGATGCTCTGGAGATTGACAGTGCCCTTGTGGAAGTCTTCGATCAATCTGTAAAAATCAGGTGCAATAATATCCCAACATGATTTGAGAAAGGCAGCATTGAACCCATCTGGTACAGAGGACTTGTCGGCAGGCATCTCCAAGACAACCTTATCTTTTTCCTCCTTAGCAAATAGACTTCAAGCTCCAAAAGTCCATTATGGCGTTCCAGTAGGTCATACAGGTGCAAAGGGAATTCTTTGACTGATGATGTCCCCATTCACTGTTTGAAGGCTCTAAAAAGGACTGCTACTTTTTTTGGTGCTCATGATGTTTTATACCATTTTCATCCATCGACATAGCAATTTGGTTATTTCTGAACTTGAGGGTGGCTTTGGCCCTTGAAATATTTGGTATTAGCTTATCCCATCTGGATCATCTTTATAGTAGCTCTTTGTTTCTAGTAAATTCTCTGTTGTTTAAAAGATTGTTCAGATGCCATTGAGTTCTTCATTCGATAAGTCTCTGAATTCCTCTAGGGTGTCATAGCAAAGGATCATGAAATTGGTGTAATTAATATTCTGCCTGAGATCTGATAGTGTTCTAGCCCAATTCTTGAGATGTTTTCTGAGTCTTTTAAATTTTGCAGCAATGGGTTTAGCACTATCCACTTCATTGATCTGTTGCTCCCAAATTTTCTTGACCACCTCCCTGAACTGATTGTGTTGTACCCAAAAAATTTCAAATCTAAAAATGTTGGCTCTAGGGATATTGCACTAGTGCATCGATGTGCTATACAAACGGTTTTACCCCCTTTTGGGTACAGAGTTTTAAACCATCGCCTTACTTGTGTGCGCGATAAGGAGGGTCCATCCCACATGACCCAGAAATCGTCGGCGTTAGGGAGCGATGATGCAGATGCTCTACCATATATAATCATATACGATGCAGGAACATATCACACACATTATAGTCTGGCACACATGTGGGATTGGGGATCAATCGCCCACGTCTCTCGTGAGTCAAATGTTTCTAATTGCGCAGGGAAACCAAATGGTGTTTGACATTCGACCGTTTGTGAAATATTACCTAAGGCACATGTGCCATCATAGAAATTGTGCGTGATATGTGGCCCATCGCACACGAGTGTTCTATGGCAAGCGTCTGTCACGCATGACATCATCGCACACGTTTCCTGAAAAAATTATGAGTGAGATTGCATTTTGCATTGGGCACGGGTTCCTCGAAGGTCACGCATGCGATAATGTGCTATCACAAACGGTTGAGGAGCCCCTACGCACACGTAGAAGTGCCACAAATCGCCTGTGATTTATTGTGTATCACCGACGGTTCAATTTATCATGTCTGCTTTTCCTATAGATCACAGGGGCTGCGGTATGAGTGACGTGTGCTTGGCCTCTCTCGCTTCCTCCCCCTACCATTGTTTAGAACCCTTGCTATCTTATACAAAATCAAACTATGACCAACCTTCTTACCAGCTAACATATTCCTACAACTACAAAGAATATTAATCAAACTATATGTTTTGCAACAATAGCAAACATTCTTGTGTGAAAATAAATAGGCACAAAAGCACACACCATCTCATGAATTTCATGTTTCAAAATTCAGGTCAAAAAGATGATACACGAGTGTGATAATTATGTCACATGATTGACCTTAAATACAATGTGATAATTATATCACATAAATAAAATAGTACCCTTACATATAATTGCTCACTAATATTATAACACCAAAATAGATGGGCGCAGCAACACGCGCATTCAATGATCTAGTAGGGACATTATGAGAAGCCTGACTGATGCTCTTAGCCCAAGGACAAACACACGACCTATTTGGTTGGCTTGCTCAAAAAACTGTCCGACTAAGGCAACATTACCGGGTGTTGGATTTTGGAGGGTTAACATTGAGATTGCTGCCTGGCTAAGAGCATCTCCAATAGCAGCCCTATTTTCGGGCATGAGGTGTTTTGGGAGCACGATGAGGTAAAAAATGGCCTCCAACAACTAGCCAATCGCAAAAGAATTGCAAAAGGAAAAAATTTGGCAGCGCTTAAATACACCGCGGAGTGTTGCAAATATACATAACTTCGGCTGCTGCCCCAAAAGAAAACGACACATAGTCATGACCCAGCAGTCGTCTTCCACACACGCAGCCGCACACCCGCGCCACTCCCACCTTCAGATATGCGGCTATCACACCCCGCCATCGCCGGATCCACTTGTCGCACCCCACCCGTTGGCTGTCGGACCGATGAATCGCCCTGCGACTGCCCCCTTTTCGCCGAAATCTGCCATGCCACCGCCCCCTTTTTTTTGCCAAAGTTTGCCACGCCGCCGCCGCACCGGTGTTGCCTCTCCTCCTCGGCGCTGCTGCCTCCTCGCCATGCCGCCGAAGGCAAGGGCAAGAGGGGATTCAAGAGGGTGCGGCTCAGGCTGTCCGGCAACTACGGCGTCGAGTTCCAGCACGACGGCCGGAGGTACTGGCTCAACACGTTGCCGACTACCAACCATGCCCTCGCGCGATTCCAGAATTCGTGGCCCGAGCTTCATTCATTGATTTATTCGGGTGCATTCCTTTCGCACCCGGGTTATGAAATTCCGTACTCATTAAGTGTTGGCCCCCTTCATCGCCAGATTTAGTCGCCTCGTGGAGGCTTGGCCTCACGTGCTCGAGGCTCAATTTCCTGAAGATTGAGTCTCGGGCGAATGCCGAACTTGTCGGGTTGTCGATGATAATCGAGTCAAGTCCGATCAAGTCGGCTACCCGCATTGTTGTCGAGGAGTAGGACAACATTAGAGAGAGCGGTGAGGAGCGATGACAGCTTTTGCTAGGGTACATCTGGAGTATGTGCAGGTTGAGATGGAGTTCTACTGGAAGACGGACGTTGCGCAGTCGAAGTGCAAGAACGACACCGAGGCAGGGCCTTCGTCGTCACAGAGGAAGAAAAAGAAGAATGCATGAGCCTTGAGTGTGTTCAACGTCGATTCTGACGGCAAGAGTGATGGGTTCGATGATATTGAATGGGATAAACTATAGTGTTTATAGTTTGCTTGTCGTAGTTTAAGTTGGTAGTTTAATTTTGCATGTCGTATTTAAACTATGTTTATAGTTTGCATGTTTAAATTTCGGTCGAACTACGTATGAAATATGGTCGAAGTAGCTCGAATGTTAGTTCAAACAAATTTGGTTTTATTTATCTAGATGCCCTATTTTAAGACAACTGTTGGAAACGTTGCCTTGTCATGCGAAAAAAACTGTTTTCGTGCCCGAATATTTCTACAACACCCCGTTTCCGTGCGTGCAACTATTGGAGATGAACTGTGGAGTAGCTGTCGGGCGTTGGATTTGGAAGACTGAGGCTGAGATTGCTGGCAAGCCAAGAGCTGCGTGTCAGACCTTCATCCAAACAGGCCCTTATGAATTAGGACTATGCTTAGCATTAGTCATTAGTAAGACTAGTACTGACAGATAAAGTGAATTGATCGCTAGTGCACACCATGTTCCTGGCAGCATCCTGTCTGAATCCTAATCCACTGATGCGCTCAATGATTGTGTCTCAGATGATTATTTTAGAGTTAATTACACTTTTGATACATAAACTGGCATTCGACGTACAGATTCATACAGACTTGAAAAATGACACAAATCAATCCTACAACTTGCGTTTCAGGTGCACTTCAGTACATTTTCCGTTAACTCGCCGTTAAACACAGCATGCCAGCTGGCCCATGTTCCGACCTACGTGTGGGTTCCATAAGTCAGTTGCCAGGTAAGAAACTGATACAAATCTGCAACCAAGGGCGACAAGTCGCACAAACCATTTGCTAGCCACTACATCACCTGGTAGCTTGTGTTAATTGTAGAGTTCGATTCTATTTATACATTTTTGAGAATAATAATTGATTTGACGTCAAAATACGCGTTGCACAGAGGTTTGGACAAGGCTTTTCTCGTTATTTTTTGTTCTATTAAAAAGTCATATTGTTTAACATAATAATTGATTAAAAGCCAAAATACGTGCCGCAGAGGGGGTTTGAAATAAGGTTTTTTTCTTCTTCTTGATTTTGGTTTTTTTGTGAAGGGACCCAAAAAGTGTTATCCAATGCTAAAAGAATCCACTTTTCGCATATGAGTTGTTATGGTTCACGCCTTATCACTTGGACAAAAGTTGTTATACGAAAACATGTGCATATGAGCATCTGACCATTTGAATTCTAGTTTTTTTTAACGATGTCAAAAGCATTCACGGCTCACGGAAATATCAGATAGCCGGCTGACCGGGAAAAACAGTGATGAGAGACCCACTCATACAATAAATCCTATGCAACATACATTTTAGATTCGAATCAGTTTTCCTGATAAAAAAATACAAATAACTATATATCTCTAACATTAAGAAGAAGTAACAGGTTGCAATGGCTAGTGTCTGATGCATGCAACACAACGTCTTGAGTTTGAATCCTAAAAACATTATCACTTACATCTTTTAAATCAAGCGAAAAGATACCGACATTGAGAAGAAAACAAAACTTGTTCAAACGCCAGCACATAAACATATAAATAATATCTATCTCTAACATAAACATATAAGAATAGGTGGTGTAGTGGAGGAGCGCGCGTATGGAACACCTCTCCTTTCTTCACACCAACTCATACTAGTGGGAGAATAGCTCACCTTATAAGTTGATGTACACCTCTCTCAACTAGCTATGTGGGGACTAAACTTCCCGCCACTCAATTGACAGTATGGGCCCTTAGGAATTTTCTGAAATTGTTAAATGGGTCTATAGCCCAACTAATATTCAGCAACATGCAGCTCATGTGTTGTGTTTAACGGAGAGTTAACGAAAATGTATTGAAACGTACTCGGAATGCAAGTTATATGGTCGATTTGTGTCATTTTCAAGTTTATGTATGAATTTGTACATCGAGTCCAAGTTTATGTATCAAAAGTGTAATTAACTCATTATTTTACATCTTGAGAAATGTCCCCAATTGTTACTCCCCAAGGCATGTCAGTAAAAACCATAAGAGAGTGCTCACTTGATTGATTAAACTAAGCACAAATCCCCAAACCAGACCAAGATCCACTGAGAAGAGTATGGCACACAAAAAAGAGAGCAAAACAGTAGTACGTAATAAACAACACAGGATCCAGATGACCAGAGATGTCTCCACGACTGCTCGCACTCATACGGCGACAAACGGAAGCTCACAACTCACAGGGCGCCATCCATCCATCCTCGGCCGGCAAACCTCCGGACTACAGCAGGTTCAATCCGGCAGCGGCCACGGACAGCACGGACGCGGCGACCGTCACGGCGAACGAGCTGCTGACGGCCGGCGCGGCGTTGGGGTGCGGCGAGGGCGCGGCGCCGGCGCGGCCGGCCGAGCCGCCGCCCGCGGCTCCCGGGGCGGGCGCCATGGCGGGGGCGGTGGAAGGGGCAGCGGAGGAGAGCACGCGGACGTCCACCTTCTGACCTATGGCGCAGTGGCCCGGGAAGCCGCAGAGGAAGTAGTGGTGGCCGGTGGTGTTGAGGACGACGGAGTCCTTGCCCGTGGCCCAGGTGGCCGTCGGCTTGGTCACGTTGCAGTTCTTGTAGTCCGCCTTGCTCACCGCGATCACGTTGTGGAACTGCTTGTTGTACGTGAACACTGCGGCAAATTTTCCAGCCAAAGCACAAGTTAATCATCACAGGAGCAAATTAATTTGACATAACCATGATAATGGAAACGACAATCATCCGCACCGGCTATTTACTCGATCGAAATCGGCATGTTGTTAATTAGACTGTTCAGGCCATGCATCTGATAAAATTAATGCCCTAGGGCATGAACATTCTCATGGGAGAATTTCTGTTTTTTTGGTTGTTGAGGAACAACATGAGAACATTCTCATATCAGAAAGTATCCTACCAACCCACTCACTAGTCACTAACAATCAGCTCCCCACCGCCCACCTATGTGCAATTCTGCATCCATTCGAGCAGGCTACAAATCACTCTCATTACAACAGCCCCCTGACTAATTTTCTAAAAGATATGCATCTTGGTTTACCAAACACAGATCAGATGCGCCACGCGTACCTCTCATAAAGATATTCGATCTAGGGCTAAGTTAAACATGCTAAAACCCACAGCAAGTATAACTCGAGCGGCATCTCCTCCAGTGGAACAAATAATATGATCACCATGCTCGCAAACTTTACAGCTCATGATCACACCTCAACCAGGAATCCACTTATCCAGATTGCAAACACCATAGTTTGGCCGGCAACCTATCATACATTACACAGTGGTAATCATAGACCCTCTTCCTGGATGGGCCATAGCTATACAAATTTTGTGGTTCTGTGATCATTACGAGTGCTCTCTAAAGATGGCATACATGTGTCATTCCTTTCGGCCCACCGAGAGCTACCAACCAACCAGCCAGCAATGAGAGCGCATGCATCAAGGTGAGTTGGCAACAGCAACAGGTTCCCAGCATAATTTGACAAGTTGCAAAAGGGGTTCCAGGCAGATCGGGAGGGGAACAAGAACAGCTTGGAGTCGAGGGGGATGATGGTCCACCGAGGAAGTGCATGCCCCATTGGTGAATGGGTGATGAGGAGTGGAACAAGGAACAATCAGAGGATGATAGTGTGTGTTGATGTGCACCATCTTTGATTCTTGATGTTGGGCAAAAAGTTTGCCTGGTGGGTACATCGCACTAGACTAGACGAATTTTCACCCTCCTAAATATGGTAATTTAATTGTGTGCAGAAACAAAAATTGATAAACTTTTTAGAATCTATATCCAGGAGGGTGACCTTGTAACAGGCAACCACCGAGTGGGAATCAGCAGTTGCCTTGCCCCACGAGACAGTGACACCAGGAACACACACGTGAGCTTACTCAGGCAGGGGCTTTAAATAGCTTTCAAGATTGTAAGTTGCATGATTCGATTCTGGCAAATCGTACCTGGTGTGACATTTCAAAGGTAAAGCGAATGCGCAATTTAGTCAAGCTTCTAGTTTTTGCTGCATCTAGGTGAAAGCGTCAAGAATTTAAAGTGTTGTGAAATTGTTGGTAATCATGGTACACGGCTGCTTTTTGAATGAATTATTGCACATGTGCGATCAAACAGTAGTGCAGTTTTTGTGTGTACCAAGTGTAATAATAATTTATTTTGCTCCATGGCACATGATGAATTCAAGAGGTTTTGGTCACTGAATGCAAAAGGAAAACGAATGGCTTGGAAAGGCAGCGCACTAGACTTTCTGTTGGCCTGTGGAAATAGCAAACGAAGGCAAGAAAACCTATCTTACGCAACAAAGCAAACGGAGCCTTTAGGGCTGAAAACAAGCATTAAAGCACGCCTTGTTTCACGCTTTAGCATTAGCAAAACCGATCCTCACTTTCCAGACACGAAAGAAGACAATGATGTGTGTGTGCCTATTAGTAGTAGCACGAGTATGTTCTTTTGGAAATCGGAAATTATCTTCTGTTTTTTTGCTCGGAGAAGAAAAGAGCCCCTCTCTCGAGTGCGCGCACGCAGACATCAGGTAGCCGGTCACGCTTCTTGGCTGAAAACAAGCAGGCAAACAAAGGGCAGCAGCAGTTTGTTCCGGCCAAAGTTCCCTCCCTGGGATTTAGTACGGCCGGCCACAGGCAAGCTGCCAATGCCAAGACACGCCACCACACGGTGCTCGATGTAGAGTACACCAGATTACTGGTACTGCTCCGTCCGTCCGTCTAGGCGAACAGAGAAAACCAGAAGGGCGGGGCAGGAGGACGAGCCCGACATGGCGGGAAAGCTGGCGGAGCGCCCGGACGTACGACGGCCGGGTTCTTCAGGAAGAAGGCAGACGGAAAAGCCACGGCGACTTGGGACCCCACAACCATGGGGCCATCCTTCTTTTTTTTTGGAGCTTCCATGGGTCCATCCTTGCGGGGTCAGGTTAGGTTGGTGCTCGGTCAGGCTGGGCGGTAGTTGGTCTTCTCTTGTGTCGTGCAACGCCCTATGCGTGTGTGAGTGAGGTGAGGCCCATCGGGGTGCCGTCCTCTCCGCCGGGCGGATGCAGTTGCGGCCTTGCAGTACCAGACGCGTCCGGCGTCCCCCACCACGACTGCGCACCGGCCCGGCCACGTTGCGAAAAGCGCCGAAACAGCCAGGCCAGGGACCCTGCCTGCGCGGACCACTACGGGGGCAAAGGTCCGAGTCACGCTGTGGGGGAATATCTCAGTCTTTGCAGTGCAGGAACCGAGTGCTCGCTAGCCCTGTCGACACAGCTTCTCCCGCCAGAGTTATGCACTGTGCACCACAGCAGCCTCAGCTAGATCTGTGGCATGCGTCTGTGGTCTGGTTCTCTCTTACTCTCTCAATTATCATGTACTCCCTCCGTTCACAAATGTGTAATACAGTATGTTCAACTTCTTTCTCAGTCGGATGTATATAGGCACGTTTTAGGGCCTATTCGGAGTCTCACCACTCCAAAACTCCACTCCCGGAGCGGGTGTAGCTTCAGCTGAAAATAAAGGAGCGGCGAAACACCCCCTCCGTAGATCCTCGTATTTCTCTCGGAGCTGGCGGACTACTAAACAGGACCTTAGTGTGCTTGTTCACTCATTTTAGTCCGTATATGGTTCATATTAACATATTCAAAACATATTATTTTTTTGAACGGAGGGAGTAGTTTGTACTCACCTACTCCGTAGTAGGACTGCGATATCTGCTCACACCACAAGTCATGCTTGCACTCGATAAAGTCGGGCTTACACGGTACACACGACACACCCAACCCATGCAGCGTGTACCACCGAGCAGTGAATTAATGAAAGCTTTGACTGGAGTCACGTCGTGCGCGGCGTTCGCGCCGCGCCGAATCACACCGACCACGGGGAGCGCACGGCCGCCAAACTAGAGTGGATAGCACCGCCGGCCGTGAAGCCAGCTGCACGCCATGCGCCTATCCCAAGGTCGCGTTGTGTGCATACGTCAGGCGGTGCGCTGGGTGCTCTCGCGCGGCAACAGGTTGCGGCGAAAGCCAAGAGGTTTGGGATGGATAACGATTGACGTCGCGCGTCCAACGCCTTCTATGCCGCACAAGGAGCGAGAGCGAGCGGTGCCGACTTACTGCCGAGTGCTCTACTTCTCGGACTAGTGGCCGTGTCGTCGTGTCTCTCTCCGCCGGCGAGCTCTGTTAAATAATCCTACTGCAGTTCAGAAGTGGGAGTCGGGCCCGCTTCCACCTTCTAAAACGAGTGGTGGACTGGTGGCTGGCAGGGTCTAGTAGATTGACTGGACAGTGCAAAATGCTATGTGGCTCTCGCTTGTGTGAGCTTCTGCAAACTTATCGTATGCGCGTGCACCCCCGAATGATAAATTTAACCTAAGCGCAGGTGAAGATACTATCTAAGAAGTTCTGAGCAGCACAGAGCCCGAGAGCCGTTTATGGACAGAGCTCCGGGCACGAGGGTTTGGGAACGATCCTAGTCCTCGAAGAAGAGCAAAAAGCCACGTGCTCAATCTTCCGGTTTCACCAACATACTAGTTCTTGTTTGTTTTTACACCGGCTGAGATTCTTCTTCTTTTCCTTATACCAAGGAATTTGGAAGAAAAATCGCAGCCATGTTAGAACGAGGGGAGCAGGTTTCACCAACATAGTTCTTGTTTGTTTTTTACACCGGCTGAGATTCTTCTTTTCCTTCTGCCAAGGAATTTGGAAGAAAATTCACAGCGATGTTAGAAACTTAGAACGAGGGGAGCAGAGCGCGCGAGCGTGACGTAGAGAGGTGCGAGGGAGGGGCTGGAGGCGTACCAAGGGTGTCGCCGAGGCTGAACTTCTTGGAGGCGGCCCAGGCGCCGTAGTCGGGGCTGCCCATGATGGTCCACCCGAGCTTGTCGCCCACCTCGTACACGGCCGCCGACGCCATCCCGGCCCACATCGCCGCCGCCACCAGCGCCGCCAAGGCCACGGCCGAACCTCTCCTCAGCGCGGCCATGGCTACCACCGAGGTTGACACACCAGCTGCGGAAAGGAGAAACTCCGGCTACTTCCTTGCTCTGTTCGTGCTCACTCAGTGGACTGGAGAGTGGAGTGTAGGCAGAGGGTGGCGGTACTGTCCGGTTGGTTAAATAACCCGACATGCTCCGAGAGCCTTTCTGGCCCGGCCCGCAGCCCCGGAATTCCAGAAATGTCCCCGGCGGCTAACGTTCGGTGAGGCGGTTTTAACGGGTGCCCGATGGTAATCTCTCTCGCGCGTTTTTGCAACCACCGGCCCGGCCATCGCTCGGCCAGCGCCGCACCGGCCGGTCACCGCTCATGGCTCGCGCGTCGCAACTACGCTGCGGGTGCTGCCCGGCCAGCCGCTGCATGCTTTTTTTTAAGTGTAAAGCAAAGCTTTATAGATTAACGGTGTCCCAGCTTGTCAGCAGAGACACAAACAGCCACTCGGGGCGGTGGTCCAGCTAAAATTGAAATTTAGAGAACATAAATGGCCTATCGAAGCTAGCTCATGAGCTACTGAGAGGGTGCTTGGATACAAGGGATTATTTTTAGTCTGACTAAAAATAGTCTCTTTTAGAGGCTAAAGTTCCAAGCACCCCTGACTTGACTAAAGAGAGACTAGGACTAGTCTTGAGGCTAAAAATTTTTAGTCATAGAAAACCTACTAAAATATGTATTAGCCCTCTCTCTCTTTATTTAATTCCTCCCCTTTAACACATGCGAGTTCTGGATTGGAGGGTTTGGAGGATAATAAATGCTCAATAACTTGATTTTAGTCTCTTTAGTATTTGGATCCAAGCATGGATGAGGCTAGCAAGTTTTAGTCACACTATTTTTAATCATGGGACTAAAACGTATCCAAGCACCCTCTGAATTGGCCTCACGTCTACAATGATGCACTCTTTGACTAGAGAACCACAGTTTGAGCTGTAGCTTGAGGTCTTCAATGACGGTGGCGTATGGAGATGAGTCCACCTTCCGAGGATCAAGCGCTTCCGCCAGCAACTGACAGTCTGTTTCAAAAACGACTCTAATGGCTCCAAGGCATGTTGCTACGTCGATCGCTGCTGCCATAGCGTTGACCTCCGCACCAAAGGCATCTGAAATATTTTCCCCTCGCCCTGCATGCGCGCCTATAAGATCTCCAGCAGCGTCTCGGACCACGACACCCCATCCTCCGTAGGATTCCCCCGGAAAAAAGGATCCATCTATGTTGATCTTCAGAACATCTTCCTCCGGCGGCTGCCATTTTGTTCTAGTTGGTTGCTTTCCTTTATTAGAGAAGTACTGAAGATACTCCATAACTCGGCTTTGTGCGCGCCGCACAATTTCTGGGGCAGCCACAACCAGCTCTCCCTCCCTCAGTTTATTTCTATTATTCCACCATAGCCACCAGAATGTAACAATCCAGCCGCTGCATGCTTGATGCTCTGTAATAGTTGAAAAAAATGTACGAGCAAGGGACGTTTGCCGGTTCTCGTGCACATGGGGCATGGAGGAAGCGTGGGAGGCCGAAACACGTGCTTTTTCGTGCGAGTTTTCCTTTTTTTTAATAACTTCCGATCTACTCCCTCCGTTTCAAATTACTCGTCACAGAAATTGATGTATCTAGAACTAAAATACATCTTGTTATATCCATACTGCGACAAGTAATTCGAAACGAAGAAAGTATTCATCAACTGTCAAGATAGTATAAAGAACACCAGAAATAAAAAATACATTTAGGTCCGTCGACAACTTAGCGACGACTACTTGCACTGGAGCGAGCCGAAGGCGCGCTGCCGTCTTCGCCCCTCCCTCATTGAAGCCGGGCAAATCTTGTTGTAGTAGACAGTCGGAAAGTCGTCGTGCTAAGACCCCATAGGACCAGCTCACCAGAACAACATCCGCCGTCGATGAAGAGAAGCGTAGATCAGAAGGAACCAATCTGTAGACACACGAGCATAGACGAACGAAGACAAGATCCATATGAATCCACCGAAGACAAACGCCGACCGAATCCCGTGAGATTCGCCGGACACAAACCTCCACACGCCCTCCAACGATGCTAGAAACACCATCGGAACGGGGACAAGGCGGGAAGAATCTTATTCCATCTACAGAGAGCCGCCACCGCCGCCTCACCTCTCCGAGCAGGACACAAACCCTAACAAAACTCAAAAAAAGTATGAAAAAATGGAGCCCTCCCGCCGGCAAGGGTCGGGATCCACCATGCCTCCATGGCTATAAGACCATAGAAGACGAGGTAGATCGGCGGCGGCACCGGCGGGAGGCACAAGAAACCCTAGCCAAGGGGTCATATTTTCTTCCCGTGGAAGAAAGTAAACTTCCGTACGAGTTTTCCTCTTGTCTCTGGCGGCTGGAATCCTAGCCGCCACTAGGAGAGGCCGGTCTTCCAACGACATCCTCTGACGGCTCCCCTTCTCTGGCGATCTTGGTCGTCGATGGTGAGGGGGGTCGCCGGATCCACTCGTGTGGATTGTTTTTACTCCCTCGTAGTCTAAGTTTTTAGGTTGTTCATCGTTTTTGCTCTTCGGCGGCGACGATGACGGTGCCGAATAAAGATTCGTCAAATCATTCCTTGGCGAGGCCATTGGTCCTATGGTTGGGGATGAATTTAGAAACTAGTCTATCCAAGCAAGGATGGCGTGGCGGCGGCATCCTTGTGGTGGACCTGTGTCCTCATGCTCCGCCGTTGCGACGGTGTTTGCTCCAGCATCGGCGCGGAGCTTTGGAGGTAGTCAAGGAGCGGATGCAGATTGTGGTCCGCATCGACGACATCATGAAGACGGAACATGTGTTGGGCTCGTGGTTCGTGGATGGCAGGTATGGTTTCCTCCTTCGGCGTCTTAGTCGTGGTGGGGTGCCAGATCTAGATTTTGATGACGTGTCCGGCGTGTTGCCCCAGTCTGATTCGTTCAACGGTAAGGGCTTCACTTTTGATGAGCCACCTTGGAGGTCCGTAAAGCTGCATATCAACGATGGAGCCGTGTCGCGCTCGGGTGAAGAGGTGATTCATCATTCTTTTCTTCGATGGCTACTATGGTGGTGTCGGAGGCAGATGACGTGTGCTGTTGTCAAGCTCAGAGATGTTCTGCTATTTTTTTTCAGTTTTGTCATATCGGTCTTTATGTACTTTGTTCTTTATGATATGAATGTGACACTTATACCATGCACAAAAAGGAAGCGTGGGAGGCCCTTTGCCGTGGCCGTTCGTCCGTAAACAGCGCACACGCTTCGGAAAAAAATTAGATGGTGTACAAAGGCATCTCAAATGGCAATCCATAAATTTTCTCCCGTTCACGGACAAGGAAGACCAGTCTGTAGACATAGATACGAGAGACCGCCATCCAACATTTCCCGCATATATTTCAACCCACATTTGAACTAACCGAATGAAATTCGTGCAAACCAGCCTATATTCAACAAAGTTTGGATAGAAAATAGTACAAATCATCCATATGAAGCATACAAATGAAGTCTAGTACAACAATGTCTCAAATTCGACTATATTAACCAGATGTCCATTAAGTTTTTCATCAACTGTTCAAGCCCTCCCACACATACTCCCCCTTCAGCTTCATCCAACAGTGTGTGTACATAAATGGTCGTCCTTCTGTCCTGTGATACACCATGGCAGCGCGTGCAGAGTACATAATGTGTAAACCAACAATGAGTGAATAAATCAATCCATAAGATGAGCAAGACGAAGCAAGATATACGATATCGTCATCTGTAGCGTGCAATGGTGAAAGGATCGAGAAGAGATTTTTAGAGGGGGGTGATTAGACCCTCAACAAAGAAATGTAGCAATTTTTAAGTTCTTCAAGTTAAGGTGGAGTTTTAGCACAAGTTTAAACATTCACAATACATTTCAAGTAAGCATGGCAAGAATATATGAGCAATGGAAAATAAAGCATGCAAGTTGCAAGAAAGTAAAGGGATGGGATTGAAGTGTGCAAACACAATTGGAGACACAGAGATTTTTGGCGTGGTTCCGATAGGTGGTGCTATTGTACATCCATGTTGATCGAGACTTCAACCCACGAAGGGTAATGTTTGCGCGAGTCCACGGAGGGCTCCACCCATGAAGGTGTTGGGGAACGTAGCAGAAATTCAAAATTTTCCTACGCGTATCACCAAGATCTATCTATGGAGAGACCAGCAACGAGTAGAAACGAGAGTGCATCTACATACCCTTGTAGATCGCTAAGCGGAAGCGTTCAAGTGAACGGGGTTGATGGAGTCGTACTCGTCGTGATTCAGATCACCGATGATCAAGTGCCGAACGGACGGCACCTCCGCGTTCAACACACGTACAGCCCGGTGACGTCTCCCACGCCTTGATCCAGCAAGGAGAGAGGGAGAGGTTGAGGAAGACTCCATCCAACAGCAGCACAACGGCGTGGTGGTGGTGGAGGAGCGTGGCAATCCCGCAGGGCTTCGCCAAGCACCATGGGAGAAGAGGAGGAGGGAGAGGGGCAGGGCTGCACCAACGAGAGATCAAATCGCGTGTTATGGGCAGCCCCATGCCTCAATATATATAGGGGGGAAGGGGGCTGCGCCCCCTTTAGGGTTTTCCCACCCCCTAGGGGCGGCGGCCAGCCCTAGATGGGTTTTGGGGTGCGGCCAAGAAGGGGGGGAGGAGTCCATCCTCCCCAAGGCACCTCGGAGGTGCCTTCCCCCTTGAGGACTCTTCCCTCTAGGGTTCCCTAGGCGCATGGGCCTCTTGGGGCTGGTGCCCTTGGCCCATGTAGGCCAAGGCGCACCCCCTACAGCCCATGTGGCCCCCCGGGGCAGGTGGCCCCACCCGGTGGACCCCCGGGACCCTTCCGGTGGTCCCGGTACAATACCGATGACCCCGAAACTTGTCCCGATGGCCGAAACAGGACTTCCTATATATAAATCTTTACCTCCGGACCATTTCGGAACTCCTCGTGACGTCCGGGATCTCATCCGGGACTCCGAACAACATTCGGTAACCACATACAAGCTTCCTTTATAACCCTAGCATCATCGAACCTTAAGTGTGTAGACCCTACGGGTTCGGGAGACATGCAGACATGACCGAGACGTTCTCCGGTCAATAACCAACAGCAGGATCTGGATACCCATGTTGGCTCCCACATGTTCCACGATGATCTCATGGATGAACCACGATGTCAAGGACTCAATCGATCCCGTATACAATTCCCTTTGTCTATCGGTATGTTACTTTCCCGAGATTCGATCGTCGGTATCCAATACCTTGTTCAATCTCGTTACCGGCAAGTCACTTTACTCGTTCCGTAACACATCATCCCGTGATCAACTCCTTGGTCACATTGCGCATATGATGATGTCCTACCGAGTGGGCCCAGAGATACCTCTCCGTTTACACGGAGTGACAAATCCCAGTCTCGATCCGCATAAAACAATAGATACTTTCGGAGATACCTGTAGTGCACCTTTATAGTCACCCAGTTACGTTGTGACGTTTGATACACCCAAAGCACTCCTACGGTATCCAGGAGTTACATGATCTCATGGTCAAAGGAAGAGATACTTGACATTGGCAAAGCTCTAGCAAATGAACTACACGATCTTTTGTGCTAGTCTTAGGATTGGGTCTTGTCCATCACATCATTCTCCTAATGATGTGATCCCGTTATCAACGACATCCAATGTCCATAGCCAGGAAACCATGACTATCTGTTGATCACAACGAGCTAGTCAACTAGAGGCTCACTAGGGACATATTGTGGTCTATGTATTCACACGTGTATTACGATTTCCGGATAATACAGTTATAGCATGAATAAAAGACAATTATCATGAACAAGGAAATATAATAATAATACTTTTATTATTGCCTCTAGGGCATATTTCCAACAGTCTCCCACTTGCACTAGAGTCAATAATCTAGTTCACATCGCCATGTGATTAACACTCACAGGTCACATCGCCATGTGACTAATACCCAAGAGTTTACTAGAGTCAGTAGTCTAGTTCACATCACTATGTGATTAACACTCAATGAGTTTTGTGTTTGATCATGTTGCTTGTGAGAGAGGTTTTAGTCAACGGGTCTGAACCTTTCAGATCTGTGTGTGCTTTACAAATCTCTATGTCATCTCCTAGATGCAGCTACCACGCTCTATTTGGAGCTA
Organism: Triticum aestivum; assembly: GCF_018294505.1. Lineage (NCBI taxonomy): Eukaryota > Viridiplantae > Streptophyta > Magnoliopsida > Poales > Poaceae > Triticum > Triticum aestivum. The sequence continues at coordinate 173,864,368 of NC_057797.1, read as the reverse complement.
TTCCAAACAACTGTTCTACTTGGAGCTATTCTAAATTATTGCTCCATTATATGTATCCGGTCTCTCTACTCAGAGCTATCCGGATAGGTGTCAAGCTTGCATCGTCGTAACCTTTACGACGAACTCTTTTACCACCTCCATAATCGAGAAAATTCCTTAGTCCACTAGTTACTAAGGATAACTTTGACCGCTGTCCTGTGATCCATTCATGGATCACTCTTGTACCCCTGGACTGACTCATGGCAAGGCACACTTCAGGTGCGGTACACAGCATAGCATACTGAAGAGCCTACGTCTTAAGCATAGGGGACGACCTTCGTCCTTTCTCTCTATTCTGCCGTGGTCGAGCTTTAAGTCTTAACTTCGTACCTTACAACTCAGGCAAGAACTCCTTCTTTGACTGGTCCATCTTGAACACCTTCAAGATCATGTCAAGGTATGTGCTCATTTGAAAGTACTATTAAGCATTTTGATCTATCCTTATAGATCTTGATGCTCAATGTTCAAGTAGCTTAATCCAGGCTTTCCATTGAAAAACACCTTTCAAATAACCCTATATGCTTTCTAGAAATTCTACATCATCTCTGATCATCAATATGTCAACACCATATACTCATCAGAAATTTTATAGTGCTCCCACTCACTTCTTTGGAAATACAAGTTTCTCATAAACTTTGTACAAACCCAAAATCTTTGATCATCATCAAAGCATACATTCCAACTCCGAGATGCTCACTCCAGTCCTTAGAAGGATTGCTGGAGCTAGCATACCTTTTAGCATCCTTAGGATCGACAAAACCTTTCTGATTGTATCACATACAACCTTTCCTTACGAAAGTTGGTAAGGAAACTCGTTTTGACATCCATCTGCCAGATTTCATAAATGCAGCTTATGCTAACATGATTCCGACGGACTTTAAGCATCGCTACGGATGAGAAAATCTCATCGTAGTCAACTCCTTGAACTTGTGAAAAAACTCTTCGCCACAAGTCGAGCTTCATAGACGGTGACATTACCATCCACGTCCGTCTTCTTCTTAAAGATCCATTTATCTTAATGGCTTGCCGATCATCGGGCAAGTCCATCAAAGTCCTTCTTTGTTCTGATATATGGATACTATCTCGGATTTCATGGCTTCTAACCATTTGTCGGAATTCGGGCCCACCATCGCTTCTCCATAGCTCGTAGGTTCATTGTTGTCTAGCAACATGACCTTCAAGACAGGATCACCTTACCACTCCGAAGTAGTACGTGTCCTTGTCGTCCTACGAGGTTTGGTAGTGACTTGATCCGAAGTTTCATGATCAATATCATAAGCTTCCACTTCAATTGGTGTAGGTGCCACGGGAACAACTTCCTGTGCCCTGCTACACACTGGTTGAAGTGATGGTTCAATAACCTCATCAAGTCTCCACCATCCTCCCACTCAATTCTTTCGAGAGAAACCTTTCCTCGAGAAAGGACCCGATTCTAGAAAACAATTCATATTGCTTTCGGATCTGAATTAGGAGGTATACCCAACTGTTTTGGGTGTCCTATGAAGATGCATTTATCCGCTTTGGGTTCTAGCTTAATCCTGAAACTTTTTCACATAAGCGTCGCAGCCCCAAACCTTTAAGAAACGACAACTTAGGTTTCTCTAACCAAATACGGTGTCGTCTCAACGGAATTACGTGGTGCCCTATTTAAAGTGAATGTGGTTGTCTCTAATGCCTAACCCATGAACGATAGTGGTAATTCGATAAGAGACATCATGGTACGCACCATATCCAATAGGGTGCAACTATGATGTTCGGACACACCATCACACTATGGTGTTCCAGGCGGTATTAATTGCGAAACAATTTCCACAATGTCTTAATTGTGTGCCAAAACTCGTAACTCAGATATTCATCTCTATGATCATATCATAGACATTTTATCCTCTTGTCACAATGATCTTCTACTTCACTCTGAAATTACTTGAACCATTCAATAATTCAGACTTGTGTTTCATCAAGTAAATATTCTCAACATCTACTCGAATCATCTGTGAAGTAAGAACATAACGATATTCACTGCATGCCTCAGCACTCATTGGACTGCACACATCAAAATGTGTTACTTCCAACAAGTTGCTATCTTGTTCCATCTTACTGAAAACGAGGCTTTTCAGTCATCTTGCCCATGTGGTATGATTTGCATATCTCAAGTGATTCAAAATCAAGTGAGTCCGAACGATCCATTTGCATGGAGTTTCTTCATGCATATACACCAATAGACATGGTTCGCATGTCTCAAACTTTTCAAAAATGAGTGAGTCCAAAGATCCATCAACATGGAGCTTCTTCATGCGTTTTATACCATTATGACTTACATGGCAGTGCCACAAGTAAGTGGTACTATCATTACTATCTTATATCTTTTGGCATGAAAATGTGTATCCCTACGATCAAAATTCAATAAACCATTCCTTTAGGTGCAAGAGCACTTATTCAGGTTTAATACTAATCTTGATGGTAGAGGGAGCGTGCGATGTTAGATCACATCAAACTTGGAAACACTTCCAACACGTATCGTCAGCTCACCTTTAGCTAGTCTCCGTTTTATTCCGTAGCTTTTATTTCGAGTTACTAACACTTAGCAACCGAACCGGTATCTAATACCCTGGTGCTACTAGGAGTACTAGTAAAGTACACATTAACATAATGTATATCCAATATACTTCTATCGACCTTGCCAGCCTTCTCATCTACCAAGTATCTAGGGTAATCTTGCTCCAGTGGTTGTTCCCCTTATTACAGAAGCACTTAGTCTCGGGTTTGGGTTCAACCTCGGGTTTCTTCATTGGTGCAGCAGCTGATTTGCCGTTTCATGAAGTATCCCTTCTTTCCCTTGCCCTTCTTGAAACTAGTGGTTTCACCAACCATCAACAATTGATGCTCCTTCTTGATTTCTACTTTCGCGGTGTCAAACATCGCGAATACCTCAAGGATCATCATATCTATCCCTTGATATGTTATAGTTCATCACGAAGCTCTAGCAGCTTGGTGGCAATGACTTTGGAGAAACATCACTATCTCATCTGGAAGATCAACTCCCACTCGATTCAAGTGATTGTTGCACTCAGACAATCTGAGCACAAGCTCAACGATTGAGCTTTTCTCCTTAGTTTGCAGGCTAAGAAAATCGTCGGAGGTCTCAAACCTCTTGACGTGGGCACGAGCCTGAAATCCTAATTTCAGCCCTCGAAACATCTCATATGTTCCGCGACGTTTCGAAAACGTCTTTGGTGCCTCTACTTAAACCATTTAACTGAACTATCACGTAGTTATCAAAACGTGTATGTCCGATGTTCGCAACATCGACAAACGACGTTGGGGTTCAGCACACTGAGCGGTGCATTAAGGACATAAGCTTTCTACTGATCGCATAATCGCTACTATCAACTTTCAACTATATTTTCTCTAGGAACATATCTAAAACAGTAGAACTATAGCGTGAGCTACGACATAATTTGCAAAAGGTCTTTTGACTATGTTCAGGATAATTAAGTTCATCTTATGAACTCCCACTCAGATAGACATCCCTCTGGTCATCTAAGTGATCACATGATCCGAGTCAACTAGGCCGTGTCCGATCATCACGTGAGACGGACTAGTTAACGTCGGTGAACATCTTCATGTTGATCGTATCTACTATACGACTCATGCTCGACCTTTCGGTCTCCGTGTTCCGAGGCCATGTCTGCACATGCTAGGCTCGTCAAGTTAACCCTAAGTGTTTTCGCTGTGTAAAACTGTCTTACACCCGTTGTATGTGAACGTAAGAATCCATCACACCCGATCATCACGTGGTGCTTAGAAGCGACGAACTGTAGCAACGGTGCACAGTTAGGGGAGAACACTTCTTGAAATTTTGTAAGGGATCATCTTATTTACTACCGTCGTCCTAAGTAAACAAGATGCATAAACATGATAAACATCACATGCAATCAAATAGTGACATGATATGGCCAATATCATTTTGCTCCTTTTGATCTTCATCTTCGGGGCTCCATGATCATCATCGTCACCGGCATGACACCATGATCTCCATCATCATGATCTCCATCATCGTGTCTTCATGAAGTTGTCACGCCAACGACTACTTCTACTTCTATGGCTAACGCGTTTAGCAATAAAGTAAAGTAGTTTACATGGCGTTCTTCAATGACACGCAGGTCATACAAAAAATAAAGACAACTCCTATGGCTCCTGCCGGTTGTCATACTCATCGACATGCAAGTCGTGAATCCTATTACAAGAACATGATCAATCTCATACATCACATATCATTCATCACATCCTTTTGGCCATATCACATCACATAGCATACCCTGCAAAAACAAGTTAGACGTCCTCTAATTGTTGTTGCATGTTTTACGTGGCTGCTATGGGTTTCTAGCAAGAACGTTTCTTACCTACGCAAGACCACAACGTGATATGCCAATTGCTATTTACCCTTCATAAGGACCCTTTTCATCGAATCCGTTCCGACTAAAGTGGGAGAGACTGGCACCCGCTAGCCACCTTATGCACCAAGTGCATGTCAATCGGTGGAACCTGTCTCACGTAAGAGTACGTGTAAGGTCGGTCCGGGCCGCTTCATCCCACAATACCGTCGAAACAAGATTGGACTAGTAACGGTAAGCATATTGAACAACATCAACGCCCACAACTACTTTGTGTTCTACTCGTGCAAAGAATCTACGCAATAGACCTAGCTCATGATGCCACTGTTGGGGAACGTAGCAGAAATTCAAAATTTTCCTACGCGTATCACCAAGATCTATCTATGGAGAGACCAGCAACGAGTAGAAAGGAGAGTGCATCTACATACCCTTGTAGATCGCTAAGCGGAAGCGTTCAAGTGAACGGGGTTGATGGAGTCGTACTCGTCGTGATTCAGATCACCGATGATCAAGTGCCGAACGGACGGCACCTCCGCGTTCAACACACGTACAGCCCGGTGACGTCTCCCACGCCTTGATCCAGCAAGGGGAGAGGGAGAGGTTGAGGAAGACTCCATCCAACAGCAGCACAACGGCGTGGTGGTGGTGGAGGAGCGTGGCAATCCCGCAGGGCTTCGCCAAGCACCATGGGAGAAGAGGAGGAGGGAGAGGGGCAGGGCTGCACCAACGAGAGATCAAATCGCGTGTTATGGGCAGCCCCATGCCTCAATATATATAGGGGGAAGGGGGCTGCGCCCCCTTTAGGGTTTTCCCACCCCCTAGGGGCGGCGGCCAGCCCTAGATGGGTTTTGGGGTGCGGCCAAGAAGGGGGGGAGGAGTCCATCCTCCCCAAGGCACCTCGGAGGTGCCTTCCCCCTTGAGGACTCTTCCCTCTAGGGTTCCCTAGGCGCATGGGCCTCTTGGGGCTGGTGCCCTTGGCCCATGTAGGCCAAGGCGCACCCCCTACAGCCCATGTGGCCCCCCGGGGCAGGTGGCCCCACCCGGTGGGCCCCCGGGACCCTTCCGGTGGTCCCGGTACAATACCGATGACCCCGAAACTTGTCCCGATGGCCGAAACAGGACTTCCTATATATAAATCTTTACCTCCGGACCATTCCGGAACTCCTCGTGACGTCCGGGATCTCATCCGGGACTCCGAACAACATTCGGTAACCACATACAAGCTTCCTTTATAACCCTAGCGTCATCGAACCTTAAGTGTGTAGACCCTACGGGTTCGGGAGACATGCAGACATGACCGAGACGTTCTCCGGTCAATAACCAACAGCGGGATCTGGATACCCATGTTGGCTCCCACATGTTCCACGATGATCTCATCGGATGAACCACGATGTCAAGGACTCAATCGATCCCGTATACAATTCCCTTTGTCTATCGGTATGTTACTTGCCCGAGATTCGATCGTCGGTATCCAATACCTTGTTCAATCTCGTTACCGGCAAGTCACTTTACTCGTTCCGTAACACATCATCCCGTGATCAACTCCTTGGTCACATTGCGCATATGATGATGTCCTACCGAGTGGGCCCAGAGATACCTCTCCGTTTACACGGAGTGACAAATCCCAGTCTCGATCCGCATAAAACAATAGATACTTTCGGAGATACCTGTAGTGCACCTTTATAGTCACCCAGTTACGTTGTGACGTTTGATACACCCAAAGCACTCCTACGGTATCCAGGAGTTACACGATCTCATGGTCAAAGGAAGAGATACTTGACATTGGCAAAGCTCTAGCAAATGAACTACACGATCTTTTGTGCTAGTCTTAGGATTGGGTCTTGTCCATCACATCATTCTCCTAATGATGTGATCCCGTTATCAACGACATCCAATGTCCATAGCCAGGAAACCATGATTATCTGTTGATCACAACGAGCTAGTCAACTAGAGGCTCACTAGGGACATATTGTGGTCTATGTATTCACACGTGTATTACGATTTCCGGATAATACAGTTATAGCATGAATAAAAGACAATTATCATGAACAAGGAAATATAATAATAATACTTTTATTATTGCCTCTAGGGCATATTTCCAACAGAAGGGTCCATGAAGAAGCAACCTTGTCTATCCCATCATGGTCATCGCCCACGAAGGACTTGCCTCACTTGGGTAGATCTTCACGAAGTAGGCGATCTCCTTGTCCTTACAAAATCCTAGGTTCAACTCCACAATCTCGACGGAGGCTCCCAAGTGACACCTAACCAATCTAGGAGACACCACTCTCTAAAAGGTAATAGATGGTGTATTGATGATGAACTTCTTACTCTTGTGCTTCAAATGATAGTCTCCCCAACACTCAACTCTCTTTCACAGATTTGGATATGGTGGAAATATGATTTGAGTGGAAAGAAACTTGGGGAAGGCTAGAGATCAAGATTATTGTCGTTGGATTGGAATGTCTTGGTCTCAACACATGAGTAGGTGATTCTCTCTCAGAAAATGAGTAGTGAAAGTGTAGGCACGTTCTGATGGCTCTCTCACAAATGGAGAAGGGGGTGGAAGGGTATTTATAGCCTCCACACAAAATCTAACCGTTACACATAATTTACAAAGCTTGGTGGGACCAAATAGTGAAACTCAGTGAGACCGACCTGGTTCAAAATGTGAACATTAGGCTTTTCAGTGGAACCGAATTGACCAACTCGGTGGGACCGATGTGCTAGGGTTAGGGTAAAACCTAAACTCGGTTTGACCGACTACACAAACTCGGTGAGACCGATTTTGGTAAAAAGAAAACAGAGATTTTGTCAAGCAAACTCGATGGGACCGACTGCATATCTTGGTGGGACCGAAATAATTGCAACCGACGACAGAGAGTTTGCAAACCCATCTCGGTGAGACCGAGATCCCATCGGTGAGATCGAACTGATTAGGGTTTCTAGCAGTGGCTATGTCAAGTGAACTTAGTGGCGCCGGATAGATCAAATCGGTGGGGCCGAGTTTGACTTTAGGTTTAGGACATATTTGGAATTGAGAAAGTGGTTGAGGGCTTTGGAGCATATCACTAAGCACTTCGAGCAAGTAGACATTGGCTTTTCCTATGGACTCAATGTGATCTTGGATCACTAATATGAAAATGTAGAGTCTTGAGATTTTGCCAATATGTGTCATTAGCATCTTGAAGGGTTTCCATATCCTCTTGTCCATGCCACGCCTTTGTTGAACTCTCTGAAATATACTAGATAAAAATATTAGTCCAACAAGAGATATGTTGACATTAATTACCAAAATCACCCAGGGAGCACTTGTGCTTTCAATCTCCACATTTTTGGTAATTGATGACAACATACATCAAAACTTCAGATAAAGATATGAAGGATAACAAGTAAAGCTTTGGAAAGACATGTAACATGCATATGCCCCCCCTACATGTATGCAATCATGTAAATATAGAATGTAAGAGTATGTGAATGCGTAAACATGTGAGAGCAAGCAATGAGTTACATGTATCTTGGCTATATGCATCAGAGTAAATGATGTGAAATGCAGAAAATATACCTACATGTTCATGAGTTCTTCTTGCAAACAATATGTACATCAGCAAGAGATCCCCATGCACATGAGTGTGATTCATATACTTACTTTGTGGTCTTGAGCGGACTTTGGAAGAGATGATCCTGAGAAACAGGGTTAGATAAGACATGAACATCTACTAAACAGAGCAAGAACAGGAAACCACAAGAGTACCAAGACTGGGATGACATGTAGTGAGTGAGTACTTAGTACTCTATTTGGATATTGACATGTCCCCAAAGAGATAAAGATATTCAATGAATTCGAAAGATTTTCTTCCTCTAACTGTCTTTCTCCCTCTGAATCTGATGTTGGATAACGGGAGAAGATAGGGTAAAAGAAAATCAGAGCAAAACAATCATAACACATACTAATGTGTCTTTCCCTTCTTGAAGACATGTGACTTCTCTCCTCTATGGATAATAAGCATCTAGAGAAGCTTAAGGCATGCTTTCTCCCTTATGTGATAAGCTTTGATGTGCTCTCTCTCTCTCTCCTCCTTTGGCATCAATTTCCAAGAAGGGATCTTCTGGAGCATCAGTCAGGAAGGTTTGGTCCTTGAGTCACATTACAAAGCAACATGTAATTTAAGATGCTAGTAGAGGACAAGAATCATCGAGTGGAGACGGAAGGAGAAATGACAGTGACAATGGCAAAATGTTTTCTCGGTAGTGAAATCGGTTACTCCGAGTTATTCTCATCGGTGACACCGAGTTGGCAGTGTCATAGATGATGCATATCGGTCAGACCGGGTTTGTCCTTGTCGGTTGAACCGATGAACAATCTACAATGTAGCATTGTAGTTCGGTCTAGCCGGGATGTGTAAATCCGTGAGACCGAGTTCAATACCGAAGAAAATTTTTGTCATCTCAGCTCACTAGATAAATAAGATCTCACAAAGATTTGCAGGGAATTAACTGAAAGATTTGTAATGAATTAGATGCAGGGAATGCAGAACATAACAAAGAGAAGAAAAGAAATCTAGATGAAGTTTTTTTGAAAGGGGAACAAGCATGCAAGAGATAAATGTTAGAGTATATTAACTGAGGAGTCAAGTGAGAACACTTGATCGTAGGTCATACTCATCATTTAAGCTCAAAATGGGGTTGCCATTTTTCGTTTAAGTATTTTGATGTATTCATATCTTGTTGAGCTGCTTTGACCCATGTCTTGGGGTAAAACTTCTCTAAAATGGAATAACATACCTTGGGTGGTGGTGTTGATCTTGATCATGTAGTTGAACTTGTGTGGGATGGTCAAGGTTGATGTAGCTCATCAATGGTTGGCAGCACCACTTGTAATTTGAGTTTGTCTACCTACATGGGTTAGTCTTTCAAGGAAGAGCACTTGTGTATCCGAAGTGACAATCATGAAATTTGATACCAAATAAAATTTGATATAATGAAATTGTCAAAGGATATGTTGAAAGGTTTCATGCTTCCTTGTCTTCAACCACCATATTGTAGAGACTTGGTGATGTAGAGATTGTTCAAGACGTGAGTGATTTGCAATCTCATAGATTTGGATTCATCCAAGTACCTACAAGGGTTAGATGACATGCAAGGGTACAAATATAGATCCAAGACATATGATCATCATCATAAGAGAAATATCAAGGATTAGTCAAAGGCTCATGCCTTGCATGCATCCAAATGGAGTTTCTAATCCAAGTTTGAGGCATCAATAATGTTCAACTCACCTCTCAAATGGCAAAATACTTTCTCATCAATCGGTTTGGTGAATATATCTGCCAATTGCTTATCGGTACAAACATGCTTAAGATCGATGTTTCCTTTAGCAACATGATCTCGAATGAAATGATGATGAACTTCAATATGCTTAGTTCGAGAATGTTGCACGGGATTGTGAGCAATCTTAATAGCACTTTCATTATCACAAAGCAATGGAACATGTTTCACATATATCCCATAATCTTTAAGAGTTTGGGTCATCCAAAGTAATTGAGCACAACATGAAACGGCGGCAATGTATTCTGCTTCGGCGCTGGATAAGGATACCAAGTTTTGTTTCTTGGAGGACCAAGACACAAGAGATCTACCAAGAAATTGACAAGTACCCGAAGTGGACTTTCCATCAACCTTGTCACCGGCATAGTCCGAATCGGAGTAGCCAACAAGATCAAAAGAAGACCCCTTAGGATACCAAATGCTAAAGTTTGGTGTATGAATTAAGTATCTCACTGTCCTTTTCACGGCCTTAAGATGACATTATTTAGGGGCCGCTTGATATCGTGCACACATGCACACACTTAGGATAATATCGGGACGGGAGGTACATAGATATAACAATGAACCAATCATAGAGCGGTGAACCTTTTGGTCAACCGGTTTGCCATCCTTAGTCAAGTCAAGATGTCCACTAGTAGGCATGGGTGTATTCATATCTTTGCATTCTTGCATGTTGAACTTCTTGAATAAGTCCTTGGTATACTTTGTTTGAGAAACAAAGGTACCCTCCTTAGTTTGCTTGATTTGCAAACCAAGAAATAACTTGAGTTCACTCATCATTGACATCTCAAACTTCTCTAACATTAGTCTTCCAAACTTTTCACTAAAATGAGGGTTAGTCGAGCCAAATATGATATCATCAACATAAATTTGGCACATAAATAATTCACCATTAACTCTTTTAGTAAAGAGTGTTGAATCAAATTTTCCAATCTCAAAGCCTTTTTCAATAAGGAACTTGGTCAAGCATTTATACCACGCTGTAGGAGCTTGTTTAAGACCATAAAGAGCTTTGTGAAGTTTGTAAACATGGTCGGGTTTCTTAGGATTAACAAAGCCGAGAGGTTGTTTAACATAAACTTCCTCCTCAATTTCAAATTTTAGAAAAGCACTTTTAATGTCCATTTGATACAATGTGATATCATGATGATTGGCATAAGCAAGTAAGATGCGTATGGACTCAAGTCTAGCAACGGGAGCATATGTCAAACCATAGTCCATACCTTCGACTTGAGTGTAGCCTTGAGCAACGAGACGGGCCTTGTTGCGTACAACTTGTCCATCTTCATCTTGCTTATTCTGAAACACCTATTTGGTACCAATGACATTTTGGTTGTTGACCGACTTTTCTACCAATGTCCACACTTGGTTCCTTTCGAAGTTGTGTAGCTCTTCATGCGTAGCGTTCACCTAGTCCAGATCATCAAGCGCTTCTTCAACCTTCATAGGTTCAATACTAGAGATGAATGAATAATGTTCACAAAAATTAGCCAAACGAGTTATAGAGCAAGTAATTCTCCCGGTTTGGATATCGGCAAAGATTTGTTCGACGGGATGGTCTCTTGAGACTCTTGCTCTAACTCTTGTGAGCTTTTGTTTGGGTCGGGGTGGAACATCTTCTTCATCATCTTGTTCTTCCTCTTGGCCTTCTTCGTTGTTGGTGTTGTTGTTCTCTTGTGGAGGTGGAATGGGAGGTTGATGAGGTTCATCTTGGTGTACTTCCTCGTTTTCTTCATCTTGGTGTGTCCCATTTGTGGATGCCTCCGAGTCAACTCGTGGTTCACCTTGTCGTGAGGTAGAAGCTTCCACTTGGACGGACGAGGTACTCTCCTTCACCTCCGTTGGACGGATCTTACCAATAGACAAGTCTTGGATTGCTTCTGAAGGGTCTTTGTCTCCTACATCAATTGGCGATTGCTCTACTTGCTAGCCGTTAGATTCATCAAACTTCACATCTACCGTCTCTTCAACCTTTCGGGTGAAATTGTTGTAGAAACGGTAAGTGTGAGAGTTTGAGCCATAACCGAGTAGGAAACCTTCATGAGTTTAGGAGAATATTTTGAGCAACGATGCTTATCAAGAATATAGAACTTTGAGCTGAATACTCAAAAGTCCAACTTGGGGTTTGTTACCGGTGAGAACCTTGTATGCCATCTTGCCGAGTAGCTTGTGAAGATATAGACGATTTGTTGCATGACAAGCTGTCTCACCCGCTTCCGCCCAAAAGTGTTTTGGCATCTTGTACTCATCAAGCATCATTCTCGCCATCTCAATAAGAGTCCGGTTCTTCCTCTCAACAACTCAATTTTGTTGAGGCGTGTACGTAGCCAAGACCTCATGTGAAATCCCTTCTTCGTCAAGAAAGGTGTCCACATTTGCGTTCTTGAATTCTGTTCCATTGTCGCTCCAAACCTTCTTGATCTTCACTTCAAATTGATTTTGGACCTTCCTAGCGAAGTTCCTGAAGATCTTTTGTACCTGGGATTTATCATCAAGAAAGAACACCCACGTAAATCTTGAGAAATCAGCGACTATGACTAAACCAAACGAATTTCCACCAAGACTTTTATAGGCGTTTGGACCAAAGAGATCCATATGAAGCAGCTCGAGCGGTCTTCTCGTGGTCATGATGTTATTCATGGGGTGGCTTCCTCCAACCTGTTTTCCTGCTTGACAAGCACTGCACAATCTATCCTTGTCAAATATAACATATTTCACTCCAAGGATATGATCACCTTTAATAAGCTTATCAAGATTTCGCATGCCCACATGACCTAACCTTCTATGCCACATCCAACCTTTTGAAGATTTAGCAATTAAGAAAGTTCTAGGTTGAGCCTTTTTAGTGAAATCAACAATGTATAGGTCACCTATACATATACTAGTAAGGACCATTTTATGATTATCTCTTCGAAACACTTGGCAATCTACTTCAGTAAATAGGACATTGAATCCAGAGTCAGCTAGTCTAGATACGGAAAGTAAATTATAGCCAAGAGATTCAACGAGCATAACATTTTGGATGGATCTGTCATGTGAGATGGCCACCTTGCCAAGGCCAACCACCTTACCCTTTGAGTTATCACCAAAAGTCACATATTTTCGAGGGCCGTTGTTTTCAGCAAGCTCATGAAACATATCCTTGTCTCTGGTCATGTGATCGGTACATCCACTATCAAGAACCCATTACTTTCGTCCAGCCATGTAGGCACGAAGATTAGCCATAAGACCAAAGTGTCTCATAGAGTCATTGAGATCAAAGTCACTATCATCATCCTCATCATAGTATCCATGTTCAACATCATCTTGTGATTGATCATCACCTAGAGAGAGTGATTCATTAGATTTATGATCATGACAATGTTCATCTTTATGAATTATAATGACTTCTGATATGATAATACTAATGATTCCAACATCTCCTTTGGCATGCATAAGGCCATGAAGCTCAAATATACAATCACCAAACATAGGATCTTTAGGATTCATCTTATTTGAAGCAATGACTTTTGAAGAATCACATCTAGATTTTCCAAGGAATAGTCTGGGAAGCGTTCCTCAAGAAATCTTCATAACAAATTTCTAGGCAAACCTCTAGTAATAAGATGGACAGTCCTAAGATTGCGGATCATGTCAACAGACTTGATGTCTACTACACAACCTTCTTCTTGTAGACGTTGTTGGGCCTCCAAGTGCAGAGGTTTGTAGGACAACAGAAAATTTCCTTCAAGTGGATGACCTAAAGTTTATCAATCCGTGGGAGGCGTAGGATGAAAATGGTCTCTCTCAAACAACCCTGCAACCAAATAATAAAGAGTCTCTTGTGTCCCCAACACACCCAATACAACGGTAAATTGTATAGGTGCACTAGTTTGGAGAAGAGATGATGATACAAGTGCAATATGGATAGTACATAAAGGTTTTTGTAATCTGAAAATATAAAAACAGCAAGGTAACTAATAATAAAAGTGAGCACAAATGGTATTGCAATGCTAGGAAATAAGTCCTAGGGTTCATACTTTCAGTAGTGCAAGTTCTCTCAACAATAATAACATAATTGGATCATCTAACTATCCCTCAACATGCAACAAAGAGTCACTCCAAAGTCACTAATAGTGGAGAACAAACGAAGAGATTATGGTAGGGTATGAAACCACCTCAAAGTTATCCTTTCTGATCGATCTATTCAAGAGTCTGTAGTAAAATAACACAAAGCTATTCTTTCCATTCAATCTATCATAGAGTTCGTACTAGAATCACACCTTAAGACACAGATCAACCAAAACCCTAATGTCACCTAGATACTCCAATGTCACCTCAAGTATCTGTGGGTATGATTATACGATATGCATCACACAATCTCAGATTAATCTATTCAACCAACACAAAGAACTTCAAAGAGTGCCCCAAAGTTTCTACCGGAGTGTCAAGACGAAAACGTGTGCCAACCCCTATGCATAAGTTCATGAGGTCACGGAACTCGCAAGTTGATCACCAAAACATACATCAAGTGGATCACGTGATATCCCATTGTCACCACAGATAAGCACATGCAAGACATACATCAAGTGTTCTCAAATCCTTAAAGAGTCAATCCGATAAGATAACTTCAAAGGGAAAACTCAATCCATTATAAGAGAGTAGAGGGGGAGAAACATCATAAGATCCAACTATAATAGCAAAGCTCGCGATACATCAAGATCGTATCACCTCAAGAACGCAAGAGAGAGAGATCAAACACATAGCTACTAGTACATACCCTCAGCCCCGAGGGAGAACTACCCCCTCCTCGTCATGGAGAGCGTCGAGATGATGAAGATGGCCACCGGAGAGGGATTCCCCCCTCCGGCAGGGTGCCAGAATGGGTCTAGAATGGTTTTCGGTGGCTACAGAGGCTTCTAGCGGCGGAACTCCCGATCTATTCTGTTCCTTGATGTTTCAAGGGTATATGGATATATATAGGCGAAAGAAGTCGGTCAGGGGAGCCACGAGGGGCCCACGAGGGTGGGGGCGCCTAGGGGGTAGGGCGCGCCTCCCTGCCTCGTGGCCACCTCGAAGCTTCCCTGACGTCTACTCCAAGTCTTCTGGATTGCTTCCGTTCCAAAAATAACTCTCCCGAAGGTTTCATTCCATTTGGACTCCGTTTGATATTCCTTTTCTTCGAAACACTGAAATAGGAAAGAAAACAACAATTTGGGCTGGGCCTCCGGTTAATAGGTTAGTCCCAAAAATAATATAAAAGTGTAAAATAAAGCCCATTAACATCCAAAACAGATAATATAATAGCATGGAACAATAAAAAATTATAGATATATTGGAGATGTATCAGCATCCCCAAGCTTAATTCCTGCTCGTCCTCGAGTAGGTAAATGATAAAAACTGAATTTTTGATGTGGAATGCTTTCTAGAATATTCTTGAACGTATTTTTCTCTATTGTGGCATGAATGTTCAGATCCAAAAGATTCAAGATAAAATTTTATTGTTGACATGAAAATAATAATACTTCAAGCATACTAACAAAGCAATCATGTCTTCTCAAAATAACATGGTCAAAGAAAGTTATCCCTACAAAATCATATGGTCTGGCTATGCTCTATCTTCATCACACAAAATATTTAAATCATGCACAACCCCGATGACAAGCCAAGCAATTGTTTCATACTTTTGATGTTCTCAAACTTTTTCAATCTTCATGCAATACATGAGCGTGAGCCATGGATATAGCACTATAGGTGGAATAGAATGGTGGTTGTGGAGAAGACAAAAAGGAGAACATAGTCTCACATCAACTAGGCGTATCAACGGGCTATGTAGATGCCTGTCAATAGATATCAATGTGAGTGAGTAGGGATTGCCATGCAACAGATGCACTAGAGCTATAAGTGTATGAAAGCTCAAAAAGAAACCAAGTGGGTGTGCACCCAACTCGCTTGCTCACGAAGACCTAGGGCATTTTGAGGAAACACATCATTGGAATATACAAGCAAAGTTCTATAATGAAAGATTCCCACTACTATATAGAAGTGACAACATAGGAGACTCTCTATCATGAAGATCATGGTGCTACTTTGAAGCACAAGTGTGGTAAAAGGATAGTAGCATTGCCCCTTCTTTCCTTTTCCGTCCTTTTTTATTTTTTTATTTGGGCCTTTTTTCTTTTGGCCTCTTTTTTTTTATTTTTCGTCCGGAGTCTCATCCTGACTTGTGGGGAATCATAGTCTCCATCATCCTTTCCTCACTGGGACAATGCTCTAATAATGATGATCATCACACTTCTTTTTTACTTACAACTCAAGAATTACAAATCAATACTTAGAACAAAATATGACTCTATATGAATGCCTCCGGCGGTGTACCGGGATGTGCAATGAATCAAGAGTGACATGTATGAAAGAATTATGATCGGTGGCTTTGCCACAAATACGATGTCAACTACATGATCATGCAAAGAAATATGACAGTGATGAAGCATGTCATAATAAACGGAACCATGGAAAGTTGCATGGCAATATATCTCAGAATGGCTATGAAAATGCCATAATAGGTAGGTATGCTGGCTGTTTTGAGGAAGATAAAATGGTGGGTTTTATGGTACCAGCGAAAGGTGCGCGGTACTAGAGAGGCTAGCAATGGTGGAGGGGTGAGAGTGCGTATAATCCATGGACTCAAAATTAGTCATAAAGAACTCACATACTTATTGCAAAAATCTATTAGTTATCGAAACAAAGTACTACGCGCATGCTCCTAGGGGGATAGATTGGTAGGAAAAGACCATCGCTCATCCCCGACCGCCACTCATAAGGAAGACAATCAATAAATAAATCATGCTCCGACTTCATCACATAACGGTTCACCATACGTGCATGCTACGGGAATCACAAACTTTAACACAAGTATCTCTCAAATTCACAACTACTCAACTAGCATGACTCTAATATCACCATCTTCATATCTCAAAACAATCATCAAGTATCAAACTTCTCATAGTATTCAACGCAGTTTATATGAAAGTTTTTATTATATCCCTCTTGGATGCCCATCATATTAGGACTACATTCATAACCAAAGGAAATTACCATGTTGTTATAAAGACTCTCAAATAATATAAGTGAAGCATGAGAGTTCATCTATTTCTTCAAAATAAAACCACCGCTGAGGGAGTCCTGGATTAGGGGGTATCTGGACAGCCGGATTATACCCTTTGGCCGGACTGTTGGACTATGAAGATACAAGATTGAAGACTTCGTCCCGTGTCCGGATGGGACTCTCCTTGGCGTGGAAGGGAAGCTTGGCAATACGGATATGTAGATATCCTTCCTTGTAACCGACTATGTGTAACCCTAGCCCCCTCCGGTGTCTATATAAACCGGAGGGTTTTAGTCCGTAGGACAACAACAATCATACCATAGGCTAGCTTCTAGGGTTTAGCCTCTTCGATCTCGTGGTAGATCAACTCTTGTAATACTCATATCATCAAGAACAATCAAGCAGGACATAGGGTTTTAGCTCCATCAAGAGGGCCCGAACCTGGGTAAACATCGTGTCCCCTGCCTCCTGTTACCATCCGCCTTAGACGCACAGTTCGGGTCCCCCTACCCGAGATCCACCGGTTTTGACACCGACATTGGTGCTTTCATTGAGAGTTCCTATGTGTCGTCATCGTTAGGCTGGATGGCTCCTTCAATCATCGATAGCGATGTAGTCCAGGGTGAGACTCTCCTCCTCGGACAGATCTTTGTATTCGGTGGCTCCGCACTGCGGGCCAACTCGCTTGGCCATCTGGAGCAGATCGATAGTTACGCCCCTGGCCACCAGGTCAGGTGTGGAAGCATAAACCACATGGCCGACATCCACGAAGACTTGATCTTCGGCGGATTCGAGCCCTTGCTGAGTGCGCCGCACGGTCACGATGAGCATGATTTAGCTCTACCATCGGACAGTGTTCGGGAGATCGCACCGGCGACCGCTCCGACCCTCAATTCGGAGCCAGTTGCGCCATCCAAGGACGGGTGGATAGACCCCGCCATGGAGGCCACACTCTCAGCGGCGATAGAGCGAAATACTAACTTCACCCCTAACAAGAGCCGTGTCGCCGAACTGCCGGATCCTTCCCCGGCCACGGACTCCGAACCGCCCGTGCCCGTGCCTATCGAATCCGACTGGGCGCCGATCATGGAGTTCACCTCCGTGGATATCTTTCAGCACTCGCCCTTCGGGGACATACTGAATTCATTAAAGTCTCTCTCCTTGTCAGGAGAGTCCTGGCCGAACTATGTCCGGCAGGATTGGGATACAGATGACGAAGAAATTCACCGCCCACCCACCACCCACCACCCACTTAGTAGCCACTGTCGACGATTTGACCAACATGCTCGACTTCGACTCCGAAGACATCGACAGTATGGACAACGATGCAGGAGACGAATAGGAGCCACTGCCCACAGGGCACTGGACACCCACTTCATCATATGATGTATACATGGTGGACACACCGAAAGAAAACGACGACGAGGAACGGAAGGATGCAACGGAGGATCGTTCCCTCGAGAAGCAGTCAAAGCGGCGGCATAAGCACCACTCCAATCCTGCCTCGGCAGAAACAGCGATCATATAGACCCAGCGATAAAGCAGGGTGAGCCAGCGGACGACAAACATGGCATTGAACCACCGTCCAACCACGGCAACATGGAGAATCAAACTGAACAATCCGACTCCGGCGAAGATAACAGTCCGGATGACATCACACCGGACAGGCACCCGGAGCAACAGAATACCCATCAAAGGCTTATTGCCACTGCGAGGAGTCTGAAAAAGCAGAAGCAAAGGCTCAGGGCTGCAGAAGACACACTCAGAATTAGATGGAGTGAAGTACTCAACACTGCAGCAAAATACGGCGGTAGTCGCCACACAAAGAGCTACCCGAAGCGAAAGCTTCTACCTGAATTCGATGAGGAGGCCTTAGATCCCCCGCAATCAAAAAACAAAACAGCCATCCGGTTAGATAGACGACCTTGTGGCCCACATAGAGCGGCAAACGACGCCGCACACAAGCCAGTACACGATCCACGTGAAGACTCGCATCAAAAGGATGGCGCAACCAGATCCATCTATGGGCCAAGCAAGCGGGCTCCAGCACGCAATGCAACACAACAAAAATCCGAACACCACGGTACACCCAAATACAGGGGTGCCGCACACCCCCTATGTTTCACCGATGAGGTGCTGGACCATGAATTTCCAGAGGGATTCAAACCCGTAAACATAGAGGCGTACGACGGAACGACAGACCCTGGGGTCTGGATTGAGGACTACATCCTCCATATCCACATGGCTCGAGGAGACGATCTCCATGCCATCAAGTACTTACCCCTCAAGCTCAAAGGGCCAGCTCGGCACTGGCTTAAAAGCCTCCCCGAAAACTCCATTGGAAGCTGGGAAGAGCTCGAAGACACTTTTCGGGCAAATTTTCAAGGGACCTATGTCCGACCACCGG
The DNA here is from genome assembly GCF_018294505.1 of Triticum aestivum. NCBI lineage: Eukaryota > Viridiplantae > Streptophyta > Magnoliopsida > Poales > Poaceae > Triticum > Triticum aestivum. The sequence goes on along the minus strand of NC_057797.1, from coordinate 173,845,113 downwards.
ATGCGGACAATTTAAGTCATATAACTCAACAGCCCGGAGAGTCAGCCCGAAAGCTTTGGAACAGGTTTCTCACTAAAAAGAACCAAATAGTCGACTGTCCGGACGCCGAAGCCTTAGCAGCTTTCAAGCACAGCGTTCGAGACGAATGGCTTGCCAGACACCTCGGCCAAGAAAAGCCAAGAACAATGGCAGCATTAACAAGCCTCATGACCCACTTTTGCGCGGGCGAGGACAGCTGGTTAGCCCGATGTAGCACCAGCGACCCAAGTACATCCGAAGTCAGGGACGGAAACAGGAAGCCACGACGCAGCAAAAACAAGCGCCGGAATAAAGAAGACAGCCCGAAGAGCACGGCGGTAAACGCCGGATTCAGAAGCTCTCGGCCAGGTCAGCAAAAGCTGCCCTCCAAAGGCAACAGAGACGAACTGTCCAGCCTAAACAAGATTCTGGACAAAATATGTCAGATCCACAGCACCCCCGATAAACCTGCAAATCATACCCATAGAGAATGTTGGGTCTTCAAGCAGTCCGGCAAGCTCAACGCCGAACACAAGGGGCAGGATACACCAAGCGAAGACGAGGACGAGCCTCGCAAGCAAAGCACTGGGGAACAGAAGAAATTCCCACCAGAAGTCAAAACAGTAAACGTGTTACACGTGATAAAGGGGAGAAACAAAGCGGCACTCCTAGAGACACATGCCCCAGGGCCTATCACCGCGGAGTTCTGCCACTGGTCGTCCCAACCGATCACCTTTGACCATCGGGATTACTCGGCAAGTATCCGGCATGCAGGATGGGCTGCCTTGGTGTTAGACCCGATAATTGACGGATACCACTTCACACGAGTCCTGATGGACGGCGGCAGTAGTTTAAACCTGATATATCAGGACACAGTCCGCAAAATGGGGATAGACCCAACAAAAATCAGCCATAGCAATACTACCTTTAAAGGAGTAACGCCAGGCCCAAAAGCCCATTGCACGGGCTCCCTGCTACTAGAGGTTATATTCGGCTTTCCCGATAACTACCGCAGCGAAAAGTTAACCTTCCACATCGCTCCGTTCCAAAGTGGCTATCAAGCACTACTCGGACGCGAAGCTTTCGCTCGCTTTAACGCAATACCGCATTACGCTTCCTCATGCTTAAGATGCCCGGTCCACGTGGCATCATTACAGTAAATGGAAATATTGAGCGCTCCTTGCGCGCGGAAGACCGTGCGGCTGCCTTGGCAGCCGCACACTAGACGGCCTCACCAACTAGAGCATCTGACAGGTCGTTAAGACCACGGACACGGTTAGACGAGTCCGGTGCAGCTATATATAATTGATACAGGTTTGATGGCTATACCCCTATAACAATACAAGGGGCTCAACGCGTGTAAACAAGTGACAATTAGGCTCAACTTTACTCATCTTGAACTGTACATGGTTTATTTAGTATAACCTACCTTTTGCACGACAACTTTTCAACTAAGTTCCTCTCTTTTACAGATGACCATCGTGCTACACCCGTCCAGGATACGGCACAACGGAGACACAGGCGCAGACGTGCAGCAGGGACCCGTTCCAAGGATTCTTTTTAGATTAAGACCCTGCGTAAACCTTTTTTACTGTCTCTTGTTGATACACATCCCCCGGATTCTCAGTACAATTGAGAAGGATGCTGACGTATTGGCATGTGGCCACGTCAGAATATTGCACGTACCTGGACACCAGGGGCTTATTACAAAGGGCACTGTTTAGCCCGGTTTACATCATAAAGACCGAATACCTTAGGGAGTGTTCGGCGTCGCGAGTTTGGCCTTATATGCATCAGCTCCGAATCATGTCTTTGGTCAAATGTTGGGTTTGCCCGGCTCCTGTGTTTTGCTGCCTTACGTTCCGCTCTATCGGCTAAGGCGGCACCAGGAGAACTACTGCGATTGTGCCCTGGTTCATCCGGACGAGCACCTCAGTAGAGAAAGCCGAAAACTGACTGTCATGATATAGCGTGAGACTGGTCAACCACTCGATGACCTAGCGGAATCTTCGGGATTCCTCCGCCTTAACGAAGGGCCGTTTCCCGGCCAGGCATGTACGCGCCCCGAATTCGGATGAGCGCGGAGCCACCAGGGGCTATATAGTAGCCCCACTGTCAAACTCCTCTGGCTAAGTGAAAGTGTTAAAGCATTATAGTCCGATTGCCTAGTTCGCTGCGCTATCACCTCCTTAATGGACCAAGACGTTGGATCAAGTGTGAACATGCGTCTTCTGCGAACACCCCCGCATTATATGCGTGGGGGCTGAAGCCGACGACTGCCATCTTTCAGGTTATATACATATATACATAAACGGCCGCACAGGAGGCATCATAGTACTTTCGGGCAAAAGTATAAATACAGCCTTGATAAACTCAATAAAACATTGTTTTTACAATGGGAATACATGTCACTTAAACATAATATTCTTCGAGCACTGAGCCTCTATCAAACGAGCGCCTTCAAGAACTTCTTCAAAGTAGTGCTCGGCAGCCACTCGGCCTATGGCCGAACCCTGTGCCGCAACAGTGGTGGCATCCATCTCCGCCCAGTATGTTTTGACACGGGCAAGGGCCATCCGCGAGCCTTCTATGCACGCCGACCTCTTTACAGCATCGATGCGTGGCACAACACCAAGGAATTGTTGCACTAAGCTAAAGTAGCTATTCGGCCTTGGCCCTCCTGGCCACAGATGATCCACAACGGACCTCATGGCAAGTCCGGATAATCTATGGAGCTCGGCCCAACCGGTCAATCGCTCATTCAGCAACAGCGGAGGGACTGGAGCGTGAAACTGTGACCAGAACAGCTTCTCCACTTCAGGACCTTTCTGATCCTTGAAGTACTCGGCCGCATCAGCAGCACTTGCAGCCAAATCCATGTACTCGTCCGCAGAACTCCATAGCCGGTACAGAGGAGCATATTTCGGATCTCCGAACTTAGTCCGCAACAAGAAGGGCTTCCCAGAAACGATATTCGCAACTTGATTCAGCTCCTCCTTCGCCGCTCTAATTTTGAAGCGGGCTTCCTTGGCAGCCACCCGGGCCTTCTCCAGGTCCGTCGCCTTCACCCGGTTTTCTTCTTCAAGAAGCCGGTAACGGTCAGCAGCATCTTTTAACTCCACGGCCATCTTGGCAATTTTTTCTTTGCTCTCGCAATGTGCGGCCTGTTCGGCCCGTAACTCTTCGGACGCCTTTAAAGCAGCCGCATTGCTACTCCTTGCTTGCTCCTTTGCTCGGGCAAGCTCTGCCCGAAGGGTCTCCACGGTGGCAGCTCCATCTGCAGTCACAACATATTAAAGATACTGGCATCATGCTGCTCTTACTATGTGACAATCACCAGAAAAATCACCTACCCTGTGCCTCGTCAAGCCGCTTGTTAACAAGCACGATGTCAGCATCTGCCGCATCCAGTTGCCGCCTTAGTTCGACAAACCCATCAGTCCGGCTAGCCACCGGAGCTTCAACCACCTGCACATAAAGGCGGTCTGGTTATTACCTGGGACTATGATCCTCTGTTTGCCGCCGTTTTCGACGACAACCAGAGTCTCAGGGGCTACTATCTACACAGGGCACATCTAAAAATGTGCGGTACTGTCAAAATGTACATCATTTCGTGTACCTCAAAACCCGTCAGTAGACTCATAAAGGCTTCATGCAACCCGCTTTCGGCGGACGAAATCCTTTCAATCACCGTACCCATCAACGTGCGGTGCTCTTCTGAGATAGCCGCTTGCTCTAGCAGATCCCTCAGTACGTCCGACCGCACACCAGACGGTGCCGGACTCTTTTGATTGCTCTCTTCAAGAGCCGGATACTGAGGACTTCGGGTGGCCATAGGATTACCTTCTGGCCTTGCCGGATCAGGAGAAACCCTCCACGACGACACCTCGGGGTCGCCCGCCTCGTGAGGCAGTGTGGCAGGGGGAGGCGTTTCGCTCTCCATCATCTCTGGAAGAAGATCCCCTGAAGACGAGCTCTGCTGAGAAGGGCTAAGATCCGAACTGCAAGATAAATGCCTCGGTTATTTTCCTCAGAGGTAAAGCGAGATATTTTCATTATTAAGTACCCTTTTACTTACAGCTCGGTGGAGGACTGATCCCCTTGAGGGCATAGTGCAGCCAGGGTATCCCCCAGGGCAGGACCCTCCGGCGGAGATTTCTTCCCCCGTTTGGAGACCATTGTCTCCGGGTCCTCAGAGGCGGTTCTCTTCCTTCCCTGGGGAGAGGAAGTTTCAGTTCCTCCCCCCTGGCTAACCTCCTTCGCGGAGGCGCTAGACTCCTTGTTCCCCCCTTCATCCTCTCCTAAGGGTGCTTGATAAGGCGCGATCTCCAGCATCCTGGTTAGCACGGGATTTGGTTAGGTCTTAGGGAGGGGGGCCGTACACTTGATCAACTTCGCCTTCGCTATCCAATCCTGGGTCAAAGAGCGGCTTTTTTAGGGCAATGTTGCGATAAATAAACGGACAGTGTGTTCAGATGCGGGGCTACTTACTTGGGTATCCGGGCGATTGCAGCTCAGACCTGCATCCTCAGTGATGTCCGGACACATTATTTGTGGTCCGAAGAACAATTTGTACATCTCTTCGTGCGTCATGCCGAGGAAATGTTGAATAGCTCGCGATCCTTCCGGGTTGAATTCCCACATGCGAAGGGGCCGGCGTTTGCAAGGCTGGACTTGACGAACTAGCATGACTTGCACTACCATAACCAGACTGAAATCTCTCTCAAAGAGATCTCGGATACGGCTTTGCAGTATTGGCACGTCCTTGGCTGGACCCCAGCTCAGCCCCCTGCTGATCCATGACATCAGTTGTGGTGGGGGGCCTGAGCGAAAGGTGGGGGCAGCTACCCACTTGGCACTTCGGGGAGCTGTGATGTAGAACCACTCCCGCTGCCACAATCCGGACACCTCTGGGAAGTAACCCTCAGGCCATGGAGCGTCAGCAATTTTGCTTATTGAAGCGCCTCCGCACGCTGCGTGCTGCCCCTCGATCATCTTCGGCTTCACATCGAAGGTCTTGAGCCACAGGCCGAAGTGAGGGGTAATGCGGAGGAAGGCCTCACATACGACAATAAATGTCGAGATGTGAAGAAGGGAATCCGGGGCCAGATCGTGAAAATCTAGCCCGTAATAGAACATAAGACCCCTAACAAAGGGATCCAGAGCGAGGCCTAGTCCTCGGAGGAAGTGGGAGACGAACACGACGCTCTCGTTGGGTTCGGGAGTAGGGACGACTTGCCCTCGGGCAGGCAGCCGATGCGAAATTTCGGCGGTCAGATATCTAGCCTCTCTCAACTTCTTGATGTCCTCCTCCGTGACGGAGGAAGGCATCCACCGACCTTGAAGGTTGGATCCGGACATAGTTGAAGGTCCGAAGTGCCTAAACCTGAGCTTTGGGTGTTGGAACTCGAGGCGGGAGGCGGATTCGATTAAGATCGAGAGGAAAAGGCCTTGTCCCCTTTATAAAGAGGGTGAATATCAAGCGTCCTCCTCGTGGCCGTTTGGGACTTGACTAGGATCTAGGAGTCCTACCAATAGGCACGGTTGGGTTACCCACGTCCGTATTGATGAGAATCCCGTAATAAAGGGGACACGATCTCTGCTTCGACAAGACGTGCCAAGGAAACCGCCTCGCGAAACACGCTGAGATTGGTTATGAAAAACGATTCGAATAAAGACCTGGCTGTGGTGTGATGTCACACTACGGGGTACGTCAGCAGATTAGATTTATGGAAATATTATTCTCTCTACGGTGGTATGTGGAACTTGTTTTGCAGAGCCGGACACGATCCTCGTGTTCAAAATCTTCTATGAAGTATTCGGAGGAGGAACCCGCCTTGCAATGCCGAAGACAATCTGCGCGCCGGACTCATCGTCATTGAAGCCTGGTTCAGGGGCTACTGAGGGAGTCCTGGATTAGGGGGTATCCGGACAGCCGGATTATATCCTTTGGCCGGACTGTTGGACTATGAAGATACAAGATTGAAGACTTCGTCCCGTGTCCGGATGGGACTCTCCTTGGCGTGGAAGGCAAGCTTGGCAATACGGATATATAGATCTCCTTCCTTGTAACCGACTCTGTGTAACCCTAGCCCCCTCCGGTGTCTATATAAACCGGAGGGTTTAGTCCGTAGGACAACAACAATCATACCATAGGCTAGCTTCTAGGGTTTAGCCTCTTCGATCTCGTGGTAGATCAACTCTTGTACTACTCATATTATCAAGAACAATCAAGCATGATGTAGGGTTTTACCTCCATCAAGAGGGCCCGAACCTGGGTAAACATCGTGTCCCCTGCCTCCTGTTACCATCCGCCTTAGACGCACAGTTCAGGACCCCCTACCCGAGATCCGCCGGTTTTGACACCGACATTGGTGCTTTCATTGAGAGTTCCACTGTGTCGTCACCGTAAGGAAGGATGCCTCGCCTCGTTGTTAAAAACAACATTACCGCCGTGGGAGCCCTGGCTGTCGGCCAAACTCTCCGGCTAGGCAGTTTCATCATGACCGCCCGTTCGGCTACTGCACGGACGATGACTTCTCGGGTCATCGAAAACAGCCTCCACGCCGGCTCGGAATTTGCCGAGAAGATGGATCCAATGGAGCTCTCATCCCTAAACGAGCTCTTTGATCGCATCGCCGCCTTAGGAGTCGCTACGGACTATGATCGGATTGGGCTTAAACCCGATCAAAGGGAGATTAACTCTCCACCGGCCACCCATCATATTGCGGTGGTGGAGGAACTATGCGGCGATTATTCCTCTATCTTGAGGGCTAACTATGTCCGGATTCCTGAGCTCTCCGAGCTGGATACCCGTTTATGAGAGGACATCACCCAAGCCCTGAACCTAGAGTCAGGCGGCGGGCTAGACTTATCGGGCAAAATCCCGAAACTAGAACTTCCAAGATTGGAAACTCCTCGGCCCCTGGGTCTCAGATGCGCTGGTTTTGACACCAACAACCGCTGTGCTCTAAAAGGATATAAGTGAAGTACTAGAGCAAATGACAAACTACTCCAAAAGATATAAGTGAAGATCAATGAGTAGTCGAATAATTATGCAACTATGTGAAGACTCTCTAATATTTAAGAATTTCAGATCTTGGTATTTTATTCAAATAGCAAACAAAACAAAATAAAGTAAAATGACGCTCCAAGCAAAACACATATCATGTGGTGAATAAAATATAGCTCCAAGTAAAGTTACCGATGAACGAAGACGAAAGAGGGGATGCCTTCCGGGGCATCCCCAAGCTTAGGCTCTTGGTTTTCCTTGAATATTACCTTGGGGTGCCTTGGGCATCCCCAAGCTTGGACTCTTTCCACTCCTTATTCCATAGTCCATCGAATCTTTACCAAAACTTGAAAACTTCACAACACAAAACTTAACAGAAAACTCGTAAGCTCCGTTATATAAGAAAATAAATCACCACTTAGGTACTGTTGTGAACTCATTCTAAATTCATATTGATGTAATGTCTACTGTATTACAACTTCTCTATGGTTCATACCCTCCGATACTACTCATAGATTCATGAAATAAGCAAACAACACATAGAAAACAGAATCTGTCAAAAATAGAACAGTCTGTAGTAATATGTAGGATTCGAATACTTCTATAACTCCAAAAATCCTGAGAAATTAGGTAGTCCTATGCAATTTGTTTATTAATCTACTACAAGTGGAATTGGTATTTTATCACTCTCTGGTAAAAAAAAATGAAAATTATTCTCTTGAGCGCATACTTTCTGTTTTTTACAGCAAGATCAAATAACAATCACCCAAGAAGATCCTAAAGGCTTTACTTGGCACAAACACTAACTAAAACATAAAAAACACAACCATAACAAAGGATAGATTATTAATTTATACTAAACAGGAACAAAAAGCAAGGATCAAAAATAAAATTGGGTTGCCCCCCAACAAGCGCTATCGTTTAACGCCCCTAGCTAGGCATGATGATTTCAACGATGCTCACATAAAAGATAAGAATTGAAATATAAAGAGAGCATCATGAAGAATATGACTAGCACATTTAAGTCTAACCCACTTCCTATGCATAGGTATTTTGTTAGCAAACAACTTGTGGGAACAAGAATCAACTTGCATAGGAAGGTAAAACAAGCATAACTTCAAAACTTTAAGCACATAGAGAGGAAACTTGATATTATTGCAACTCCTGCAAGCATATATTCCTCCCTCATAATAAATTTCAGTATCATCATGAATGAATTCAAAAATATAACCATCACATAAAGCATTCTTTTCATGATCTACAAGCATATCATTAGCATCATGGATATTCAAAGAATTCATACTAACAGCATTGCAATCATGCTCATCATCCAAAGATTTAGTGCCCAACATTTTAATACATTCTTCCTCTAGCATTTTGGCACAATTATCGGAATCCTTATTTTCATGAAAGATATTAAAAAGATGAAGCATATGAGGTACCCTTAATTCCATTTTTTGAAGTTTTCTTTTATCTAAACTAGTGATAAAATAAGAAACTAAAAGATTCGATTGCAAGATCTAAAGATATACCTTCAAGCACTAACCTCCCCGGCAATGGTGCCAGAAAAGAGCTTGATGTCTACCACACAACCTTCTTCTTGTAGACGTTGTTGGGCCTCCAAGTGCAGAGGTTTGTAGGACAACAACAAATTTCTCTCAAGTGGATGACCTAAGGTTTATCAATCCGTGGGAGGCGTAGGATGAAGATGGTCTCTCTCAAATAACCCTGCAACCAAATAACAAAGAGTCTCTTGTGTCCCCAACACACCCAATACAATGGTAAATTGTATAGGTGCACTAGTTCGGCGAAGATATGGTGATACAAGTGCAATATGGATAGTAGATAAAGGTTTCTGTACTATGAAAATATAAAAACAGCAAGGTAACTAATAATAAAAGTGAGCACAAACAGTATTGCAATGCTAGGAAACAAGGCCTAGGGTTCATACTTTCACTAGTGCAAGTTCTCTCAACAATAATAACATAATTGGATCATATAACTATCCCTCAACATGCAACAAAGAGTCACTCCGAAGTCACTAATAGCGGAGAACAAACGAAGAGATTATTGTAGGGTACGAAACCACCTCAAAGTTATCCTTTCTGATCGATCTATTCAAGAGTCCGTAGTAAAATAACACGAAGCTATTCTTTCCGTTCAATCTATCATAGAGTTCGTACTAGAATAACACCTTAAGACACAAATCAACCAAAACCCTAATGTCACCTAGATACTCCAATGTCACCTCAAGTATCTGTGGGTATGATTATACGATATGCATCACACAATCTCAGATTCATCTATTCAACCAACACAAAGAACTTCAAAGAGTGCCCCAAAGTTTCTACCGAAGAGTCAAGATGAAAACGTGTGCCAACTCCTATGCATAAGTTCATGAGGTCACGGAACTCGCAAGTTGATCACCGAAACATACATCAAGTGGATCACATGATATCCCATTGTCATCGCAGATAAGCACATGCAAGACATACATCAAGTGTTCTCAAATCCTTAAAGACTCAATCCGATAAGATAAGTTCAAAGGGAAAACTCAATCCATTACAAGAGAGTAGAGGGGGAGAAACATCATAAGATCCAACTATAATAGCAAAGCTCGTGATACATCAAGATCGTATCACCTGAGGAACACAAGAGAGAGATCAAACACATAGCTACTGGTACATACCCTCAGCCCCGAGGGAGAACTACTCCCTCCTTGTCATGGAGAGCGTCGGGATGATGAAGATGGCCACTGGAGAGGGATTCCCCCTTCCGACAGGGTGCCGGAATGGGTCTAGATCGGTTTTCGGTGGCTACGGAGGCTTCTGGCGACGGAACTCCCGATCTATTCCGTTCCTCGATGTTTCTAGGGTATATGGATATATATATAGGCGAAAGAAGTTGGTCAGGGGAGCCACGAGGGTGGGGGGCGCGCCTCCCTGCCTCGTGGCCACCTCGAAGCTTCCCTGACGTCTACTCCAAGTCTTCTAGATTGGTTCCGTTCCAAAAATAACTCTCTCGAAGGTTTCATTCTGTTTGGACTCCGTTTGATATTCCTTTTCTTCGAAACACTGAAATAGGCAAGAAAACAGCAATTTGGGCCGGGCCTCCGGTTAATAGGTTAGTCCCAAAAATAATATAAAAGTGTAAAATAAAACCCATTAACATCCAAAACAGATAATATAATAGCATGGAACAATCAAAAATTATAGATACGTTGGAGACGTATCAAGACTCATCGGGGGTAGGGTGGAAAGGATCAACAAGGGGCGCACAAAGTCTAGTAATGGACTTGTCAAAGTGATATTCATTGAAAATCTCAAGCATCTCATTTTTCCAAGCATTAAAGAACTCTCCATCAAGTATGGGCACTCTACGTCTAAAACTCCCCATCATAGACTCATACATCTTCCTCCAATGGTGATTAAACCAAAGCAATGGAGACCAATGCTCTGACACCAATTGAAAGGACCGAGAAGAGGTGTCTAGAGGGGGGTGATTAGACCCTCAACAAAGAAAGGTGCCAGTTTTTAAGTTCTTCAAGTTAAGGTGGAGTTTTAGCACAAGTTTAAACATTCACAATACATTTCAAGCAAGCATGGCAAGAGTATATGAGCAGCGGAAAATAAAGCATGCAAGTTGCAAGAAATTAAAGGGATGGAATTGGAGTGTGCAAACGCAATTGGAGACACAGAGATTTTTGGTGTGGTTCCGATAGGTGGTGCTATCATACATCCACGTTGATGGAGACTTCAACCCACGAAGGGTAACGGTTGCATGAGTCCATGGAGGGCTCCACCCATGAAGGGTCCACGAAGAAGCAACCTTGTCTATCCCATCATGGCCATCGCCCATGAAGGACTTGCCTCACTTGGGTAGATCTTCATGAAGTAGCCGATCTCCTTGCCCTTACAAACTCCTTGGTTCAACTCCACAATCTTGACGGAGGCTCCCAAGTGACACCTAACCAATCGAGGAGACACCACTCTCCAAAAGGTAATAGATGGTGTGTTGATGATGAACTCCTTGCTCTTGTGCTTCAAATTATAGTCTCCCCAACACTCAACTCTCTCTCACAGATTTGGATATGGTCGAAAGATGATTTGGGTGGCAAGCAACTTGGGGAAGGCTAGAGATCTAGATTCTTGTGGTTGGATTGGAATGTCTTGGTCTCAACACAGGAGTAGGTGGTTCTCTATCAGAAAATGAGTAGTGGAAGTGTAGGCATGTTCTGATGGCTCTCTCACAAACGGAGAAGGGGCGGAGGGGTATGTTGGAAATATGCCCTAGAGGCAATAATAAAATGGTTATTATTATATTTCCTTGTTCATGATAATTGTATATTTTTCATGCTATAATTGTATTAACCAGAAAAATAAATACATGTGTGAATACATAGACCACAACATGTCCCTAGTGAGCCTCTAGTTGACTAGCTCATTGATCAATAGATGGTTGTGGTTTCCTGACCATGGACATTGGATGTCGTTAATAAAGGGAGCACATCATTAGGAGAATGATGTGATGGACAAGACCCAATCCTAAGCATAGCACAAGATCGTGTAGTTCGTTTGCTAGAGCTTTTCTAATGTTAAGTGTCATTTCCTTAGACCATGAGATTGTGCAACTCCCGAATACCGTAGGAGTGCTTTGGGTGTATCAAACGTCACAACGTAACTGGGTGACTATAAAGGTGCACTATAGGTATCTCCGAAAGTGTCTGTTGGGTCGCACGAATCGAGACTGGGATTTGTCGCTCCGTGTGACGGAGAGGTATCTCTGGGCCTACTCGGTAACGCATCATCATAATGAGCTCAATGTGACTAAGGAGTTAGTCATGGGATCATGTGTTACGGAACGAGTAAAGAGACTTGCCGGTAACGAGTTTGAACAAGGTATAGGGATACCAACAATCAAATCTCAGGCAAGTAACATACCGATGGACAAAGGGAATTGTATACAGGATTGATTGAATCCCCGACATCGTGGTTCATCCGATGAGATCATCATGGAACATGTGGGAGCCAATATGGGTATCCAGATCCCGCTATTGGTTATTGGCCGGAGAGGTGTCTCGGTCATGTCTACATGGTTCCCAAACCCATAGGGTCTACACACTTAAAGTTCGGTGACGCTAGAGTTGTAATGGGAATAGTATGTGGTTACCGAAGGTTGTTCGTAGTCACGGATGAGATCCCAGACGTGACGAGGAACTCCGGAATGGTCCGGAGGTGAAGATCGATATATTGGACGAAGGGTATTGGAGTCCGGAATTGTTCTGGGAGTACTGGGTAACGACCAGCGTGACCAAAAGGAGTTTCGGAGGCCCCGCCAAGCGTTGGGGGGCCTTATGGGCCAAGGGGTGGGGGCACACCAGTCCACTAAGGGGTTGTGCCCCTCCCACCCCATCTCACGTAACCTAGCAAGGTGGGAGCGCCTCCCCTAGGGCAGCCGCCCCTCTCGGCTTGGGGGGCAATTTTCCTAGGGGTGGAGGCGCCCAAACCCATCTAGGGTTTCCCCTGTGGTCGCCGCCCCTCCCATAGGGAAATCATAGGACGCCTCCTCCTCCCCTCTTCCCCTATTTATAGTGAGGGAGAGAGACGGCAGCCACACCCCTTCCCCTGGTGCAACCCTCCCTCCTCCAACTCCTCCTCCTCCATAGTGCTTGGCGAAGCCCTGGCGGAGAGCCACAAGCTCCACCACCATGCCATCGTGTGCTACGTATTGAGCTTGCGTTGGTTTTCCCCGAAGAGGAAGGGATGATGCAGCAGAGTAGCGGAAGTATTTCCCTCAGTTTTTGAGAACCAAGGTATCAATCTAGTAGGAGCCCATGCTCAAGTCCCTCGTACCTGCACAAAGTGATAGCTACTCGCAACCAACGTGATTAGGGTTTGTTAAGCCCTTCACGGTCAATTACGAGAGTGAGATCTGATAGATATAATATTTATGGTATTTTTGATATAAAGATGCAAAGTAAAAAGTAAAGGCAAAGTAAAAAGAAAAACAATATTAAAGTGATGGAGATTGATATGATGAGAATAGACCCGGGGGCCATAGGTTTCACTAGTGGCTTCTCTCAAGAGCATAAGTATTCTACGGTGGGTGAACAAATTACTGTTGAGCAATTGACAGAATTAAGCATAGTTATGAGAATATCTAGGCATGATCATGTATATAGGCATCACGTCCGTGACAAGTAGATCGAAACGATTCGGCATCTACTACTATTACTCCACTCATCGACCGCTATCCAACATGCATCTAGAGTATTAAGTTAAAAATAGAGTAACGCCTTAAGCAAGATGACATGATGTAGAGATATAAATTCATGCAATATGAAATAAACCCCATCTTGTTATCCTCAATGGCAACGATACAATATGTGCCTTGCTGCCCCTTCTGTCACTGGGTAAGGACACAGCAAGTTCGAACCCAAAGCTAAGCACTTGTCCCATGGCAAGAACTACCAATCTAGTTGGCCAAACCAATCGGATAATTCGAAGAGACTTGCAAAGATAACCAATCATACATAAAAGAATTCAGAAAAGATTCAAATATTATTCATAGATAGACTTGATCATAAACCCACAATTCATCGGTCTCAACAAACACACTGCAAAAAGAAGATTACATCGAATAGATCTCCACAAGAGAGGGGGAGAACTTTGTATTGAGATTCAAAGAGAGAGAAGAAGCCATCTAGCTACTAACTATGGACCCGAAGGTCTGAGGTAAACTACTCACACTTTATCGGAGAGGCTATGATGATGTAGAAGCCCTCTGTGATGACGGCCCTCTTCCGGCGGAGCTCTGGAACAGGCCCCAAGATGGGATCTCGTGGATACAGAAAGTTGCGGCGGTGGAATTAGGTTTTTGGCACCTGTTCTGATCGTTTGGGGGTACATGTGTGTATATATAGGAGGAAGGAGTACATCAGTGGAGCACCAAGGGGCCCACGAGGCAGGGGGCGCGCCCTAGGGGGGGGGCGCCCCCACCCTCGTGACCTCCTCTTTGATCCCTTGCAGTAGGGTCCAAGTCTCCTGGATCACGTTCGGTGAGAAAATCACGTTCCCGAAGATTTTATTCCGTTTGGACTCCGTTTGATATTCTGTTTATCCGAAACACTGAAAATAGGCAAAAAACAGCAATTCTGGGCCGGGCCTCCGGTTAATAGGTTTGTCCCAAAAATAATATAAAAGTGGAAAATAAATCCCAATATAGTCCAAAACAGTAGATAATATAGCATGGAGCAATAAAAAATTATAGATACGTTGGAGACGTATCAGGCATCCCCAAGCTTAATTCCTGCTCGTCCTCGAGCAGGTAAATGATAAAAAGAGAATTTTTGATGCGGAGTGCTACTTGGCATAATGTCAATGCAAATCTTCTTAATTGTGGTATGAATATTCAGATTAGAAAGATTCAAGACAAAATTTTATATTTACATAGAAAAATAATAATACTTCAAGCATACTAATAGAGCAATTATGTCTTCTCAAAATAACATGGCCAAAGAAAGTTATCCCTACAAAATCATATAGTCTGGCTATGCTCCATCTTCCCCACACAAATTATTTAAATCATGCACAACCCCGATGACAAGCCAAGCAATTGTTTGATACTCTAACTTTTTCAAAAAAATTTCAATCTTCACGCAATACATGAGCGTGAGCCATGGATATAGCACTATAGGTGGAATAGAATGGTGGTTGTGGAGAAGGCAAAAGGAGAAGATAGTCTCACATCAACTAGGCGTATCAACGGGCTATGGAGATGCCCATCAATAGATATCAATGTGAGTGAGTAGGGATTGCCATGCAACGAATGCACTAGAGCTATAACTGTATGAACGCTCAACAAAAGAAACTAGTGGGTGTGCATCCAACTTGCTTGCTCACGAAGACCTAGGGCAATTTGAGGAATACCATCATTGGAATATACAATCCAAGTTCTATAACGTAAAATTCCCACTAGTATATGAAAGTGACAACATATGAGACTCTCTATATGAAGAACATGGTGCTACTTTGAAGCACAATATATGAGACTCGCTATATCATGGTTCTACTTTGAAGCACAAGTGTGGAAAAAAGGATAGTAGCATTGCCCCTTTTTTTGGGCCTTCCTTTTTTCTTTGGCCTTTCTTTTTTTGGGGACAATGCTCTATTGAATGATGATCATCACACTTCTATTTATTTACAACTCAATGATTACAACTCGATACTAAAACAAAGTATGACTCTATATGAATGCCTTCGGCGGTGTACCAGGATATGCAATGAATCAAGAGTGACAAGTATGAAATAATTATGAACGGTGGCCTTGCCACAAATACTATGTCAACTACATGATCATGCTAAGCAATATGACAATGATGGATGTGTCATGATGATTTAGATGGTGGAAAGTTGCATGGCAATATATCTCGGAATGGCTATGGAAATGCCATAATAGGTAGGTATGGTGGCTGTTTTGAGGTAGGTATATGGTAGGTGTATGATACTAGCGAAAGTTGCACGGTATTAGAGAGGCTAGCAAGGGTGGAAGGGTGGGAGTGCGTATAATCCATGGACTCAACATTAGTCATAAAGAACTCATATACTTATTGCAAAAATCTAGAAGTTATCAAAGCAAAGTATTACACGCATGCTCCTAAGGGATAGATTGGTAGGAAAAGACCATCGCTCGTCCCCGACCACCACTCATAAGGAAGACAATCAATAAATAAATCATGCTCCGACTTCATCACATAACGGTTCACCATACGTGCATGCTACGGGAACCACAAACTTCAACACAAGTATTCTTTAAATTCACAACTACTCAACTAGCATGACTTTAATATTATCACCTCCATATCTCAAAACAATTATAATGCTTCAATCTTTTCTTATTATTCAACACACTCAAAAGAAAGTTTCACAAATCTTGAATACCAAGCATATTATTATTAGGCAAATTACCATGCTATTAAGAGACTCTCAAATTAATTTAAGTGAAGCATGAGAGATCAATTGTTTCTTTAAAACAAATCCACCACCGTGCTCTAAAAGATCTAAGTGAAGCACATAGAGCAAAATTATCTAGCTCAAAGATATAACTGAAGCACATAGAGCAAAACTATAACACTCAAAAGATATAAGTGAAGCACATAGAGCAAAACTACTACGCTCAAAAGATATAAGTGAAGCACACAGAGTATTCTATCAAATTTTAATTCATGTATGGCTCTCTCAAAAGGTGTGTACAGCAAGGATGATTGTGGAATACTAAAAAACAAAGACACAAATAATACAAGACACTCCAAGCAAAACACATATCATGTTGGTGAATAAAAATATAGCTCAAAGTAAATTACCGATGGAAGTGGACGAAAAGAGGGGATGCCTTCCGGGGCATCCCCAAGCTTTGACTTATTGGTGTCCTTAGATTATCTTGGGGGTGCCATGGGCATCCCCAAGCTTAGGCTCTTGCCACTCCTTGTTCCATGATCCATCAAAAGAATTCACCCAAAACTTGAAAACTTCACAACACAAAACTCAAAATAGAAAACTCGTGAGCTCCGTTAGCGAAGGAAAACAAAAGACCACTTTAAGGTACTGTAATGAACTCATTATTTATTTATATGGGTATTAAACCTACTGTATTCCAACTTCTCTATGGATTGTAAACTATTTTACTAGCCATAGATTCATGAAAATAAGCAAACAACACACGAAAAACAGAATCTGTCAAAAACAGAACAGTCTGTAGTAATCTGTATCTAGAGCAAGATCTGGAACCCCAAAAATTCTAAAATAAATTGCTGGACGTGAGGAATTTATCTATTAATCATCTTCAAAAAGAATTAACTAAATATCACTCTTCAAATAAAAATGACAGCAGATCTCATAAGCGCTAAAGTTTCTGTTTTTTACAGCAAGTTCAACAAGACTTTCCCCAAGTCTTCCCAAAGGTTCTACTTGGCACAAACACTAATTAAACACAACAAAAACACAAAAAAACAGAGGCTAAATAATTTATTTATTACTAAACAGGAGCAAAAAGCAAGGAATAAAAATAAAATTGGGTTGCCTCCCAACAAGCGCTATCGTTTAACGCCCCTAGCTAGGCATAACAAGCAAGGATAGATCTAGGTATTGCCATCTTTGGTAGGCAATCCATAAGTGGCTCTCATGATAGTTTCATATATTAATTTTATTTTCTTTCTTGGAAAGTGTTCCATGCCCTTTTTTTAATGGAAATTGAAATCTAATATTCCCTTCCTTCATATCAATAATCGCACCAAGGTTCTAAGGAAAGGTCTACCAAGAATAATAGGGCAAGAAGGATTGCAATCTATATCAAGAACAATGAAATCTACGGGCACATAATTCCTATTTGCAACAATAAGAACATAATTAATTCTTCCCATAGGTTTCTTAATAGTGGAATCCGCAAGATGCAAGTTTAGAGAGCAATCATCAAAATTACGGAAATCTAGTAAATCACGCAAAGTCTTGGGAATAGTAGAGACACTAGCACCCAAATCACACAAAGCATAAAACTCATGATCTTTAATTTTAATTTTAATAGTTGGTTCCCACTCATCATAGAGTTTTCTAGGGATAGAAACTTTTAACTTAAGTTTTTCTTCATAAGATTGCATCAAGGCATCAACAATATGTTCGGTGAAGGCTTTATTTTGACTATAAGCATGTGGAGAATTTAGCACGGATTGCAACAAGGAAATACAATCAATCAAAGATAAACTTTCATAATTAAATTCCTTGAAATCCAATATAGTGGGTTTAGCAAGATCTAATTTTTATTTCTTTCAATCCCACTTTCATCAATTTCATCATTAAGATCTAAACACTCCGAATGTTTAGAACGCCTTCTAGGTAAAGGAAGATCATATTCAGTTTCATCAAGATTCATATTGCAAAATAAAGATTTAATTGGAGACACATCAATAACTTTTAGATCTTCATCTTGATTTTCATAGGTATTGGAAGAACATGTTTTAATAAAAGCATCTTTGGAAGCACACATCCTAGCAGTTCTTTCTTTACACTCATCAATTGAAATTCTCATGACTTTTAGAGACTCATTGATATCATGCATTGGTTTTCCCCGAAGAGGAAGGGATGATGCAGCAGAGTAGCATAAGTATTTCCCTCAGTTTTTGAGAACCAAGGTATCAATCCAGTAGGAGCCCACGCTCAAGTCCCTCGTACATGCACAAAGCGATAGCTACTCACAACCAACGCGATTAGGGTTTGTCAAGCCCTTCACGGTCACTTACAAGAATGAGATCTTATAGTTATAATATTTTTGGTATTTTTGATATAAAGATGCAAAGTAAAAAGTAAAGGCAAAGTAAAAAAGCAAAACAATATTAAAGTGATGGAGATTGATATGATGAGAATAGACCCGGGGGCCATAGGTTTCACTAGTGGCTTCTCTCAAGAGCATAAGTATTCTACGGTGGGTGAACAAATTACTGTTGAGCAATTGACAGAATTGAGCATAGTTATGAGAATATCTAGGCATGATCATGTATATAGGCATCATGTCCATGACAAGTAGATCAAAACGATTCTGCATCTACTACTATTACTCCACTCATCGACCGCTATCCAGCATGTATCTAGAGTATTAAGTTAAAAATAGAGTAACGCCTTAAGCAAGATGACATGATGTAGAGAGATAAATTCATGCAATATGAAATAAACCCCATCTTGTTATCCTCGATGGCAACGATACAATACGTGCCTTGCTGCCCCTTCTGTCACTGGGTAAGGACACCGCAAGATCGAACCCAAAGCTAAGCACTTCTCGCATGGCAAGAACTACCAATCTAGTTGGCCAAACCAAACGGATAATTCGAAGAGACTTGCAAAGATAACCAATCATACATAAAAGAATTTAGAAAAGATTCAAATATTATTCATTGATAGACTTGATCATAAACCCACAATCCATCGGTCCCAACAAACACACCGCAAAAAGAATATTACATCGAATAGATCTCCACAAGAGAGGGGGAGAACTTTGTATTGAGATTCAAAGAGAGAGAAGAAGCCATCTAGCTACTAACTATGGACCCGAAGGTCTAAGGTAAACTACTCACACTTCATCGGAGAGGCTATGATGATGTAGAAGCCCTTCGTGATGACGACCCTCTTCCGGCGGAGCTCCGGAACAGGCCCCAAGATGGGATCTCGTGGATACAGAAAGTTGCGGCGGTGGAATTAGGTTTTTGGCTCCTGTTCTGATCGTTTGGGGTACGTGTGTATATATAGGAGGAAGGAGTACGTCGGTGGAGCACCGAGGGGCCCATGAGGCAGGGGGCGCGCCCTAGGGGGAGCGCCCCTACCCTCGTGACCTCCTCTTTGATCCGTTGCAGTAGGGTCCAAGTCCCTGGATCACGTTCGGTGAGAAAATCACATTCCCGAAGATTTCATTCCGTTTGGACTCCGTTTGATATTCTGTTTACCCGAAACACTGAAATAGGCAAAAAACAAGAATTCTGGGATGGGCCTTCGGTTAATAGGTTAGTCCCAAAAATAATATAAAAGTGGAAAATAAAGCCCAATATAGTCCAAAACAGTAGATAATATAGCATGGAGCAATCAAAAATTATAGATACGTTGGAGACGTATCATCGTGCTGCCAGAGTTCTCCCTCAACTTCTCCTCTCCCCTTGCTAGATCAAGGAGGAGACGTCCCCAGGCTGTACGTGTGTTGAACAAGGAGGCGCCGTCCGTTCAACCCTTGGATTAGATCTTCCATGATTT